>NC_083809.1:12971886-13319453 GCF_015708825.2 Lethenteron reissneri
CCTATAAGAAAGGTCGTAAACGCAAAGGGTTGCACTTCGAGCCGTTGTAAGTCGGGGATCACCTGCACACTGCGTGAAATACCTGGCCCACTCACTTCCTTCTAGATGTATTGGCCTCTGGCTGGGAAAGATGTGTTTCTTGCAGAAGCGCAATATCTACCTTGTGCCAATTTAAAAATGAAAGAGTAGGCTGTCTCTTAATAGTGTAAATCAGTCCATCCACGTTCAGAGAAATTACATTTAATTTAACCACCGACAGGGGGTCTGCTGCAGTTGTCTGAGGTCAGGAGAGAGGGATCAGACCCGTGGAATCAAATATTTTCATCAGGAGTGGCCTCAGGGTGTGGAGGGAGCATGACCCGTACAATAATTGCCGCAGGGGGAGGAAGCAGGGAAAAGACAACCAACACAATAAAGACTAGGGGGAACACAACCAAAAAACACCTGTGGTATAAAGACCAAGCCAAAACACATAATCAACCATGGACTTCCGATGAGACCAAAGTGCAGCAATCGAAGCGGACCTTATTTATGTTTAACTATTGACCCGCGATATCAAGCAGAACAATCTTTGCATTTCAATAACGAATATATCCACTTAATGCAACAAACAATTGTTTTTAAACAACCTATTCACAAATAACATAAGGATAATGGGAAAAGAGGGATGGAGTTGACAGAAGAGAATGGGGAGGGCGAAGAGAGGTTAAAGGAGAGGGGAAGAGTAAAGAGAGAAAAGAGGGGAGGAGGAGAGAGCGGGGGGCGGTCAAACAAATGCAAGTGCCACACAGACTCATTCACTCCCAATCCGATTCCGTGTCCGACGATGGGGGAAGCTGGCAAAATTCCTTGTGCCCCATTCTACCCTTGTAGGATGCGCGGAGGCATGGGTGGGAGGAGATATTCCACGTTCAAGGGTCTTGCATAGTAGAGCAAATGGGCTCCGCCACTCCGCGACTCTGCACCTGCACAGGTTGTCGGAAGGGGGCATGCGCGGAGCAACTGCCCTCGCGCCAGCACATGAGTGTCTCCCAATCTAAAGACTCTGGGCGGCTGATTTTCGAGTGGTCTTGAGACCACGCCGTGTCCGTGTATTCTCCAGCAAAGCGCAGTCAGTGCTCTGGAAGGTCGGAGGAAGGCGGGGTATGTGTAGGATTAGGGAGGCAGCGTGTAGGAAGGAGGCGTGAGGTCCCGGGTGGATGGGTAATGGGGAGCCTTTTCCTGGGGCAAGGGCCCCCAATAGGAGCCATCGGTGCCTTGAAGCGGGTTCTGCCAAAGGAGTAAGGGGGAGAGAAAACAAGAAGGTGAGGTGGGATAGGCGAGTACAAAATGATGGATGTCCGGTGAGGATGAAAAAAAAGATGAAGAGGAGAGTAATACGGAGGGGGGATGGTGAGGAGGGGGTGGGCAGGGCAAGGGAGGGAACATATCATACAGTCAAGGGGAACGGTGGCGTCGCGGAATATATAAAAAGGGAGTGTGTAATTGTAGAAAATTTAGGGGTCGCGATTAACAATCTGCTGCAAGGAGGGTGGGGAGTGGTCATCACACCATCCCCCCTCCCCCCCAGGATTGAGCCCATGGAACATTTTTTAGTTATGTTACGTGGGTTGTCCTTTCCCTGATTTCCCCCTATGCAGCAACAAATTATCATCACGTGTACCTCCCTCTTGCCTGGTCTGCACTCAATAAAAATTGCTGATGCCATGGGCCCAGTACCCCTCTCCCACCCTTGGACAACCACGACTGCTTCCTAGTCGGTGGTCAACTTAAACAATCTCCCTCAATGTTAACGGCCTAAATCACCCCATTAAGAGGCAATGCACCCTTTCCTTCCTGAGCAAACATAGGGCAGATATCGCTCTCCTACAAAAAACGCACCTCTCACGATCAGAAGCCTCAAAACTTTAAAGGAACTGGGTTGGACATGTTTTTCATGCTGCATATACTTCTAGTAGTAGAGGCATAGCGATTTTAATTTAGTTTTTATTAATAACGCCCCAGACACTTTCGACCCCCAAGGTAAATACTTTCTTTTCTCGTAGGAAAACGCCAAGGTAGTGAGATCGCACTGTTGAGTGTGTACAATCCACCCCTATCAATTTGAAACAATTCTCCGCTATTGAATCCCTGATCAAGAAAATGATTGAGGAGATCATTGTGGGAGTGGACTAGAATCTGTTCCAAGACTCCACTGGCGACATATCACATGCGTCCACCTCGAACCAGAATGCCACACAGAGACTCCATTTATCCGAAATAAAGTCACTATACCAGTTGATCATTCCCTGGAGGACCCTAAATCCACCCTTTCTCCTCTCCTCAAATAATTTGGCACATAAAGCATATATCAGGGGCACGCTGATAAAAAAAAGAGAGCCCATAGGCACAGAAAATTTCGGGAAAAGCAACCGCAACTGGAGGAGAGCCTTGTCAGTTTCCATGAGAGTCATGAATAAACTTAGTGCCCGGAGACCCTGAAGAAAATAGACGGCATGAAAGTGGAGCTGGGAAGGTTGTTAAATGACCAAACGTGCTTACTCTTCAGAAGAACGAGACTGTCTTTCCACAACCCCTCCTTAACCATTGCCAGACTATTAGCAAGGATGGTCAAATACCGGTGACACCACTCTTACATTGCATCTATCCGAAGTGGGAATGATCCGCCTACAACCAGGTGTGGACAGATAAATACACGTTTTAAGAAATGCTATGAAATCCTGTATACCTCTGAATCCCCATCAGAAGAGGATATTTATACTTTTTTAGCCAAAATGTCCCTTATCAATCTGTTCCCAGACTTAGGCACAGAGCTGAGTAGGCCAATCACCATCTAGGAATTCCAGGAAGCCATGGCAGTGTCCCCAACTGGAAAGGCGGCAGGTTCTGATGGGATAGAAGGAATAATGGCCAATGGACAAGACAAGAGACGAAAATGCACCGAAGATGACAAATCACCACAAAGATGGTGATATGAGTTACAGTGCCGAGAAAAAGTTTGTGAACCCCAATGAAAGCCTTCTTGAATCAAAACCGGTCTTTTCTTAAATATGCAATGGGGTTTATATGAACCAATTCCATGTCTTTTGAAACAAAACGATGTAAGAATTAAATAAACAATGAGTAAATTTCGATTTAAAGCTTTCGTGACTGCAGGGATTCATCTTCTTGGTTCTTTCGGTAAAGTCACGTAGAAGGGAAGTAATAAAATAATAAAAATTAAACATAATAAAATAATTCTCACGACGTTTCGGCCACAACGCAAGCAGCCGTCCTCAGGTGAAGAATGAAACACCACCAAGCTTGGTGCGTATATTTATGCTGGGTTGGAGGGGTGGAAGAAGAGCGCCTTGACAAAATAATTTGCATATCAAGCGGAATTTTGCATATTTATGGGAAATGCGTAGGAGGAGTTTCAAAGTCATATTATGCCCGTGCATTATGCAGGATTAGTAGCATCAAAGGGAGGGGATGGGGGTAGCATTAACAAAGGGAAGAAATGCTAATAGTATGTAGCTGCAGTTACTAAAAAAACCACGTGTGAAAATCAAAAGCGGGTCACAAACTTTTTCTCGGGACTATAAATTAATCTGTTTGAGTCAGGTGACATGTGCACGGGATCACACGACCGTGAGTTGTCAGGCATGGGATGGCCGTCATCCAGCAGTGGATAGACAATGTATGATGATGAGCATGAAGAATGACTGACTGGATGACAGACATATATAAATTTGTGAAACAGTTTATATATATCTATATGTTGCTGCTAAAATAACAAAGGCAGGTCCGAACATGTTTGTTCTAAAATAGCCGTCGCGTTTTAAGGAAGTATTTTCCCAATTCTTGAATATAATCCCACAGCAATTAAAGCTCACCAACCATTGCCTTGTTACTAGCAAGTACAGACACGTGTTGCGCGTATTCAGCTGACTTATTCAAAGCCATCAGTTGTATTGTCACGCAACATTGTGTTGTGTTATGTTGCCCTGGAAACGGGTTTCTTGTAAACGTATATAAACAATGGGAATGAATTCGCAGACTGAAAGCAAGAACAGCGAGCGTTACGCCCAGGTACAGTCACTCACAACATGTTTTCCACATTATCTACGCCTTGTTGACTAAGTCCTAAAGTTGTACGTTTTCAGTGGAATGTTACTAGAACTAGAGACCAACTTAGATTACTGCATGTAAATGTATAATAATGTTTCTCACAGGGCACTAAAATATATGCTATATTTACATCATTAAATCCTGTCAAACTGACTGGAAATCTCGTGAATTAGCCGTGTTGAGAGTTGCTATGGCATCAAGAAAATGCGCATATCCATCCTGCAGCCCCATGAATGATCATATCCACAAAATATTTTCTCATTTACTGAAAATATTTATGTTGTGCTATCAGTAATACAATGTTATGATAAATTATATATTCCACTAGAAGCCACTTCGGACATGTCAGCAAATAAGTCTCATGTCATTTATTTTGTTCCAGTGAGAACCCTTGCAGCATAGCACAAACTATAGCCATGATAAGGCTTGACAGAGAAAGCATCACTATAGTCTTGTCTAAATGAAATACATGCATGGGATATTTACTTGGCATCGTGAATTACATAAATTGTCTAATATTGATAATATTTCTTCGATGATAGAAATACACGTTTGTAATATTTGTTCTGTGTGCCTCATAACTTAAAGCAGAGTCAAAGATAACACCCATATTTCTCACTTCAGATATTTCTATTCGAATTAAAGTTACTCAAATCTATATTTTACACATTAAGTTGGTGCTGAGAACCTACTAACAAAACTTAAATATTATCGGAGTTGAATTGCAGGTAATTTTGGGACATCCAGATTTTGTTGTCAATAATGTTTAAAGAAAAGAATATTGGACCAAGAATCGGACTTTGAGGAACACTACAGGTAATATTTGCTAAACCTGACACTGACTCCTACAGCGAAAAAGTAAAATCGTCCGTTTCAAAGGTAAGATATAAAATAAATTAATACATTACCAGCCAAACTATCTCATCGTGTCGAGAAGGTCAATTAAAACGAGTGATCCACTATAGCAAAAGCTGCACTATGTTCCAGCAGAACCAAAATGCATAAAGCATTTGAGTGTGCCCTCTGCAATGAAGCATTGGTTAATTTTGCCAGGACAGTTTTTATGCAGTCATTGAAATGAAATTATGATTGAAGCTTTTCTAAGATTGTATTAGTATTCAGGAGCCCGATGAGTTTGTTCCACACTGCTTTTTCAAGGACCTTAGCTTGAAAATAAAGATTTGAAATGGGTCCAACGTTACTCAGAACTGAACATTTATATAGACAACTAAAGGCATTCCGCAGAAACCTTGATGGAATGGAATCTATACTAGTTGCAGAATTCATCTGCATTGCAATCATATTTTGATCCTGTGCAGTAATTAAAAAAAATATTAAATCACTGCTTCCCCCAGCATGTCTAAAATACTCAAATCCAAAACACACACTATAATTAGTTACCTAATAGTAAATGAGATATCTTTCACACTACTTAGAGCAAGCTGATTCAAGTGTACTAATTGTAGAAAATAAAACATTAACTAATTTATCTATGTATAATTTTAACAAAAAACCCTGAAGTAATTTTTATTTACCTCAATGAGATGTAAGAATTAAGCACGTCTTGCTGATCTAATATCTCACAGCTACATTGTACCTCAAAATCATAGCAGCTATGTGATTTTGTAGTCCTCTTTATATTATACCCTTTGAGAATCTCTTTTTACTTGCCAGATGGTATTGCTAATTCAATTAATATTGTAGACATACGTGTCTCCTATCGCCGCACACGTCTCTGTGATCGCTGATATCATCTCATCGCATGGCATGAAGTTCCATAAATATGCTGACACAATTTTACGCCACAGTGAAGTCAAAGGTAGATATGGATAGCGTCGGTAACCTCGAATATTGCATGCAAACGGTGTACGTGTGGTTTGTACGAAACGAAATGATGCTTAATTCACGAAAATCGCTGATTCTGCTGTTTGGCAGTCGGACTTTTGTGAGAAGATCAGGCGTGGCAGTCGCAGACTCCAGGATTCAATTTCTACTCATCTAAAGAGTCTCGGCACCATACTGGATCAGAATATGTTGTTTGATCACCACGTTAAAATTTTATTAAGGTCCTGACATTTTCAAATCAGGGCTCGATGACACATTCGACCAATACTGAGTCGCCACATAGCCAATATGGTGACGCATAGCATAGTATCGACAAGGCTCGATTATTGCAACTCACTAATTTAGGGGACGTCTGGAAAAAAAAAACACATTTCCAGGCTGCAGTGTGTACAATATTATTTGGCACGAGTCATTTTGCACAAAAACAACACATGTGTTTCTAATCTTAAGCTGAGGTTCAGGAACCGAAGGAGCAGTCAAAACTTTGGTTACCCTTCTTACAGATATTCACTCCTGTTTTTAACTTGGGGGAGAATGAGAGGGAGTAGTCTTGCGTTTCAGTCTCTCACTGGTGACTGAGGGGTATAAGTTCTTGCATCTAGACTGGAAACCGAGGCGTTAGGAACGCTCTCCAACGCAATTGACTTAAAAATACACACCTCACTGATCAAGAGTTAATAAACTATCCTCAAGGAATTGCCCATATTTATCATTGTTCCTTAGAATCGCTACGTTCTCTTCTGCAAAATATATTTTAACCATGAGTTCCTTGATAAAGTAAAAAGTTTCACTTGTAAAGTAAATTGAAAATTCGATGTAGCTAACCACAGTGAATATATTACACGTACTTTTTAGAATGGCTATTGTAGTATTATTATAATCGGGTGATGAATAACAATAGAAATAAAAAATGAAATGAATCAGCAATGTGTATTAACCACAAATAATAGAGGTGAGCAGTGATAGTAGAAGTTGCTGGTCGTCGTTGCTGGTTTTATTGATGTAGTTGTAATCGTAGTTGTTGGTCTTGTTGTTATCGTAGTTATACTGTATAGGTTAATATCATAATTGTAGTAGTAGTAGTAATTGTAGATGAGCCACAATGCCACCATAGTTCTCCCAAGCAGCCATAAATGGGAGCACATCACCATAATTCTTGAATCTCTCCACTGGCTCACAATCTAATCTCAGATTGACTACAAGATCACCAGAACCATCCCTGAGATCCTTCAGGGATCCATCCTATCTTACTTCTCATTATACATGTTTTTTTAATCTTACCTGCCACTTCTCATCTTGCTCTACT
This sequence comes from Lethenteron reissneri, assembly GCF_015708825.2. Taxonomy (NCBI): domain Eukaryota; kingdom Metazoa; phylum Chordata; class Hyperoartia; order Petromyzontiformes; family Petromyzontidae; genus Lethenteron; species Lethenteron reissneri. Next base: position 12,979,148 of record NC_083809.1, read on the forward strand.
GCCCTTGAAATGCAAAGTCCCAATCATCCTTTGCAATGGTCTAAAATTCCTCCTATACCCCCCACTATTCTCTGCCGAAGTCCAGGCTTAAAACGTTCATCTTATCCTCTATCTACATGTTATTTTTTTATAAGAAATCGAATGCATATTCTCCTTCTTTTGTTCAATGTGTAGTGTCATGAGATGAAGTGGATTTTCAATTATACATGCATATAAATCATATTGTCTTATCAATATGCGTTCTATTAAACTGTACCTGTAGATGACAATATTCTGCTTATATCAATATGTTAATATATATGCACATAGTGTAATATATTAATACTTTGATAGAATACATATACTGTATATACATATTATAATAAACAGAATACCGATCTAACTCCACCTCGGAGGTACACAATCCAGAAGATATCTTAGTCAGTCCCAAGCCTGGATAAAATTAACCCGTAAAAACAAAGTTTTTCACTATAAATCCTTTATATGCGTGTTCAATGGGCCACAACCCAGCCCACATTGGTCTTTGAAACAGGCGGCTAGAGTCCTCTCGTCCTCTGGCTTGAGATGGCTGCCACCTATGGGTCAGATGATTGCCTGCCACCATTAAGCAATTGGTAATTAAATATAATTTTTTTTTCCTAAAAAGTGTAAAATTTTGGAAAAAAATTTTCACGAAAATACATTGTCACGCACAACGAGTCTGTGTGCAAAATGTCAGCTTGATTGGATCACGGGAAGTGGGTTAAAAAACGACCGAAAGATTTGCACGGTCGTAAGCACGCAAGCAAGCAAGCAAGTGAACTTAATATAAAGGATTTAAAAAAGGAGGAGCGTCGGGCGAAAGAGTGCTGATACTTTCGCCGTGAGCAAAAAATAATCAAGTAATCCAATGCACATAACGACCACAGAAGAAGAATACTGGCTCGGATGTCGCCCCGGTCAACAAGGTCCACGTCCCTAATCGAGTAACCGGGATTGAGTCGGAAAATTAGGTACTGAAAAGCAGCAGCAGCTACGACACTATCAGGAAATAAAGCAGTGAAATGTGGAAACAACAAGATGCTGAGAATGGCGAATGAGGAGATCACAGTCGGGACATGGAATGTGAGAACACTATGGGCAATAGGACTCTTAGTGCTGCTTAGAAAGTAAATGGAAATATACAAGTACGACATCCTAGGACTTGCAGAAGTTAGATAGACAGGAAAGGGGGTAATAAATGGGTGTGAATTGATCTGGTCAGGAGAACATAAAGTGCACAACAGAGGAGTAGGGTCCTTGTTAAGTGCTGAAGCCAAACCATCATCATTATTGGGATACAGAGTGGATAGTCCAAGGGTAATTGTAGCGATATTTAATGGGAAACCCCTAAATATGCACCAACATCAGATAGCGCAGAAGAGGATATTGAAGAATTATTTCAAATGCTGGAAATTACGTTAAAGGAACTGCCTAGGAAAAATATTAAAATAATTATAAAAGAGTTGAATGAAAATGTATGGATATGGAGCAAGAAATTAACGAGGTGAGAAACTGGAAAAAATTGCTTCAAACCATGACATGGTCATATGTAATACTAAGTTCAAACAAATAGGTCGCAGAAAATGAACATGGAGGGCATCGAATGGACAATGTACGAATACGATACATCTGGTAATGACCGACAGACGCTGGAAAACATCAGTTCGACTATGCAAAACATTCCAAGGAGCCAATGTCTCAACAGATCACAGCTTGGTACTATGCAATTTATGACTAAAACTAAAACATATCCAGAACGCAATATGAGGAACATAGAGACACTCAAGAACAAAGAGATGAGGAAATATGAAGAGGAAATATCGAGTAGAATCAGGGGAGCAAAAATAGATCACCTTAGCATAGACAGCAAGGGATGAGCACTGAAGAAGATATTGCAGGAAGCAGTAGAAGCAACAATACCCTTAGTAGTGAAACCCAAAAGAAAATGTATAACTGATAAAACCTTGAAACTAGCACAGGAAAAGAGACAAATCATGCTAAAGATAAAGTAATATGTGACTGCAGGAATTACTCTTTGGTTCTTTCGGTAAAGTCACGTATAAAGATAAAATAATACATTAAATACTAGCATACGACGTTTCGATTGCAACACAAGCAATCATCATCAGGTATAAATGAAATAGAAACACAAATCTAGTATACTTAGAAATGTAATTTAATACAACAGAGAGTCGAATAACATAACAGTCAACACCCTACCTGGTTGATTACGTTCTTACGACGTTTCGGCTACAACGCAAGCAGCCGTCTTCAGGTGAAGAATGAGACACTGCCAAGCTAGGAGCTTATATATAAGCTGAGTTGGAGGTGGAAGAAGAGCGCCTTAACAAAAGAATGTGCATATCAAGAGGAATTTAGCATATTCATGGGAAATGCGTAGGAGGTGGGCGGGGGGGTTTCAAAGTCATATTATGCCCATGCATTATGCAGGATCAGCAGCACCAAAGGGAGGGGGCAGGGGGTAGCATTAACAAAGGGAGGGAATCTTAATAGTATGTAGAAGCAATGAAACATGTGAATGGGAGAACGGTGGCAGGAGACCCGCAGCGGAGCAAATAATGCATTCCCTGGGGAGAACACAAGATACACAGTTAATGCCAGTGAGTGGACTGCGGTCTGAAAGTCACCGTAAACGTGAACAACAATCAGTTAAGATCCGAAATGGCTTATTACGTCCTTCCAATGATTGCTGAGCCAGAATCCATCTTCTCGGTTGAAATTGTCTCTGTGTTTGTATATGTGGATCGCCCCATGAACGAATCTCTCATGGTAGCCAACTGGCTTGCAGAGAACCTCTGTCTTGGAGAAGTCAATGTCATGTGAGCCCACTGAATTGTAACAGTGATCTGCCACGGCTGAGGTGTTTGTCCTACCGTGTTTCAGGTCTGCTTTATGTTCACGGATGCGGTCCGAGACATGTCGTTTGGTTTCTCCAATGTAACTGCTACCACAGAGGAAACTTAGTTTGTAGACGCCAGGGTACTGTATGTCTGAAACCAAACCACGTCTTTTACAGACGGGACCAGATCACGGATTTTATGTACTGTGTTGAATCGGACCTGAATCTTGTGTTTAATCAGGATTTTGGAGATCTTTTTTGTGACCCCAGCAATGTAGGGTAAGGTGATGGTTTTGAAAGGCTCCTCAACAGGATCCTTCTTGATGGTTGGAGTGATGGCTTTTCGGATTGTGTAGTCGGAGTAACCATTAGCCTTAAGAGCTTGGTGTACGTGTTTGAGTTCACTGGCAATGTGTTCCTGGTCGGAGATGCATTGGGCTCTATGGTATAGAGTCTTGATGAGGGAGTTCTTCTGGGATGGATGGTGGTGGGAATCCGGTTTTAGGTAGGCATCCGTATGGGTGGCTTTCCTGTAGACAGAATGGCTCATTGAACCATCAGGTCTCCTTTTAATTAGGACATCCAAAAAGGGTAGCTTGCCATCTTTTTCGACTTCCATGGTGAATCTGATGGCGGGGTGTATGGAATTGATGTGGTCGAGAAATTGGTCTAGAGCAGGCCGGCCATGTGGCCAGATGACAAAAGTATCATCTACGTACCTCTTACATAAGGTCGGGTGTAGAGTGGCAGTCTGGATGGCGTCAGTCTCAAATTTCTCTATGAAAATGTTGGCTACAACCGGAGATAGGGGGGAGCCCATTGGGGTGCCCTCAGTTTGCTTGTAGAAGGTTCCATTCCAGGTGAAGTATGTATTGGTTAAGTAGTGTCTCACCAGGGGGGGTACCCCAGTATTCAGTCCTTGATGAACCAAGTCTTCAATGATTGCGATGGTGTCAGGCACAGGAACCTTGGTGAACAAGGAAACCACATCAAAACTGACAAGCAGGTAGTCTGGGGACAGGGAAATCCCCTTGATTGTCGATACCAGGTCAGTAGAGTTTAGTACCGCAGAGGTGGTTTTTCCAGTGAAAGGCCGTAGGATTTCAGACAAAAAACGAGCCAGTTTGTAAGTGGGGGAGTTGATAGTAGAGACAATGGGACGAAGAGGTGTATCTTCTTTATGTATCTTTGGCAAGCCGTACAATCTTGGTGGCCTGGCTGCAGAAGGTTTGAACGAGAACTGTTTGGTCTGATCAATTAATGCGGTTGAAGCAGAAATGATTTTGTTGGTTTTGGAGACGAGGCTGTTGGTGGGATCTCTTTTTATTTTTGTATAGCTGCCATCGTTGAGTAGTTCGTTCATGAGGCGATCCACATATACAAACACAGAGACAATTTCAACTGAGAAGATGGATTCTGGCTCAGCAATCATTGGAAGGACGTAATAAACCATTTCGGATCTTAACTGATTGTTGTTCACGTTTACGGTGACTTTCAGACCGCAGTCCACTCACTGGCATTAACTGTGTATCTTGTGTTCTCCCCAGGGAATGCATTAATTGCTCCGCTGCGGGTCTCCTGCCACCGTTCTCCCATTCACATGTTTCATTGCTTCTACATACTATTAAGATTCCCTCCCTTTATTAATGCTACCCCCTGCCCCCCTCCCTTTGGTGTTGCTGATCCTGCATAATGCATGGACATAATATGACTTTGAAACCCCCCCGCCCAACTCCTACGCATTTCCCATGAATATGCTAAATTCCTCTTGATATGCACAGTCTTTTGTTAAGGCGCTCTTGTTCCACCTCCAACTCAGCTTATATATAAGCTCCTAGCTTGGCAGTGTTTCATTCTTCACTTGAAGACGGCTGCTTGCGTTGTAGCCGAAACGTCGTGAGAATTATTTTATTGTGTTTATTTTTATTATTTTATTACTTCCCTTCTACGTGACTTTACCGAAAGAACCAAGAAGATGAATCCCTGCAGTCACGAAAGCTTTAAATCGAAATGATTACATCTTGTATGAGGAAGCAGAAAAGGCAATTAAACATCTTAAGAAAAACAAAGTCCAGGAGTGGACGGTATAAGTGAAAGATTGATTAAAGTTGGCGGGAAGGAACTTATCTAAGACATCCATCAGCTATGCAAGCAAGTATATAGAGAAGGAAATACCAGAAGATGTGGAAAAGGTCCATACTTGTGACGATTCCCAAGAAAATAGGTCCAACAAGTTTAACAAATTACAGAAGCACCACACTAATGAGCCACATGGGGAAGGTACTTATTATCGTCATTAAATCGATTAAAAGCGCAGACAAATGATTATTTGGAGGATGTACAGCCAGGGTTTAGGAAATATAGGAACACATTACAGCAAATCTTGATGTTAAGGCAGAAAAAACAAATAGAAAGCATGGATTGATTTATATCTGTTTCATAGATTTACATAAAGCATTCGAATCCACTAAGCAAGATATAACCTGGGCAACATTAAGATCATACGGAGTACATATAAAAAAACTCGTACAGTAAAGTTTGGACAGGAAATAGAAGAATCGTTCCCAACAACAATAGGTATGAGACAGGGAGATCCACTATCAGCAAACAACTTCATCACTTATTTGGAAATATTGATGGATGCCATTCAGGACAAGGGCACATGAATATTTGTGCAAGGATAAATAATTAATATCCTGAGATTTGCGGACGACATAGATCTGATGTAAGAAAACTGCGTAGTATTGCAGGAAAGTGCTCATGCACTGAATATGTCAGAAAAGTATGCCGGACTGAGGATTATCTTGGAAGAGCAAAATGAATACTAGAAAGCAGCAAGATTATGAATGTAATGCAAATTGTATACTTGTGAAATCTACTGACTTGGGACAATGACTGGATGAAAGACATAAGAGCGAGGATCGAAATGGCAAACGGAGAAATGGCAGGATTCAATAACATCTGGATGAGCAAGCAAATCAACTACAAGACCAAACTGAATATTTTAAGAACATCTGTGTTCAGTACAAGTTTTATATACCTGCGAGACTTGGATATTAAAAAGACTGCAAAGATAAGATATTTTGTATTAGAAATGTATTGCTATAGAAGAATATTGCATCTAAGCTGGCCCCAAAGAGTGACGAACGTAAACGGAAAAATAAGTTGCACGTTGAAGAAAACTTAATGTAGGTGGTGATGAGAATAAAACTGGCACTATTTAGACACATTTGTAGGATGGACAACAGGAAAATTAAAAGTGTGTTGTTCAGGAAAAAGAAAGGAACCGGAAAGCGAGAAAGACCTAACAGAATGGTGTGATGGCATAATAAATTGGTGTCAGAAAGATGTGCACTAAGCATATTGGTACAAGACAGAGGAAAGCGCAAACAAATGACAAAATGTGCAGTGGACACCTACGGACTATCTGCTCATGGTTTGTGATGATTATGAATACAGATTTTTTTTTCAAAGTGCAACATAATAACATTGACACACCTTTAATATTGGGCATTTCTTCATCTAAATTAACGATGGGGTATTTTTCTTTGATTAAGGAGTAGCATCTAACAATTTAATGTATGAATATGAAAGCCACGATACGTGCATCAGATCCCATTCCTACTCACTTATTCAAATACGTATATTCGTGAATTAGTACAACAGTATCCTCAATACATCTTTTAATTTGGTGCTATTCTCAATGTCTTTAAGGATGCTGTAACTAAATCACTACTTAAAAAGTAATATGGATCTTAAAGTGTCTAACAATTTAGTTATATTTCTAATCTTCCATTTTTAACAAAACATATATAGAGTGGTAGCTAGCCAATTCCATATATTTATTTAATCTGGCATCTTCCCTAACGCCTCTAAAGCTGCCATCATTCTATCCATTCTCCAAAAACAGTCACTAGATCCTTCCATCCCTGCACACTATCGCCCTATTTTCTTGCGTTCCTACTTTTCTAAACTCCTCGAACACCTAGTTCATCTGTCCTATTTGGCTCGACCTGTCTGCGGCTTTTGACACCCTTGATCACTCAATCCTCTTATCCACTCTGTCTAACCTCGATATTTCTGGAATCCCACTTCATTGGCTCTGCTCTTACCTCACTTCTCGTTCATCCACTGTCTCTTTTAACCATGGTTCTTCCTCCCCCTCCCCCGTCACGGCTGGCATCCCCCAGGGTTCTTTACTTGGCCCTCCCTCTGCACATCCCCCCTCGAGACCATCCTTTTTCTTTCAATCTCTCGTATCACCTATTTTCCAACGACACTAAAATCTTCTTTTCCTTTAAAAATGTTACACCTGACCTTTCCGACCACATCTCATCCTGCCTAATGGCCATCCAAACATGGATTACACAAAATGTCTTTTCCCTGAACCCTTCTAAAACCACCGTGTTCTGCTTTCCTGCCTTCTGCTCTCCTCCTCCTAACCCCACCATATCTTTCCCTCTGCTCAGTCTAACTCCGATTGCTTCCGTCCACATTATTGGCGTCACCTTTTATTCCTAATTTTCCTTCACTTCCCACATTGCCAACACCACTCGCAAATGCCGCTTCCATATTTTCAATATTAGGAAAGTTAGCCCCCTCATCACCATCACTGCTGCCAAACTTCTTGTGCACTCCCTAGTCTTCACTCATCTGGATTATTGCAACTCACTCCTGGTTGGTATCTCTGCCTACGCCCTTGCCCCTCTCTACAACAAATTCAAAACTCGGCTACACACACCGTCTGTAACCTCCCCATTCACCACTCATTATTCCCCTCTCCTTCAACAACTTCACTGGCTTCCTATCTATTACCGGTGCCTCTTTACATTACTCACCTTAGTTTTCAAAGCTTTGTATGGACACCACACCCATTACGTATCTTCTCTAATTTTCTTATATGTCCCATCACGCTCACTCTGGTCATAAACTGCCTATCTTCTTGCTGTCCCTCCTCCACCTTGCGCCCAATCTCGCTTTCGCTCTTTCTCTCTGTTTCCCCCCTTACACTGGAACAAACTCCCTCTCCACATCCGAATCTTCCCCGCACTCTCCTCTTTTCGCACTGCCCTCAGGTCCCATCTCTTTTCTCTTGCCTTTTCCCTTCCTCTTCCGCTACCCCTACTAGCACCACCTAACGCCCTTAATACCTCCACTGCCACAGCCTCAAACTCGCTTCTCCACCCTTGTCACCACCCGATCTTCTTCCCCTATCTTGCCATTTTATACTGTAGTCAGAAAGCATTGTTAAGTGCCTTGGTGAAAGGCACTTTATACATACTAAATAGAATAGAATACATTAGTATTTTCAATCTGGATTTTGTCCTGCTCACAGCACTGAAAAAGCACTTGCTATAGGAGGAAAATGACATTTCTTCTGATTTCGGCTTACATTCCATTCTTACATGTCGAAATCCAAATTGATCGCCTGGATAATCTAGTGGGATTTTCATTAAGTGCCCTATCTTTGTTCAGATCTCATCTCTCAAATAGGCTTCAATGAATACTAGAGGCCGACCGAAACTAAATTTCTGGTTTCGGCCGAAACTGAAAGTAAACCGAAAGTTAACCTTTTGGCTTTGGCCGAAACAGAAACTATGCCGAAAGAGGCCATTTTCCAATTTTCGTCGCCGAAACCGAATTTCGGTCGGCCTCAAGACGCGTCACAGACTCGCACGCACACCCAAGCCCCCTCCTGCTGTGTGGAACCCATCTGGAGGAGGAGGTGGGGTGGGATGGGGTGGAGAGTATGGAGTGGAGGGTTGAATTGGATCATTGGAGGGGTGGGTGGGTTGGTCTGTGTGTGGTTGGTGGGCAGATGAGTGAGTGATTGTGCGCGCGCGCGTATGCACACTGTTGGCATTAGCACGCTGATATAATCTGCTCAGTATGTTGTGCGTGTGCGCGTCTGTGTGTTGTGCGTGCGCCCGTGTGTGTGGTGCGTGCCTCGAGCTGCCTGTGAGAGCCCAGCCTCTGAGCTGCTCAAACAAAAGTGCTCCTGGTGGACTGCTGCTGCGAGTGCTGGCTAGGTGTGTGCTGCTTGCTGCTGCTCGCTAGTTTGGTGTTTTTGGGTGGGAAGTTATTTTTTTCTTATTCTTCTCCGTCGTCTGTCTTATCCCCCCCCCCCACCATCACCACACCCCTCTCACCCCATCCTTGCTTGAGTGTGCGTGTGTGCGCTGCTTGCGATCGCCGGAAAGAGTGAGGAGCGTCTGCCATCAACCACCGACGCCGCCGCCGCTGCTGCCCGGAGGTGCATGCGCGCGCGCACGCATGTAGTTTAGATGCCGACCGAAACTGAATTTCTGGTTTCGGTCGAAAACTAAACCAGACCGAAAGTTAAAAATTTACATTCGGCCGAAACCGAAAGTTAAAAATGTACTTTCGGCCGAAACCAAAAGTATGCCGAAAGAGGCCATTTGCCAACTTTCGGCGCCGAAACCGAAACCGAATTTCGGTCGGCCTCTAATGGATACTGAGACCTATTCTCTCCCTGCTCGAAGCTGAAAAAAAACGAAATATGATTTATGTGGGGTTGTTTCTCAGGCTTCCATTGTTGGTCCGATGTTTTCTTTATATATGCTATTCTTTGGCCATGTCATTTGCAGACATTAGACACATTTTCATTGCTATGCTGATGATACTCAGTTTAACATTTTAACCAATTACAAAAATCACTTCTGTATTGGGTAGTTTTCCTTCATATTTCAGGATTAAGATGATACATTTGGGTTTCATTCTTTTTTTTATTTGAGTAGCACATAAGAAATGTAAATGAAAGTATAATGTTTCACCTCATATTTCCAAACTAATACGTATTCTTTCTCTGTTAGGTGTTGAATAACTGATACAAGCTTGTTATGAGATTTAAGATTGACTATTGCAATGGTCTATGCTCAGGCACTTCTAATCGTGTTGTATCTCAGTTATATCCTGTAAATGTAGATGAGAAGAAATAAGAAATGTGAACACTTCAATTATTTCCTATCTTCTTGACATTGGCTTCTTGTGCAATTTCCTATTTACTTTAAGGTCGTTATTTTGAAATATAAAAATACCTCAAAATGCACTTTCTCCATTTTATCTCAAGGATTTGTTAACCAGAAATGTACCTAGTTGCTCACTGGAGGTAATATGGTGCAGGTTTACTTCGTGTTTCACTGGTACAAAGACGAATACAGGTCGCAGAGCATTCAACTCAAGAGCTCTGAAGCTGTGCAATGACCTGCATCCATCTGTGAAGAAGGCATCCTCTCCTGCGGTTTATAAGGTATAGGGTAAAACTAATGTTTTTACATAAGTTTTCGCACCATAAAAAAATGTACCGTTTTTACACTATGAGATCTCTTTAACCAGTGGCAAAATATAGCAGTAGGTTTTTACCCTTTTAAACTGGTACAAAACTGACACCTTTATTCAAGGCATCATGTTTGCAATAACCACAACACAAGTAGTCAAAAGAGCAAACAAAAAGAAGCAACTCTGATAATGATAATGATATGCACTGTCCTTGAAGTTGATTGGTCCACACCCGAGACGGCTTTCTTTAGAGCCTAGTCCCCATTGGTGTTGGACCAGATGACACCAGAAGGCGTACAACTCAAACACAGTGCAATATCAGAGTATTGAGAGCTCGGGGTAAGCATTTAATTATGATATCTCTTTTACCAGTGGCAAAATATAGTAGTAGGTTTTTACCCTTTTAAACTGGTACAAAACTGACACCTTTAATCAAGGCATCTTTTTGTTTGCTTTTTTGACTACCTGTGTTGTGGTTATTGCAAACATGATGCCTTGAATAAAGTTAACTCCTGGCGATACCCACAGCGTTTGGTTAGCGCTTCAGAAAGTAAATGATCCACAAGCAGCCCAACCTGAAAAACAGCACCTTTTTTATAAACGACTTTGAAAAATTGTTGTATATATATTGAACGGCTATATTAAATTATAAACGTTTCGAAACGGATCTCCGATTAGCATGCATGGCTACGTGAGGTACGAAATAAGTTTAACATACATTATCATGTATTTTTTTTATCATTGTTTTTGTCCAGTGCATTGTGACAATTTTATTGCGAAATGTGCGATGTAAAGATAAAAAGTGACAAATTATTAAATGATTACCGAAATCATTACAATCGTCATCAATAACAAACATGATCAATCCGCTGCCAGATAAGACTCTTCCCACGTAATCGGCATCCCGATCTATCTTTAGATGTCATTATCTATTACGCTTCTGCATATAAGATAAAACCATCACCCCTATGTCTACGGTGGTCTTCCTGTTACCTGATTTGGCTGCTATTCCATTATTACTCTTGTCCATCAGCTATAATCTCTTATGGTGACGTGTTTTGCGAAAAAAACACTTCGATTTCTCAAGTTCAATGATGGCATGCAATTGCCTTTTTTCTCTTAACGACACGATAGCGTATGTCTCTCAGTCTAATTCCAATCACGCATATCCCCATGCGTTTTATTTGAGCTATTAGTTACTTTTGCATATCCTTTGCGAGTGTCCATAGCAAGCAGTATTAACTGGCTGAAAATTATCCTCTCAAGGCGCATGGAAAATTTGCTTTTTATATTCAAATCCAATTACTGGTCTCGCTTTTTTGGTGATGTCCACAGTTATTCTATCTGATCTGGGGCTTTTGCTTTCTATACAGGGAACAGTGGTGGTTACTTTAGTGTAACAGCTACAACTACTTCCTCTTTCTCCTGAGATCCTGATTTTATTATTCTATTGCACGTGACATATTCAATACGTTTTGTGTTTTGGTACCTTGAATTTTGGTTGTTATTATTTTACCATCAGTTTTGTGTGCTATATGACTATTTATCCTTATTCATTTCGCCCCTTTATTCAAAATGTGTTTTGTGGTTTCAAAAAACGTGTTCTCTATTTGCATTCATTATTTGCACCCCAATATCACTCTTCACCCGAATGATCATGGAAATGTTAATAATTATTGTATTACTTAAAAGCTAGACATCTGTGAAAAAGAGCTTAATGGCTCATCGGATTCCTCCAGTATAAATAAATATTCTGATTATGAAAACTTGCTTATCTACATAGTTTATTTTTTGTTAATTATCTAGTATCCTTTTTGTACATTGTTCATATCTGTGCTGGTTGCTAACTGATAGATATTCCCCTTAATACTCTTTGGTTCTTTCGGTAAAGTCACGTAGGTATAAAATAAAATAAATCACGACGTTTCGATCGCAACACAAGCGGTCGTCCTCAGGCAGAAATATAATCCAGCAGTGAAACTGCTGAACCAGCGAGAGAGCAGTTACAACAAGGTTATATATGTGGCGATGGGCAAGTAAGCGGGGTCTGAGCTGGAAAGGAATTTCATCCACGGACGCAAGCACGTCGGTTGCTGAACAACCTCGTATCAGTACACATTTGTCGTACCTTGTGTTAAAGTGCGTTTGCTTCATTCAGAAGTAAAAACATGTAACAGTATTATATTTCCACTTAAATACAAATATGATTAGTTCCTCGGCCTTTTCGCTTTCTCCATGAATAGTATTAAGCAGCATTTGTTGAATAAAGCATACTCTGGACCAGCATCGACCTTCTGTTTTTTTCAGCAGATGCAGCATAGTACGTAATTTGTACGTCTGCCTCGGCCCATTGATGAAAATGAATGCCAATCCACACTCGTTTGTGTGGGAAAACACTTTACCTATTAGGACATGCTTTACACAATGCGGTATTGTTGTTAAATCTGGCATGTGTTTGTGTTTTCAGCGAGAATGATAACATCCAATACCACTTTGGGTGTCAACATTTCTTACGACAGCCAGCTTCTACTTCTGCCAGAAACCATGGCTGATATTTTTTCTGATATTTTAGTCATAATTACCATGGTACCATCTACATTGTTTGCATTTTTAATGACATTTACATTTTTGTGTGAAATTAAATTAAAAGAAAACTCTAAATACATATTTTTTATAAACTTGGTTATTAGTGACAGCATGTTTTTATTTATTGTTGACGTTTCTTCTATTTTGTTTATATGTGGGACCAGATTTAATGTTGGAGGCTGCTCCTTCTATATAAATTTTTATCGAGGATTATTCAATAATGGAGTCACTTGCATCTCCTTAATGGCCATAGAAAGATTTGTTGCCATATGCCACCCATTGCGTTATCACAACATCTTTAACCAAAAATCTGCTCTCAGATGCCTTGGTATGATTTGGTTTATTTCATTCTTTTTTCCTGTTGTAGAAATTATATTTATGGTTACAACTGATAACTTGGCATTTCAACGTGTAGCTGGTGCATGTGAAGATGTCAATTATATTTTTGTAAAAGATTACGTCCTTCTTGAATACATTAGGAATTGTGTGTTTGTGTTATTTTTTTCTGTAAGTTTTGTTATCCTTGTAAGCACATATATTTTGGTTGTAAAAGCGGCTAAGCAAGCCGCTTCTCGTGAGTCTGAGGCATCGAAAGCCAAACATACTCTTAGGCTGCATGCAGTCCAGTTAATATTATATATGAGTGCTTTTCTAATCCAACCATTTAAAACTTTAATAGATCTAACTGTGAACGACTCTGACATGAATTATATGTTAAAAACATTTTTGTATTATTTTATGTTTGTCAGCCCAAGATTTTTTAGTCCATTCATTTACGGACTGAGAGACAAGGAGATTCGCCGGTATCTAAGACGGAGGGTATGTTGTGGTCAAAATGTACTGAAGGTGAACCCTGAGCACACAATTTTCCATAAACACGCGTAATTATGCTCATATTACCAGCATTTTATTCAATTGAATTACTCAGCAAAAACTTGGAAGGATCCTCCTGAATAACATGTCTTGAGATTCCTGGGTCAACAAGATTAATAAAAGTAGCCTATGCAGACGTATGACTCTATATAACATAAGGACAATGATATGTACAGTAAGTCCTCGTTTAGCACGATAGACGCATTGCTGAAAGTTCCGCGTTCAGAAAAAAATGTGTTCATCAAAAACAATTTCCCCATAAGTAATGTAACGACAAATTTTGGCAAGATATGATGTACGCACACATATTAAGATTGCAAGACAAATAACTGAGGGTACGCCGCCGCGTACTTTATCATATTACTCTGCCGCGCAGCTCAAGCCAGTAATTCGTTGTCGACCGCTCCGAAACTGCGTAATAACGGTGTGAATTTCTGCGTTATAATTGAACACGTTCCGTGTTGTGTGAAACGTTTTCTTGAATGAAAGAACTGCATTATTGAGAAAACGCGTTGTGTAACTACACGTTCAGCGAGGACTTGCGTTATTGTAAAATATTGTGTTTAATTTCATGTAAATGTTGAGATATTTTTGATGCAGGTTGGAGGACTTTCTACAAAGATACTAATTCCTTCAATGTAATGTGAAAAAAATGTATAATAAAAACGCGTGATGAAATTGTTTAAATATCGGTGTTTGTGCTATTTTATTAACATGCTGCACTGACTGCTTGTTTTTTATATCGGTTACCTGATCCGTAATTTATGTTATCTTTTATCAATAATGTTATAAAAAGACGCTTGTATTTGTATGTGTATATAACTTTAAGGAATATAAATTATTGAACATTCACCATTTCTTCTCAGTCCACGTGTGAGTGTACAAGGATTTGTATTCCGTAGTGGTATCAACATCATACAACCCTCTCAGCAGCATCCTATACTGTACCGTTATTGCAAATGGTGTGTCCAAGAAGGCCATTATTCACTGGATCAAGAAGATAGGAGTCTGAAAGTTCCAGCTTATGGTGGTAGTATAGGCGAGGAAGCACAGTTCACCCAGTACAATTTGTGGCATCTGTTGCCGTGGTAAAGGAGGTATCACGCAATGTAGTTGCATGAGGAGAGGTGATAGGGTCCATCATCGCAATAGAAAGATGTTTATGTTGGTGTGCTCGTGCAAAAAGGAGGAACACAGGGGTCTAAAGGGAGATGCGTCTCACATGCAACTCGACGTTAACGTGATCTTTTGGAAAAGGGGTGTTGGACGCTGACCATGACCGCCTCCAACCCTATGTCTGCATCCACCCATTAAGGGTTTACGCTGGATGAATAGGGACAGGTAATGGTTCATCATTATTTCCCACATCACATGGGCGTGTACCTACCGTGGTTGTCGGGCAGTCGGCGTGCAAGGAGCCTCCGAGGACCCGGAGCATCTGGATTGGGAGCACACTCGTGCGCACGTTTAATGGCCACCAGACTGGGTGCAGTGAGTGAAGTGTGAGGAAATATTGGTTTACTGGCTGCTATAGTCCTCTTTAGGGCATTACGTACTTCAAATGTGTAACCACCACTTGCACTTATGCCGTGCACTCCCACAGATTCCCTCACTCTCCGATGAATCGTCACGATAGAGTGCCTGAGCCCACACAAGGACGTCCAGCAGTTCATATGTCGTGTCGTCGTAGTGAGGAGTCGATATTGTCATGACAGAACAGTTCTTGTTCTCACGTGCTCCCAGATTTGCCCTTGCAGTTAAATATTAATTATTTTCCTCGTTTAGCACATCCTATGTGGTGGACTCTGACTCAGGCACGCCCGGTGCTGGACACCATCTCATACACAGTATTTTTCTTTGACACTTCATTTTGAACGGTTTTGGCTCTGGTCGTATAAGCCAGATCCCTTTCTCTCTCAATTGCACACGTCAATGCGGCGCCTCACTAGTTTTCACACAAAAACGCAGGCCTGTTCTTCAGATGTCTTCTTGGCTTGTCTATCTTTCTCAAATGGTTCTGCACCAATCCTTATGTAAGGACGAAAACACAACAGACGACTTAACTGACATGATGTGTACGATGCGAGTGCAAACACGGGCAGTCAGGAAGCGAAACAAGGTCTCTGATTGGTGCCCCTAATCTTGGAGAGATCACGTAGGGTGGATGACAGAAAAAGGGGAGGTACAGAGGCTTGGGAAAGAATTGGCTCGAGGCAGATAATTGAAGATATTGGAGGTAAGATACAAACGTAAAGGGCGGGAAACGAAGATGGACTGGCAGGGGAAAGGTTGCAAACCGTTGGACAAGGAGGACGGGGATTTGCTGAAGGAGATAGGTCGAAGGAACCTTCGAGAAAGAGGGTTCGATGGATATAAAAAGGGGAAGCACACGGGGAGGGGTTGTTTGGAGAGAAGACGAAGTTCGTTCATGAAAAATAGAACTCGTGGCTGAATACAATGTTTCAACAATAAAGGCTCTTAATAATTTGAAGAACATGTGTCGGTCTTCTTGGTTCTTTCGGTAAAGTCACGTAGAAGGGAAGTAGTAAAATAATAAAAATAAAACATAATAAAATAATTCTCACGACGTTTCGGCTACAACGCAAGCAGCCGTCTTCAGGTGAAGAATGAGACACTACCAAGCTAGGAGCTTATATATACGCTGGGTTGGAGGTGCAAGAAGAGCGTTTTAACAAAAAGAATGTGCATATGAAGAGGAATTTAGCATATTCATGGGAAATGCGTAGGAGGTGGGCGGGGGGGTTTCAAAGTCATATTATGCCCATGCATTATGCAGGATCAGAAGCACCAAGGGAGGGTGCAGGGAGTAGCATTAACAAAGGAAAGGAGTGTTAATAGTATGTAGCTGCAGTTACTAAACAACCACGTAGAAAACTAAAGTATAAACTACATAAAAAACTAAAGTATAAAATGCATAGCACCATCAGTATACTTACTATACTCTACAATAAGCTGAGTTACTCACAGCAAGTAATACATTACAATTCTACGTCGTATAAATTATATAATATGCTTCCATCTAAACTTTATTCTATTACATCACACGAGCATACACCGTACTATATACTGCCATAGATAAACCCAACATTAAATTATATACTGTATTGCTATAAACCACCCTATAGCTTATACATTTTAATATAACACTATGTATTATTCTACCCACCTTAATGTGTATCACACTGCTATATGTTTACTATACAATTACGATACTATATATTACTTTGTACATTGTATTAAGCATATAAATGTTATACTATTTGTTATTATACAATGTACCATTGACCGTCGTGTCAATGGGTGAGTCGTGGGGGGAAAACTTGCAGCGGAGCAAAGAATCCATTCCCTGCGGATAATACAATGCCAGTGAGTGGAAACGCGGTCTGAAAGTCACCGTAAACGTGAACACAATCAGTTAAGATCCGAAATGGTTTATTACGTCCTTCCAATGATTGCTAAGCCAGAATCCATCTTCTCGGTTAAAATTGTCTCTGTGTTTGTATATGTGGATCGCCTCATGAACGAATCTCTCATGATAGCCAGATGGCTTGCAGAGAACCTCTGTCTTGGAGAAGTCAATGTCATGTGAGCCCACTGAGTTGTAACAGTGATCTGTTTCGGCTGAGGTGTTTGTCCTACCGTGTTTCAGGTCTGCTTTATGTTCACGGATGCGGTCCGAGACATGTCGGTTGGTTTCCCCAATGTAACTGCTACCAAAGAGGCACCTTAGTGTGTAGACGCCAGGGTACTGTATGTCTGGAACCACATCTTTTACAGACGGTACCAGATCACGGATTTTATGTACTGTGTTGAATCGGACCTGGATCTTGTGTTTAATCAGGATTTTGGAGATCTTTTTTGTGACCCCAGCAATGTAGGGTAAGGTGATGGTCTTGAAAGGCTCCTCAACAGGATCCTTCTTGATGGTTGGAGTGATGGCTTTGCGGATTGTGTAGTCGGAGTAACCATTAGCCTTAAGAGCTTGGCGTACGTGTTTGAGTTCACTGGAAATGTGTTCCTGGTCGGAGATGAATTGGGCTCTATGATATAGAGTCTTGATGAGGGAATTCTTCTGGGATGGATGGTGGTGGGAATCCGGTTTTAGGTAAGCATCCGTATGGGTGGCTTTCCTGTAGACAGAGTGGCTCATTGAACCATCAGGTCTCCTTTTGATTAGGACATCCAAAAAGGGTAGCTTGCCATCTTTTTCGACTTCCATGGTGAATCTGATGGCTGGGTGTATGGAATTGATGTGGTCGAGAAATTGGTCTAGAGCAGGCCGGCCATGTGGCCAGATGACAAAAGTGTCATCTACGTACCTCTTCCATAAGGTCGGGCGTAGAGTGGCAGTCTGGATGGCGTCCGTCTCAAATTTCTCCATGAAGATGTTGGCTACAACCGGAGATAGGGGGGAGCCCATTGGGGTGCCCTCAGTTTGCTTGTAGAAAGTTCCATTCCAGGTAAAGTATGTATTGGTTAAGCAGTGTCTCACCAGGGGGGGTACCCCAGCATTCAGTCCTTGATGAACCAAGTCTTCAATGATTGCGATGGTGTCAGGTACAGGAACCTTGGTGAATAAGGAAACCACATCAAAACTGACAAGCAGGTCGTCTGGAGACAGGGCAATCCCCTTGATTGTCGATACCAGGTCAGTAGAGTTTAGTACCGCAGAGGTGGTTTTTCCAGTGAAAGGCCGTAGGATTTCAGACAAAAAACGAGCCAATTTATAGGTGGGGGAGTTGATAGTAGAGACAATGGGACGAAGAGGTGTATCTTCTTTATGTATCGTTGGCAAGCCGTATAATCTTGGTGGCCTGGCTGCAGAAGGTTTCAACGAGAACTGTTTGTTTCGATTTAAAGCTTTCGTGACTGCAGGGATTCATCTTCTTGGTTCTTTCGGTAAAGTCACGTAGAAGGGAAGTAATAAAATAATAAAAATAAAACATAATAAAACAATTCTCACGACGTTTCGGCCACAACGCAAGCAGCCGTCCTCAGGTGAAGAATGAGACAATGCCAAGCTAGGAGCTTATATATAAGCTGCGTTGGAGGTGGAAGAAAGAGCGCCTTAACAAATGAATGTGCATATGAAGAGGAATTTAGCATATACATGGAAAATGCGTAGGAGGTGGGCGGGGGGGGTTTCAAAGTCATATTATGCCCATGCATTATGCAGGATCAACAGCACCAAGGGGGGGTGCAGGGATTAGCAGTAACAAAGGAAAGGAATGTTAATGATATGTAGCTGCAGTTACTCAACAACTACGTAGAAAACTAAAGTATAAACTACATCAAAAACCAAAGTATAAATTGCATAGCACCATCAGTATACTTACTATACTCTACACTAAGCTGAGTTACTAACAGCAAGTAATACATTACAATTCTACGTCGTAGAAATTATATAATATGCTTCCATCTAAACTTTATTCTATTGTATCACACGAGCATATACCGTACTATATACTGCCAACATTAAATTATATACTGTATTGCTGTAAACCAACCTATACCTTATACATTTAATATAACACTATGTATTATTCTACCCACCCTAATGTGTGTCGAAATGGTTTATTACGTCCTTCCAATGATTGCTAAGCCAGAATCCATCTTCTCGGTTAAAATTGTCTCTGTGTTTGTATATGTGGATCGCCTCATGAACGAATCTCTCATGATAGCCAGATGGCTTGCAGAGAACCTCTGTCTTGGAGAAGTCAATATCATGTGAGCCCACTGAGTTGTAACAGTGATCTGCCACGGCTGAGGTGTTTGTCCTACCGTGTTTCAGGTCAGCTTTATGTTCACGGATGCGGTCCGAGACATGTCGTTTGGTTTCCCCAATGTAACTGCTACCACAGAGGCAACTTAGTTTGTAGACGCCAGGGTACTGTATGTCTGGAACCACATCTTTTACAGACGGTACCAGATCACGGATTTTATGTACTGTGTTGAATCGGACCTGGATCTTGTGTTTAATCAGGATTTTGGAGATCTTTTTGTGACCCCAGCAATGTAGGGTAAGGTGATGGTCTTGAAAGGCTCCTCAACAGGATCCTTCTTGATGGTTGGAGTGATGGCTTTGCGGATTGTGTAGTCGGAATAACCATTAGCCTTAAGAGCTTGGCGTACGTGTTTGAGTTCACTGGAAATGTGTTCATGGTCGGAGATGCATTGGGCTCTATGATATAGAGTCTTGATGAGGGAATTCTTCTGGGATGGATGGTGGTGGGAATCCGGTTTTAGATAAGCATCCGTGTGGGTGGCTTTCCTGTAGACAGAGTGGCTCATTGAACCATCAGGTCTCCTTTTGATTAGGACATCCAAAAAGGGTAGCTTGCCATCATTTTCGACTTCCATGGTGAATCTGATGGCTGGGTGTATGGAATTGATGTGGTCGAGAAATTGGTCTAGAGCAGGCCGGCCATGTGGCCAGATGACAAAAGTGTCGTCTACGTACCTCTTCCATAAGGTCGGGCGTAGAGTGGCAGTCTGGATGGCGTCCATCTCAAATTTCTCCATGAAGATGTTGGCTACAACCGGAGATAGGGGGGAGCCCATTGGGGTGCCCTCAATTTGCTTGTAGAAGGTTCCATTCCAGGTGAAGTATGTATTGGTTAAGCAGTGTCTCACCAGGGGGGGTGCCCCAGCATTCAGTCCTTGATGAACCAAGTCTTCAATGATTGCGATGGTGTCAGGCACAGGCACCTTGGTGAACAAGGAAACCACATCAAAACTGACAAGCAGGTCGTCTGGGGACAGGGCAATCCCCTTGATTGTCGATACCAGGTCAGTAGAGTTTAGTACTGCAGAGGTGGTTTTTCCAGTGAAAGGCCGTAGGATTTCGGACAAAAATCGAGCCAGTTTGTAAGTGGGAGAGTTGATAGTAGAGACAATGGGACGAAGAGGTGTATCTTCTTTATGTATCTTTGGCAAGCCGTACAATCTTGGTGGCCTGGCTGCAGAAGGTTTCAACGAGAACTGTTTGGTCTGATCAATTAATGCGGTTGAAGCAGAAATGATGTTGTTGGTTTTGGAGACGAGGCTGTTGGTGGGATCTCTTTTTATTTTTGTATAGCTGCCATCGTTGAGTAGTTCTTGAATTTTGTTGTTGTATTCTATTTTGTCCATGATGACAGTGGCATTGCCTTTGTCGGCTGAGAGGATGACAATGTCATCCCTCTTTTTTAATTGAGCTAATTCAAAACGCTCATCTTTGCTGATGTTGCTAGCTGGCATCTTAGCGTTTTTGAGGGTTACAGAGATTTCAGATCTTGCTACGTCTGCAGCGATGTGACTCAAGCCCTTGAGAGCTACATCTACTCGAGCAATTATATCATTAACTGGTATGTGTCTAGGTGTGACTGCAAAGTTTAGTCCTTTAGCTAAAACGGATTTCAAACCTTCAGAAATAGGACTGTTACTGCGATTAATTACGACTTTGTTAACATCTAGCTTTTCAATGTGTGGGTCCGGTTTCTTGTTTGAGAGGCGGTTGAATTTGGAAATCAAGTTGTCCTTACATTTAGTCGACATAGCGGCAGCTGAAGAGGCAGTCATTTTTTCCACATGTTCCCAATCCGATGTGGACATTGTTACACTCAAAGATAAGTGTGATTTGTAGAGTGTCTTGTCTAACTGATCTAGTTCGGTGCGCGTAAGTCTGATTTTCTCTGAGATAAGAGCTAAGCTAGTTCTAGACAGAATTCGTTTCGCATTAGAAGAAGTTACAGCAGCAGATGTTAGTGTAAATGCGTTTGGTATTACCTTAGAGTCGCGGCATCTCTTCAGAAAGGTGAGAGACTCGATTAGCTGAGCCTTCTTATCCCGGAGCTTGTTGAAGGATCTCAAAGTTATGTGGAAACCCTCCCCGTAGAGGCGGTTAAATTTCGATTTAAAGCTTTCGTGACTGCAGGGATTCATCTTCTTGGTTCTTTCGGTAAAGTCACGTAGAAGGGAAGTAATAAAATAATAAAAATAAAACATAATAAAACAATTCTCACGACGTTTCGGCCACAACGCAATCAGCCGTCCTCAGGTGAAGACACACATTAGGGTGGGTAGAATAATACATAGTGTTATATTAAATGTATAAGGTATAGGTTGGTTTACAGCAATACAGTATATAACTTAATGTTGGCAGTATATAGTACGGTATATGCTCGTGTGATACAATAGAATAAAGTTTAGATGGAAGCATATTATATAATTTCTACGACGTAGAATTGTAATGTATTACTTGCTGTTAGTAACTCAGCTTAGTGTAGAGTATAGTAAGTATACTGATGGTGCTATGCAATTTATACTTTAGTTTTTTATGTAGTTTATACTTTAGTTTTCTACGTAGTTGTTGAGTAACTGCAGCTACATATCATTAACATTCCTTTCCTTTGTTACTGCTAATCCCTGCACCCCCCCTTGGTGCTGTTGATCCTGCATAATGCATGGGCATAATATGACTTTGAAACCCCCCCGCCCACCTCCTACGCATTTTCCATGTATATGCTAAATTCCTCTTCATATGCACATTCATTTGTTAAGGCGCTCTTTCTTCCACCTCCAACGCAGCTTATATATAAGCTCCTAGCTTGGTATTGTCTCATTCTTCACCTGAGGACGGCTGCTTGCGTTGTGGCCGAAACGTCGTGAGAATTGTTTTATTATGTTTTATTTTTATTATTTTATTACTTCCCTTCTACGTGACTTTACCGAAAGAACTAAGAAGATGAATCCCTGCAGTCACGAAAGCTTTAAATCGAAATTTAACCGCCTCTACGGGGAGGGTTTCCACATAACTTTGAGATCCTTCAACAAGCTCCGGGATAAGAAGGCTCAGCTAATCGAGTCTCTCACCTTTCTGAAGAGATGCCGCGACTCTAAGGTAATACCAAACGCATTTACACTAACATCTGCTGCTGTAACTTCTTCTAATGCGAAACGAATTCTGTCTAGAACTAGCTTAGCTCTTATCTCAGAGAAAATCAGACTTACGCGCATCGAACTAGATCAGTTAGACAAGACACTCTACAAATCACACTTATCTTTGAGTGTAACAATGTCAACATCGGATTGGGAACATGTGGAAAAAATGACTGCCTCTTCAGCTGCCGCTATGTCGACTAAATGTAAGGACAACTTGATTTCCAAATTCAACCGCCTCTCAAACAAGAAACCGGACCCACACATTGAAAAGCTAGATGTTAACAAAGTCGTAATTAATCGCAGTAACAGTCCTATTTCTGAAGGTTTGAAATACGTTTTAGCTAAAGGACTAAACTTTGCAGTCACACCTAGACACATACCAGTTAATGATATAATTGCTCGAGTAGATGTAGCTCTCAAGGGCTTGAGTCACATCGCTGCAGACGTAGCAAGATCTGAAATCTCTGTAACCCTCAAAAACGCTAAGATGCCAGCTAGCAACATCAGCAAAAATGAGCGTTTTGAATTAGCTCAATTAAAAAATAGGGATGACATTGTCATCCTCTCAGCCGACAAAGGCAATGCCACTGTCATCATGGACAAAATAGAATACAATAACAAAATTCAAGAACTACTCAACGATGGCAGCTATACAAAAATAAAAAGAGACCCCACCAACAGCCTCGTCTCCAAAACCAACAACATCATTTCTGCTTCAACCGCATTAATTGATCAGACCAAACAGTTCTCGTTGAAACCTTCTGCAGCCAGGCCACCAAGATTGTACGGCTTGCCAAAGATACATAAAGAAGATACACCTCTTCGTCCCATTGTCTCTACTATCAACTCTCCCACTTACAAACTGGCTCGTTTTTTGTCCGAAATCCTACGGCCTTTCACTGGAAAAACCACCTCTGCAGTACTAAACTCTACTGACCTGGTATCGACAATCAAGGGGATTGCCCTGTCCCCAGACGACCTGCTTGTCAGTTTTGATGTGGTTTCCTTGTTCACCAAGGTGCCTGTGCCTGACACCATCGCAATCATTGAAGACTTGGTTCATCAAGGACTGAATGCTGGGGTACCCCCCCTGGTGAGACACTGCTTAACCAATACATACTTCACCTGGAATGGAACCTTCTACAAGCAAATTGAGGGCACCCCAATGGGCTCCCCCCTATCTCCGGTTGTAGCCAACATCTTCATGGAGAAATTTGAGATGGACGCCATCCAGACTGCCACTCTACGCCCGACCTTATGGAAGAGGTACGTAGACGACACTTTTGTCATCTGGCCACATGGCCGGCCTGCTCTAGACCATTTTCTCGACCACATCAATTCCATACACCCAGCCATCAGATTCACCATGGAAGTCGAAAATGATGGCAAGCTACCCTTTTTGGATGTCCTAATCAAAAGGAGACCTGATGGTTCAATGAGCCACTCTGTCTACAGGAAAGCCACCCACACGGATGCTTACCTAAAACCGGATTCCCACCACCATCCATCCCAGAAGAATTCCCTCATCAAGACTCTATATCATAGAGCCCAATGCATCTCCGACCAGGAACACATTTCCAGTGAACTCAAACACGTACGCCAAGCTCTTAAGGCTAATGGTTACTCCGACTACACAATCCGCAAAGCCATCACTCCAACCATCAAGAAGGATCCTGTTGAGGAGCCTTTCAAGACCATCACCTTACCCTACATTGCTGGGGTCACAAAAAAGATCTCCAAAATCCTGATTAAACACAAGATCCAGGTCCGATTCAACACAGTACATAAAATCCGTGATCTGGTACCGTCTGTAAAAAATGTGGTTCCAGACATACAGTACCCTGGCGTCTACAAACTAAGTTGCCTCTGTGGTAGCAGTTACATTGGGGAAACCAAACGACATGTCTCGGACCGCATCCGTGAACATAAAGCAGACCTGAAACACGGTAGAACAAACACCTCAGCCGTGGCAGATCACTGTAACAACTCAGTGGGCTCACATGACATTGACTTCTCCAAGACAGAGGTTCTCTGCAAGCCATCTGGCTATCATGAGAGATGCGTTCATGAGGCGATCCACATATACAAACACAGGGACAATTTTAACCGAGAAGATGGATTCTGGCTTAGCAATCATTGGAAGGACGTAATAAACCATTTCGGATCTTAACTGATTGTGTTCACGTTTACGGTGACTTACGTAATTGACCAGGCTATGCGTTAATTGTGTGTTGACCTACTCTCTGTGTCGTTTTACATAACATTTCGATACTTTGCTAGGTTATTTAATTTAGTGTGTTCTGTCTCCCTCTAAGCCTGCTTACTTTACTACGCCTCCCTTCGTACTCATTGACATGTAAATTTTTTCCCTACCCCCTCCCTCTCTCTGCCTCCGCCCCCCCTCTGTCTATTTAAGGCCACCCCACAGAGACGATCACCCCTCTCTGTACCTGGGTTGCTCTCTCTATGTATCTTGGTGATATCTGTCTGCTTATATGTCTGTCTATAGTTTTCTGGTTAGATTCTATGTCGCTATTTCATTATACCTGATGATGATTGCTTGTGTTGCAATCGAAACGTCGTATGCTATTATTTAATTTAATTGATTATTTTATCTTTATACGTGACTTTACCGAAAAAAACAAAGAATAATTCCTGCAGTCACGAAAGCTCCAAAATTAAGAATGTACCATTGACCGTCGTGTCAATGGGTGAGTCGTGGAGGGAAACTTGCAGCGGAGCAAAGAATCCATTCCCTGCGGAGAATACAATGCCAGTGAGTGGAACGCGGTCTGAAAGTCACCGTAAACGTGAACACAATCAGTTAAGATCCGAAATGTTTTTTTAAGTCCTTCCAATGATTGCTAAGCCAGAATCCATCTTCTCGGTTTAAATTGTCTCTGTGTTTGTATATGTGGATCGCCTCATGAACGAATCTCTCATGATAGCCAGATGGCTTGCAGAGAACCTCTGTCTTGGAGAAGTCAATGTCATGTGAGCCCATTGAGTTGTAACAGTGGTCTGCCACGGCTGAGGTGTTTGTCCTACCGTGTTTCAGGTCTGCTTTATGTTCACGGATGCGGTCCGAGACATGTCGTTTGGTTTCTCCAATGGAACTGCTACCACAGAGGAAACTTAGTTTGTAGACGCCAGGGTACTGTATGTCTGGAACCACATCTTTTACAGACGGGACCAGATCACGGATTTTATGTACTGTGTTGAATCGTACCTGGATCTTGCGTCAATGGTACAGTGTATAATAACAAAGAGTATAACATTTATATGCTTAATACAATGTACAAAGTAATATATAGTATCGTAATTGTATAGTAAACATGTAATAGCGTTCACGACTCTTGGACACCGGAGTTGGAGGCACACGGGTTTATTTGACACAGCACGTTCGTGGCATACAGCACTGGAGGGGGTATCGGCCCCCTCACCCGACTAGCTAAGGATACACGTTCTAGCTACTCCTAGCCTGCCTCTTAGTCCTCCACTAATGGGCTAGGGGAGGCTATCTGGCCCGACACTGGTAAGTCGGGCCCGGTACCCGGAGTCCCAGACCAGCTCTTACAAGAGCACCGGCTCTGGCTTTCGGGACCACGCCGCTGGCTCTGTCCTGTTCGGCCCTGATAAGGACAGCGAACCAGGGGAGTCCAGGGCTCTATCTAAGACGTCTTCAGTCTTCTCTGGTTAGCTTTTAACATAACTGCCGAGCCCTTTGATACATCCCCTTTTATACCCAACCCCTCGCTGAGGGGTGGGGCCCCGGGGGATCATAACGTTCGAACCAGCCCCCCCCCAGGGTGCCTGGCTCGGACGTCGTAGAGGGCACCTCCCCGTGCACTTACGTAGCCCCGCCCACTGTGTTTGTTTGCCATAGGCTGCCATGCATAACGGGCTCTCTCTCTAACACCCCTACATCCCCCCCCCCCCCCCCCCGCATAGCTTGCAGCCGTCCCGGCTGCCAACATACAAAAAAAAATGACAATAAAAGTGCATTTACCCCCTGACCGCGCGTGTGCCTCACTATTTTTCAACAATAACAAGAACAGCAACAAGAACACAACAAAACGCAACAGCAAGAATAGAAAACAACCCGACGCACCCCCCCTGAATAAATACGAATTCCGTAAAAAAAACAGCCTATATACAATTTGCAGGGAACCCACCACACACACAACACATGGTGAACCCAACGTATGTACATTCAATGGGCAGGGAACACACCACCCACACAACACACAATGAACACAACCTATGTACACATCTTCCGGCCTCACAACAGTCTGCGCATTTTAGCACGCGTCCTTGCAGCGGGCCCCTCACACGGGCTAACCCCGGGTGGCAGACCGTCAGGTGGCAACTGTCCGTCTCAGAGTGAGTCCTCATCCGACGCCGCGCGACCTTTGGCATCCCCAGGAGGGGTGGTCGGGCGTGAGCCCGTCAGTCCTGATGCACCTGGAGGTGGCACGGCTGGCAAGGCATTAGGTGAGGGCGACGGAGACGGACCCAGTGAGTCGGTCGACCCCCCACATGTTTGGCCACGCGTGTGTGAAGTGGGGTTGTGTACCGCAACGAAGGGTTTTAATCTAGAGGGGTGCACGAACCACCGCCGCTTCCCCCATTTGATGCGCACGCACTGCGGTCGCAAAACCTCGACCACCTCCACAGGGCCCCGCCACGGCCGCACCAGCTTAGAGGAGGTTGCCAGTGGCACCTGGGGACAGTGCAGCCATGCCCTATCCCCCGGCTTCCATTGCATCATGTGCGCCCGACCCAGTCTGAGGCGCTCATTCGCTTTCTGACGGAGGTCCGAGTTTAGCATTGCAGCATCCCGCGCCTCTGTTAATTTGGCCAGATTAAATTTTACATGGTCAGCCAATTTAGTTTTTCCCTGCGGCTCGGGGATCTGCAGTTGGGCACGAACAGGCGGGTCGGGTTCGCGACCGTACATGAGGTAAAAGGGGGAAAATCCCGTAGCTGCATGGGGTGCCATCCGGTATGCCGCCAAGACCCCTTGAATTTGCAGGACCCAATCGGTCTGTGAGTCCGAAACCTGCTGTGACAACATTGACGTGATGGTGCGATGCAGACGCTCGACCATCCCGTCAGTTTGCGGGTGATACGGGGAGGTACGAATTTTCTTCGTGCCCAGGAGCTCACAGACTTGTTTGAGTAGTTTACCGGAAAAATTTCTGCCCTGGTCGGTTAGCAGCTGCTCCGGAGCACCTTTGTCCAGGACGTATCCCTGAACAAAGGCCTCCACGATGGCTGCTGCCGACTGGTTGGCAAGGGGCCAGGCCATAGGCCAGCGTGTAAAATACTCCACACCAGTCAACAAATATCTATTGCCCCTGGGGGTGGCGGGGAATGGACCCAAAATATCCAGCGCGACAAGCTCGTTTATTCTGGACACTTTGATCGATTGCAAGGGTGGGTTAGACTCCCGTGCCGGCGGTTTTCGTTGCGCACACCGAGGGCATGATCCCAATAAATCCCCAACATCCCTCGTCATGCCAGGCCAAAAAAAATCAAGTTGTAGCAAGGCGAGAGTCTTTTGGGTCCCCAGGTGTAGAAGGCGCTCATGAGCGGCCCACACCACCTTGCCTCGCAACCCAGAAGGGACCACCAGCCGATGTCGATGGGATTTCCCGTCCCAATGCATCAGCAGACCTTGCACTATTTCCCATGCATCAGAATCACCCTTCACCCGCCCAGCACCGCCGACGCGACGACGCCACCCGAGGAGGGAGGTATCCTCCATTTGGAGGCGCCCCCATTCAGTGACGGGCAACCCCAACAGGGAATCTCTTCCCTGTTGTTCGATCGAATTAGTAATCAATGTTTCGTCGGTGGCTGCCAAGACCGGAACCGATACGTCTCCTGAAGGCCTGCAACGTCCAGACCCCAGGAGGCATGCACATTCGGAGGTGGTTGGCATGCGTGACAGAGCGTCCGCATTGGTGTGGCGAACGCCCTTACGGTAGGTGGTTTCAAAATCAAAGTCCTGTAGAATCTCCAACCATCGAGACAATTGTCCCGATGGTTGTTGAACTCGCAGGGCATACTGTAGTGCCGCATGATCTGTGCGGACGGTGAAATGCCGACCGTACAGATATGGGCGATACTGTTGGATGAAATAGACAATTGCCAACAGTTCCCGACGGGTGACACAATATCTTTGCTCCGCAGGAGACAACACCCGACTACCGTACGCGACCACCCGTTCCACGCCGTCAACCACCTGGGAAAGCACACCCCCAATACCCGTGTTGCTCGCATCGGTGTCGAGCAAAAAGGGCTTAGAAAAATCGGGGTAAACCAAGGGAGGAGCTTTTATCAGGGCGTCCCGAAGGGAGCAGAAAGCAGCCTCCTCCTCTTGACCCCAGTGGAACCGAACCCCTTTTGATGTTAAAGCGTGCAGGGGTTTGGCAATCGTCGCAAAATCAGCGACGAACCGTCGGTAATACGACGCGAAGCCAATGAAACTCCTGACCTCTCCCACCGGCCAGGAGCTGACACACTGCGTTTTGGCGGGATCGGTAGCAATACCTGAGCGCCCCACGATGTGCCCCAAATAACGCACCGAATCGCGTAACAAATGGCATTTTTGGGGCTTGAATTTCAAATTAGCAGCCCGCATCTTTAGGAAAACCGCCCGCAACCTCTGGAGATGTTCGTCAAAAGTTTTACTAAAGACGATAACGTCATCCAAATAAATGAGGCACGACTCCCATTGCAATCCAGCCAAAACCAATTCCATCAAACGCTGGAAAGTTGCCGGCGCTGAGTGTAAGCCCATCGGCAACCAGTTGAATTGGAACAGGCCGTGCGGTGTATGGAAAGCAGTTTTAGGCTTTGAATCATCGTCCAGAGGAAGCTGCCAGAATCCCGAAAGCAAATCCAGTGTGGAGAAGAATCGCGCTCCCGCCAAGGCGTCCAGCGATTCATCCATCCGTGGGAGCGGGTATGCGTCGGCAACCGAAATTTTGTTAAGGCGCTGAAAATCAACGCAAAACCGCAACGAGCCATCCTGCTTTTTAACCAGGACGATCGGCGCTCCCCAAGGGCTGGTGGAAGGAGAAATGATGTCGGCGGCCAACATGTCATCAATAGCCGATTTGACATGGTCCTTTTCGGCGGGACTCAACCGAAAGGGATTCTGGCGTATTGGCGCGCTGTCACCCGTATCAATATGGTGACGCAGTAGATGAGTGCAGCCCAAATCGTATTTATCCCGACTGAAAACGTCGGAAAATTCCCGCAGTAGTGTTTTAAGTTGTTGACGCTCTGAATTTGACAGGTCCGTCGATCCCGCACAAAGCGCCTCGAGCCACCCTTCATCGCTGTCCGAATGTGGTCGTGGCGCAGGGACAACGCTGACGTGATTCGCGACGGGTTCCTCACAGGGCACCGGCGTTGCGTGAGCAAGCACGGTCCCCTGTGGGACCACCACCGTCTGCGAGCCCACATTGAGGACCGCGATGAAGGGGTCTCCGTCCCCTCTTACTATGGTCTGGGCCGGAAGTAAATGAGGTCCACTAACCCCGGCCCTAGACGGCCCCAGCAGAACCCCTTGGGCCCCAATGCCCTTAGCGAAGGGCCGGCGAAGTTTCAAAGGAATCAACATTTGTGCCCCCGGAGGGACGCGCACCGTTCTATCTACGAACGCCGGCACCGTCGCGAACGCCGTCCGACTCGTACCGGGGGATGGCAGAAACGCCATGCGTCGGCCCGACGGGAGCTCAATGCATCCCTGGTCGATTAATATCCTAATCAGCATTTTGGCCAGGAAGTCCGTCCCCAGCAGGCACGGAACCGCCAGCGAGGAGGAAACAAAAATCGGCCCAGACAATTTAATATCCCCGATACAAATTTGGGCACGAATCTGTCCGATGATGCCAAGTGAGCCCCCGTTAGCAGCATAGAATGGCACGTTAACAGGCATCAAAGGACGGCTCTGGGCAGGGAGAATATTGTAAATTAACTCCGAAATAATGGTCGCCGATGCTCCCGTATCGACCAGGATGCGCACCTCAACCCCGTCGATGTGCCCCACAATGGCAGACGACCCCGACGATGCGGCTAAAACACGATCGGCCAACACGGACCACTGGCCGGGTTCGATATGAGTACCCAGAGTGGTGCGTGATGGTGCGATGGTGTGCGATATCGGCCCCCCATTCGTTGCGGTGTTTGAGTGCGTGACGGGCGTGTGCGTGGGCCAAACATGAGGGGTTCCGCGACTTGCCGGGTTATGATGGTGGAGCTTGTGACGAGGGCCGTCGTCCCGTTGAGGTGTCGTCCCGCGCTGTCGAGGAGAGCGGCACCCCGAGGCGACATGGCCCCGGATGCCGCAGTTGTAACAGCGCGGGAGCGCTGGCGACGACGATGGATGTTGGAGACGGCTTGAACCGCCCCGGTCCGCCCGTACTCCCGCACCATGCTGCCGTTGATGTTCGATGGCGCAAACCTCTTCCGCCGGGAGGGTGGCTGCAGCGATGGCACGCCCGCTCGCCGCCTTGCTGGCCTTCCGTCGTTGTGAGCACAGGTTTGCATGGAGGAGTCGGGCCGCTTGGAGGGAGCACATCTCTGCATCGTCCTGTGCGACGATGACGATATCTAAGTCGTCCGCCAGCAGGAGTATCTTCTCCGTAACCATGGCGTCGACACCTTCGTTGTCCATCCGTGGAAAGGCCGCCTTTGCCAGTGCCAGGAGGCTTGTGCGGTACGCCAGGGGCGACTCCTTTGCCCCCCGCTGGCGATCGTAAAAGATTTGGCGACAGTCCGACGGTGGACCGTATACTGCAGACAGCACCTGCATCGCCTTCTGCAGCGTGGAGCGCCTCTCCTTCGGTGCCGATGTTAGAGTGGCGAGGGCGTCGCTGTCGAGGAGTGCCGGCAGCGCGCGGAGAGCCTCGGCGTCCGTCCACTGTGCCATCTCCTGGTGAGCGAGGAAGCGCCGCTGGAAGCCACCCCAGTCGCCTTCCTCGCCCACAAATTCTTTGAGTGGAGGAAGTCGCTGATGTAAGGCAGCGGCTGCCGCGGAAGATCGCACTCCCTCGTCCCCCTCACTCGGTTCTGCGTCGGCGCGAACAAGCGATGGGATCGCCGGTCGCGCCCGTGGTGACGTTCCGTCCGTTGGCGATGACGCGGCAGGTACTGTACTCCCGCCGTTGGACGCGATGCTCAGGCCGGCCACGCCCTCAACAGCAGCTGCGGCGATGGCGGGATTTTCAAAACGGTGCTCCGTCGAAATGGCGGGAAGGCGCTGTGGTCGTCGGCTGCCGTCGCCCCGTGCCGGTCCAGCAGCCCCCAGCTGTGTGATGTGGTCGAGCATGGCGGCAGCGGCGTACAGCAGCTCGGCCAGCTTTGCGTGCGCCTGCCTCAGCCGCTCTGTCGACGGTTCCCCTTCCTCCTGCTGCTGTGGTGTGGATGCCTCCGGCCCCGGTTGCTCGGAGCCATCTTCAGCCGTCTCGGGCTCCCCGACTGCAGTGGTGTCCTCCGCCTCTGGTACCCTGACTCGAGCCGTCCGGCGCGTGTCCATGTTCGTTGTTGTTTCACTTCCGACACCAGATGTAATAGCGTTCACGACTCTTGGACACCGGAGTTGGAGGCACACGGGTTTATTTGACACAGCACGTTCGTGGCATACAGCACTGGAGGGGGTATCGGCCCCCTCACCCGACTAGCTAAGGATACACGTTCTAGCTACTCCTAGCCTGCCTCTTAGTCCTCCACTAATGGGCTAGGGGAGGCTATCTGGCCCGACACTGGTAAGTCGGGCCCGGTACCCGGAGTCCCAGACCAGCTCTTACAAGAGCACCGGCTCTGGCTTTCGGGACCACGCCGCTGGCTCTGTCCTGTTCGGCCCTGATAAGGACAGCGAACCAGGGGAGTCCAGGGCTCTATCTAAGACGTCTTCAGTCTTCTCTGGTTAGCTTTTAACATAACTGCCGAGCCCTTTGATACATCCCCTTTTATACCCAACCCCTCGCTGAGGGTTGGGGCCCCGGGGGATCATAACGTTCGAACCAGCCCCCCCCCAGGGTGCCTGGCTCGGACGTCGTAGAGGGCACCTCCCCGTGCACTTACGTAGCCCCGCCCACTGTGTTTGTTTGCCATAGGCTACCATGCATAACGGGCTCTCTCTCTAACACCCCTACAAACATATAGCAGTGTGATACACATTAGGTTGGGTAGAATAATACATAGTGTTATATTAAAATGTATAAGGTGGTTTATAGCAATACAGTATACAATTTAATGTTGGGTTTGTCTATGGCAGTATATAGTACGGTGTAGACTCGTGTGATGTAAGAGAACAAAGTTTAGATGGAAGCATATTATATAATTTTTACGACGTAGAATTGTAATGTATTACTTGCTGTTAGTAACTCAGCTTATTGTAGAGTATAGTAAATATACTGATGATGCTATGCAGTTTATACCTTTTTTTAATGTAGGCCATACCAAGTAAAATTTAAGCAGCGGAGATTGAGAGCTCCGGGCTGCCGGTTCTGGGAGTGGATTTGTCTCGTCGTGGCTGTCCTCTTCGCCGCCTGTGTCGCTGCCGCCTTCGCCCAATAATTGCATGGCCGGACAGTAGTTGGCTGTCTCGGTCGCTGCCAACAGTGCAACGCGGACAGGGTTGTGTCTAGGCCGGCCAGTATGGATGCGTGGTCGAGAAAGAGGAGGCTGGAGCCTCCTGCAACTACCTCGTCTCCGACCAAGTGTGCGCCGTACACCACACACACGCCGGGAGGAAGAAAGACACTACATATGTACTGTGATTTTTTTTCTCTCTAGGATTTTTAAAGAATATTCTTGCATAAAAAGTACGGTAATATGAACACAAATCGAAATGTTAGAGCGATTTTAAATTAACCGTGCATTCATTACTCCCACCATTTCGGTGTCACTTAAATATATTCCGAACTCTTCTGCCATATCAATTAAATATTTATTTGTTACACAGAAAAATGTGCTTATCCAGTTACCTAGCAAGTTTTGATAGCAAGGGCCGGCAGCCAGTAATGATAGTTATTGTTAGGGTGGAGAGGTGCATAGCCAGTAGGCAGCCTGGAGACTTGAGGCATAGGATAATTTTAATTGTCGTATTATATACTTGAGTTTATATTTTATTATGTTTCATTGTAATTAACACGTCGCATTGCCTAACCGTTGTGGTGCTGAAAATGTCATCGCGGATGTCACTGTATGCTGCCGGCCCTATAGGGGCACGGCGTGCGATGTACTCACATCGCGGACATCACATATGTAGAAACATCGTGAATGTCACCAAGCAATGCCGGCTCTAGCAAGGCACGGCGTGCAATGAATTGTCATCGCTGACACCCCGTAGGTGGGTGTAGTACCAGCCCTAGTGAGGGCTTGGTGAGCGCTGGGATCGCGCAGTGGCACCACGCGTGGTGTGCAGTGCTGTCTCCTACCAGAGGGAGTGTGAGTGTCAGCCATGGGATGAGGTTACCCGGGCCATGGCACTCTAGTTGACCCCGAAGGCACGCAACCGGTAAAGTCTACATGGGTCCCCCAGGTGGGGGCTAGGGGTGGTCACGTGTCGGGGGAGAGATCCTACGGGAAGGGTCAAGAGAGAGTTAGAGCCGGGAGCATATAAACCGGGTCCCCACAGGGACCAGGGTTCAGCTTTGCTACCGTCATTTGAAGATCTACGTTCTACATCCACGAAAAGTCACCAACACGTGGACCCGAGCCAGGGTCTGGTCCATTGTAGCTAACTCCCAGTGTGTTAGTGCAGTTTAGCCGGGTGGTCCACCACCCTAGGCTGTTATCTGGTAAAAGGGGCAGCTCCCCCTTTGTGTGTTATGTGTTGGTACTTTAAATGTGTTGCTTCTAAGAAGTACGTCTGCGTCCACTACAACTGGTGTCGGTTAGTGGCCAATATGCTATTTTACTTAGCTAGCCGTAGAACATGTCTATGCGTCGCAGAATATGTACCAGGACATCGGATGAGAAGGAAGATCTCATCCCGCAAACAGCCCCGGAGGATTGAGGAGAGGTGATGCCGGTCGAGCAGAGCAATGTCCGGGCTCGCGACAGTTCACCGCTTGGCGGGAACGGAGCTTCGGGCTGCACATGGCCACCTTGCAGAGCTCCTCCAAGCCGCAGCATCCATCCTTGTGGAGCTCCAACCAGCAGAGTCGGCGGTGGTAGAGGGAGCAGCGGAGCCACTCGGGGATGACGACTCCACCGCCATTTCATTCCAGGCGGAAACCTCTGTGGCGCAGCCCGCGCTCGTTGCCGCCATTTTCTCGCAGGAGCGGAGCACGCAGCCCACCAAATCCGAAGCTGCGTCGACATCGCCGGTGGACATTCTGCCTCTCCGGCGATGGCTTCCCTTCGTTAAAGACTTTGCGGCCGCCAGAGGCGACTGGGTGGCCTTCAAGCAGCGGTTCCTGACGAACGCCGACTTAGCTGGGTGGACGGAGGCAGAGGTGCTGAGAGCGCTGCCCGCCGCCCTTGATAACGATGCCCTGGCGGCATTTCTTATCATCCCGCCGTCGGAGAGATCCACGCTGACTCAGGCCTTCGACCAGATGGTGGCAATTTACGAGCCACCATCGAATGTGTGCCACAAGTTTGCTAAGCAAAAGAAAGGAGAACCGAGATGCCCCTCACCTTCCATAGCGCATTTTTTGCATTGGCGAAGGCTGCCTTTCCGAGAATGGACTATGATGGAATCGACGCGTTGGTCCTCGAGAGACTGCTGGCCCTGACCAAGGACCTCAATATCGTTCTGCCGGCCGTAGATGACAATCTCTCGTTTCTCAAGGTGGCTAAATGCATTCGGGCTCAGCAGCTCTTACAATGACACAAGGGGTTTGTGGCGTGTCCCACGTCCTGTGAGGGGCCGGTTGTACCTGAAGACGTGGAGCCTGTTCCAGCCTGCGCATCAACCCAGGGCGGAGGCGGGCGAGGGAATTGCATGGCGTGATGGACAAGACGACCAGCGATGGCCAATAGCATCACCTCGTCCCGGAGGCAGTTGCGTCGTGTGCTACAGCTGTGGCCTGCCGGGGCATGTCTCGTCGGGTTGCCTCATACCACAGCGATGCCTCCCTGGATCATTGTCATTATCCGTTTCACTGCACCCTAAGGCGAGTCGCAACACACTTTACACTCGGCCCCTGAATCCACCTCACCCATCTAGTGCGTTCAAATCGCGTTCCGGTCGTGCATCAGTGCGGGGGGTTCCTGGTTGGAAGCGTGACGACCGACCGCTCTGACCTGGTCAGCGGTCGGAGCTGGCCCACCGAGTGGTGGCCGCGGCTGCGGATTCATCCACCGTGGTTGGTTTTATAGAAGGGGTGGAAATTAGGATGCTCGTTGACACTGGTGCGTCAGCGACCATCATTTCTGAATTGATTTATTATATTTTGCCCCCTAAATGTCGGGTCTTATGCCCTGTTGAAGCTCCGTGTTTTGCCGCTAATGGCGGCTCGTTGGGCATTATTGGATGGATAACTGCCGAGGTGTGCATCGCTGATGTTAAACTGATGGGAGAGTTTCTTGTTTCCACGTCCCTTGCCATTCCTTGCTTGCTCGAACAATTTCCTGGCCAGGATGCCCCTGAAAATTCGGATTGACCAGGGGTGCCTGGAACTACCATCCGGCCATTTATCCTTGATACGGACGCTAGTAACACCGGAATCATAGCTGTTTTGTCCCAGGTTGTCAACGGCGTCGAGAATGGTCGCATACGGTAGCAGGGTGGCAGGGTGCTGTCTCCGGCCGATCAGCGGTATTGTTTCACGTGCCGGAAACTGTTGGCTCTTGTGGTTTTTGTGCAACAGTATCGCCCCTACTTGTACGGTAGACACTTTGAGGTGCGCTCTGACCACGCAGTGCTACAGCATGCGCTGCGAGTTGACCAACCGTCAGGCCAACTTTCACGCTGGTTGGAGGTCCTCCAGGACTACTCCTTCTCGAACCCACCAGAGGGTTCCAGGGGCCTCCCTATGAGGTATTCCGTGACCCTTGCTCCAGTTCCCTCCGCCCTGCCGGCACAGCCATGTATATGCTCAACGGCGTGTGCGCTAAGTGTACAACACAATTGCCGTTGCTGGACAGCAGTCGGCGCTGTGTCACGACACATATTAACATTTCATTGCTTAAAAAGCAAAATACATTGAGTTATCCGAGTACTGTAAATGATTGTGAGAAGAGTATGAAAATGGAATCCGTCTCCTGCCGAGCAACGGGTTCTCTGCTGGTTATATTCAACACAAAATGCTGCCGTGGTGGTAAAACGTACATGAAACTTGTCTGGTTTGTTGTTTTTAAATTACTTCTTGTTATTCATGCAATTTTGTTCATGATTATTACAGACTCATATGATGATGCAAAATTACAGCTTATTAAACGTGGATGTGCATCTGATGAAAACCCAGAAATGAATGCCGGAAAAGCAGTGATGCAAGCAGGGAAAAGGTGGTAATTTACAACGAGACGTTCCATGAGGAAAACATTTTCTCTGAAAGGTCATATTTTTAGGGTATATTTTGTTTTCACTGACAAATACAGCTCAAGCCTTTGATTAACATGTGTTTCATACACGTAAAAAACTATTGTGGCTTGGCGAGTTTTACGCAATAAAGCAATGAATAAACAGAATGAAGAAGCAACCGTAAGTATGATGTAGACCATCAGCACAGGGGGCATCTGGACCAAACTTTTCCAGCAATATTAATTTCAAAAGACAACTATAGACCGGTTTCACCTTCTAAGTCTCATCAACAAGGTGTTGCCTATTTAAACCTAATAATCCACAAACTCTATGATGCCTCTTGATCGCAGTACAGCAATACTGTACTATTATTGTTTTCTGCCTCGGTGGATTGTTGATAATACGGGAATTATAGGAAAAAGGATAGTAAAATTTAATTCTTAAATAAATAAAACACGCACATATTGTATTTCATATAAGTAAAATAGCATGTACTACTCTAAAAATACTTATGTTCAGAATTATTTTTATAAATGCACTTTACGGTGAATAGCTTGGGATACACCAACATATTGGTCTCATTAGGACTCGTCAGTGAGGAATGAACTGTGAAGGAGAACGCAGAGTATCACATGAGCGAGGATAAAGTGGGGCCCACAAAGGCGGCAGTGGCAATGGTAATAAGTCAAATTACTTGAAGTCATTCTGTAACCAAAGTTAGTACAATTTCAGAAAAAAAGAAATGCTAAATAAATTTCCATTTTACTGAGGAATGCCCTTTTGCCATCGCTGAAAACAATTTTCTGGTTTGGTTAGCTTGAAAAATGTTTAATTCGGTCTCAAACGGAATTGAGGCAATTTGCATAAGTAATTAAAAAAAATGATACATTTACTAACGTTCAAATTGCTAAGAATAACAATTTCATAACGCATTATTATTACAATAGCTTGACATGTTACGACACTATAAAATTAATTATCACAATTATTTAATTTCAGGATTATATTTGCAGATTGCGAAACATCAGATGATAATTCTGACGACGATTTGCTATCATGTTCAATTAACAGGAACTCAGTGAGTCCAGTTTTGCAATCGAGAGCAGGTATAATAGGCCAGAAAACAGGTAAGTGCCCAAAACAACCTTTATATATGTATTTATTTACATGGGACTATAACTATTGACTTTTTTAAAAATATACAATGTTAAGTATTCTTTCTTAGGGTGATTCGTAAAAATACATTGACATGCAATCATTCCTGAATTATTCTTATATAAAAAATGTATACAAAGCTGATTTGAAGAACTCGACCCATTAGCCTTTATGTAACACTATATAAATTCGAACAATTTCCTACAGAACTGATTAATGGTTCATTAATTTCGATACCACAGTTGTGGAGTGCTTAAAAAGCAAAATACATTGAGTTCTCCGAGTACTGTAAATGATTGTGAGAAGAGTATGAAAATGGCATCCGTCTCCTGCAGAGCAACGGGTTCTCTGCTGGTTATATTCAACGCAAAATGCTGCCGTGGTGGTAAAACGTACATGAAACTTATCTGGTTTGTTGTTTCTAAATTACTTCTTGTTATTCATACAATTTTGTTCATGATTATTACAGACTCATATGATGATGCAAAATTACAGCTTATTAAACGTGGATGTGCATCTGATGAAAACCCAGAAATGAATGCCGGAAAAGCAGTGATGCAAGCAAGGAAAAGGTGGTAATTTACAACGAGACGTTCCATGAGGAAAACATTTTCTCTGAAAGGTCATATTTTTTAGGGTATATTTTGTTTTCACTGACAAATACAGCTCAAGTCTTTGATTAACATGTGTTTCATACACGTAAAAAACTATTGTGGCTTGGAGAGTTTTACGCAATAAAGCAATGAATAAACAGAATGAAGAAACAACCTTAAGTATGATGTAGACCATCAGCACAGGGGGCATCTGGACCAAACTTTTCCAGCAATATTAATTTCAAAAGACAACTCTAGACGGGTTTCACCTTCTAAGTCTCATCAACAAGGTGTTGCCTATTAAAACCTAATCATCCACAAACTCTATGATGCCTCTTGATCGCAGTACAGCAATATTGTACTGCAATATTGTACTATTATGGTTGCTGCTGATCCTGCATAATGCATGGGCATAATATGACTTTGACACCCCCCCGCCCAACGCCTACGCATTTTCCATGAATATGCTAAATTCCTCTTCACATGCACATTCTTTTTGTTAAGGCGCTCTTCAACCCCCAATGCAGCTTATATATAAGCTCCTAGTTTGGTAGTGTCTCATTCTTCACCTGAAGACGGCTGCTTGCGTTGTAGCCGAAACGTCGTGAGAATTGTTTTATTATGTTTTATTTTTATTATTTTATTACTTCCCTTCTACGTGACTTTACCGAAAGAAACAAGAAGATATTATATTATTGTTTTCTGCCTCGGTGGATTGTTGCTAATACGGGAATTATAAGAGAACGGATAGTAAAATTAAATTCTTAAATAAATAAACACGTACATATTGTATTTCATATGAGTAAAATAGCATGTACTACTTTAAAAATACTTATGTTCAGAATTATTTTCATAAATGTGTTGAGTAGTTCCGACGGACGTACTCGGAGACGGAGGTAAGTTAGGGGCTTCCGCCAGGGTTTATTAACACTTATCAATACTACACAGGGTACACAACTCCCAGGGGCTAGGGGTCCTACTCTGAGTCCGGGTTCCTGCCGGCTAGCTCCGGTCTCTCTCTCTCTTGTCGGATTGTGGAGTCTGCCGACTCCACCGACCGGAGAGAGCACCTCTACGGCTACCACCGGCTTCTCCCCAGACTCCCTATTCGATCCCTCTCACTATCCCTTGTTCCCTCTTCACCCTGTTTACTATCCCCGTTCCTACAGTGACCCCGCTTACGTCACGGGGTATCCCATAAATACCCTAGGAGACGTGACGTCACGTGCACTGCCCAGCGCGTGCGACCCCACGTCCCGTGATGTCATCGCATCGAACAGCGCACACGACGCCACCACTCTCCTCTACTCCTCTACATCACCCCCCCCCCCCCCCCCCGTGAAAAAAAACAGCCGACCCGGCTGCAATCACCCCGCAAGCGGGGCCCCACACCGGACCGAAGACCGAACAATCACGAGTTCGTGTGCCTGAAAACTCAACCTTAGGGCAGCACGGCCCCTCAAGCAGAACAGCAACAACAACCACAACAACAAAAAAACAAAACAAATAGAGCCCGAAGGCCTCATCCGCCAGATAGCGCCGAACAGGCGCCAGGGGCTGGGCCCGCTGAACGGCCATCAGGGCCGTCACCGGAGCCGCATCCCCCTTAAACGGGTATGCGCTGCTGGCCCTCCCCCGTGCAGCGTCCGCCACCCATGCAGGTGGCCCGTCAGTGGGCAACAGGCCCACCGCCGTGGCCTCCGGTGACCGGGGGGTCTCTGTCGGCCTCACTCGGGAGGGGCCTGGGGGCACACACACAGGCCGGACGTCACCTCCGTCAACGAGACCCGGCCGTTCAGGTACGCCGGATACATCATCAGCCGGCCGCTCCGGAATTGGGGGTGGATCCCCCAGGGTAGATGGAACATAACGTTTGAGCCGGGACGGGTGCACTACCCACTGCCGGCGACCGAACCGAATCCGGACGCATTGCGGCCGGCGAACCTCCACAACCTCCACGGGGCCCTGCCAAGGGCGATGCAATTTGGCCGATGTGCCAACGGGGACCTGGGGACAATGCAGCCACGCTTTTTGACCCGCTATCCACGGGAGGCCAGCTGCCTGGTGTTTGGGCAGCCGCTCATTAGCCGCCTGCCAGCTTGCGGAATTCTCGGTAGCGGCCTGTCGCGCCTCGCGCAGCCGGTCAAGCGCAACCTTCAAAGGGGCCGGCACCGCCGACCCCTTCTTGGAGGAGCCAACGTCCATCTGGACGTGCACCGGGGGCTCCAGTTCTCTACCGTACATCAAATAAAAAGGCGAAAATCCCGTCGAGGCATGAGGGGCCAACCGATACGCCGCCAAGACCCCCGGGACGAACAGGTCCCAGTCTGACTGGGACGTGTTCACCTGGTGGCACAGCACGGACGTGTAGGGGTTATTACGGGAGAAACGGCGGACAACAAACACAAGGCTGTCGGCACTCACATACACGGGTGGTCACACCGACGTCCGCATCAGTTATTGCCCACGCCCCCAGCCCTCGGAGGCGATCCCTATAAAAGGTGGAGACCCAAAGAGCTCGAGGCAGTTCGACACGAAGCTGACCAGTGAAGATCCAAGACTCGGAGATTAGGCCCTGGGACTCCCCGGTCTCGCCGTCCTTATAAGGGCCGAGCCGGGTAAGCCAGTGGCGCGGCCCAAGAGCTTCCAGACCGCTGCCCTTATCAGGGCAAGGCTGGTTAGCTGGTGCCGAGATCTGTGCTTGCCAGGGCCAGATCAGTCAGCCTCCCGTAGCCCAGTAGAGGAGGACTGGGGGACAGGACAGAGGGCGTAGTACTAGGGTGGGTTTCCCATAGTACGGGTGAAGGGGCCGATACCCCTTCAACTATTGTACCTGTCCCGGAGTTAATAAACAGAGTGTGCCTCAACTTCGACATCGTCTCCTCGAACTTACTACAGACGTAAGGGTGCGGTTCAAGCGCTCTACCATCCCGTCTGACTGGGGGTGGTAGGGCGAGGTGCGGATTTTCTTGGTGCCAAGGATGTCACACACCTCCTTGAGCAACCTAGACGAGAAATTCCGCCCCTGGTCAGTCAACAATTGTTCCGGCACGCCCTTGTCAAACACGTACCCCTGGACGAAGGCCTCGGTGATAGAAGAGGCCGACTGATCGACCAAAGGCCATGCCATGGGCCAACGTGTGAGGCACTCAACGCCCACCAAGAGGTATTTGTGGCCCCGTTGGGATGCAGGGAATGGCCCCAAAATGTCCAGCGCCACGAGCTCATTAACGCGAGAAACCCAGATGGACTGCAGCGGGGCCCGGTCCCGGACAACTGGGGCCTTCCTCCGCGCGCAGTCATGGCAACCCTTCAAAATCAGTGCCACGTCACCCTCAACACCCGGCCAGTAATAGTCCTGCTTTAGGGTCAATAAGGTATTGTGGTAGCCAAGGTGCATAAGCTTCTCGTGAATGGCTCGGGTTAATTTACCACGCAGGCTAGTGGGCACAACCACACAATAGCGTTCCAATTGGGCATCCCAACGCATGAGTCCGTCATGCACAGCGATCGCCGGGGCAGCCGACGAAGCTGAGCTCTGGGCCTTATGCCCGACATGGCACCGTAGCTTCAGCAGAGAGGAATCCTCCATCTGCAAGCTGGACCATACCTCCCGGGGGAGTCCAAGGCCGAAATCCGCGGGCGCCGCCGCACCTGGAGGGGTGGCCGCCTCGGCCGACGCGACCAACTGGGTCGCGGCGTCTCCTGGGGCCTTGCAACGGCCAGAGCCCAGGGCGCAAGCACACCCGTCGCCTGCTGGCAATCGGGATAAGCCGTCCGCATTTCCATGCTGTGTCCCCTTCCTGTGGATTACATCAAAGGGGTAATCCTGGAGCACTTCGAGCCAGCGAGACAGCTGACCCGAGGGCTGACTAATCCTCAGCGAATATTGCAGGGCCGCGTGGTCGGTTCGGACTGTAAACAGCCTACCGTACAAATATGGTCTATACAACTGAACAAAATAAACTATGGCCAAAAGCTCCCTCCGGGTCACACAATATCGCTGTTCCGTCGGTGACAGAACGCGACTGCCATAGGCTACCACCCTCTCAACCCCGTCGACCACCTGGGCCAGGACAGCCCAATTCCCGTGTTGCTGGCATCGGTATCGAGCAGGAAGGGTTTCGAAAAATCCGGGTACCCCAAGGGCGGCGCATCCGCCAAGGCCGTGCGAAGCGCCGCAAAAGCCGCCTCCTCCGCGCCCCAGTGAAACCTTTGGCCTTTGGCGGAAAGGGCATGCAGTGGCTTCGCAATTGTCGCAAAATCGCGGACAAACCGGCGATAGTACGATGCGAAGCCAACGAAGCTACGCACCTCCGCGACAGATGTGGGAGTCGGCCACGTCCGGACACAAGCCGTTTAATCCGGGTCCGTGGCGACACCTGACGTGCTAACAATGTGTCTCAAATACTTCACCGATGGTTGAAGCAAGTGGCATTTCTGGTGTTTGAATTTCAAGCCAGCAGCACGCACTTTGATGAACACCGCCTCAAGGCGTTGCAATTACTCGCCAAATGTACGGCCAAAAACAATAACGTCATCCAAGTAGATTAGACAAGACTCCCACTGCAGCCCCGCCAAGACCATCTCCATGAGACGCTGGAAGGTGGCCGGGGCCGAATGGAGACCCATAGGAAGCTGATTGAACTCGAATAACCCCTGGGGCGTGCGGAACGTGTCTTGGGTCTAGAGGCCTCATCCAGTGGAAATTACCAGAAGCCGGAGAGCAAATCTAAAGTCGAAAAGAACCATGCGCCCGAGAGGGCGTCCAGGGAATCATCCATGCGAGGCAATGGATATGCATCAGCCACCGAGATCTTGTTCAATCTACGGAAATCGACGCAGAACCGGAGACTCCCGTCCCGTTTCTTGACTAGCACAATGGTGGCACCCCAAGGGCTAGTAGATGGAGATGATGTCCGCCGCCAACATTTCGTCGACAGCCGAGCGGACATGATCTTTTTCCGCTGGGCTAAAGCGGTGGGAATTAAGTCGAATAGGGGCCGCGTCGCCCGTGTCTATGTGGTGGTACAAAAGAGTAGTGCGACCCAGATCAAACTTAGTTTGGCTGAACACATCGGTGAACCGCTCGATGAGGTCGTGGAGTTGCCGACGTTCCCCGGAGGACAACGAGGCATTCTCGTCGCACAACGTGGCGATCCATGATGCGTCGGGGTCCCCCGTGCGCATCACGCCCGCCACGACCCCTCCATCCGGGGCAGCGCTCTCGGGTGGAGGAGCCGGGGTCGCGTGTGCCAGGACGGCGCCGGCCGGGACTACGACCGGCAAGGGTCCCGAATTGAGGACCTGCAAAAAAAGGTCCT
This sequence comes from Lethenteron reissneri, assembly GCF_015708825.2. Classification (NCBI taxonomy): domain Eukaryota; kingdom Metazoa; phylum Chordata; class Hyperoartia; order Petromyzontiformes; family Petromyzontidae; genus Lethenteron; species Lethenteron reissneri. The sequence continues at coordinate 13,023,296 of NC_083809.1, forward strand.
GGCCCCCCGACACGGCTGTCAAGGCGCCCATCAACCCCTTCGTCATTGAAAAGTAGCTTGACGGGGACAGGAGGATACCCGTCTTCGTGGAGCCCATTTCGAGCGGTTTGCGCAACCTAAGGGGTAGCAGGATTTGTGACGCCGGCGGTACGGTCACCGGTGCTTTATTCAAGGCCCGTACACCGGCGACCAAGGGAGACAGGACGGTAGGCAATTGTAGGAATTGCAGCCGCCTCCCTGATGGCATTTCCACACAGCCCTGGTCAACGAGAAATTCGCATGGGCATCCTAGACAAAAAGTCCGTCCCCAAGAGGCATGGCACTGCCAAGGTCCTGGAGACCAAAATAGGCCCGGCCAACTCAATCTCGTCAACCCGAACCGACGCTACAACGTGGCCCAAGATGCCCAAACTGCCGCCGTTCGTGGCGACACAAGCCCCGCGAACCGGCCTTAACGGACCCACGCTGCGGGGTAGCAGCCCAAAAATGGCCTCAGAAATAATGGTGGCCGACGCCCCCGTATCCACCAGGGGGCGAACGTGCACCCCTTGCACATATCCTGCCACCGCTGAGGAGCCGGCAGCTGCCGCCACCATCCTATGCGCAAGCGCATCCCAGTGGCGGGTCTGTCTGGGCCATTGAGGGGGTGATGACGATGGTGCACCCGACCCTTCGAGGACAACCCCATGACGATGGGCCCTAGCCCCGCTAGATGCATGAGGTGAAGGGAGCGGCCGCGCAGATGATGCATCGCGACTCGCCTGGGGCCCCGGACCCGATACCAACGAGGGTCTGGGAGAAGGTGGAGTCCCTTTTCCAAAAGCCCCCGGGGCATTCCGGCAGCCCCGCTCAATGTGGCCCCGCTGACCACAGCGGAAGCAGGCCACCGTGGCCGCCTCCTGCGGACGGGAAGGTCCCGGCCGCCCCCGCTGCTCCGGACGGCGACCACCCGCCCCCCTTCCTCAATGATCGGGCATCGCCAGGGCCGCGAGGGTGTCCACCCCCTGAGAGGGGGCCCCCCCATCCGGCGCAGGGACCCCCGCACACGCCGCCATCCGAGGCCGTTGGCGGCCTCGGATGGCGGCTTCCCCAAGGCCATAGAATCAAGTGCCTGCCGTACAGGTCAGGGTTTATTAACACTTATCAATACTACACAGGGTACACAACTCCCAGGGGCTAGGCGTCCTACTCTGAGTCCGGGTCCCTGCCGGCTAGCTCCGGTCTCTCTCTCTCGTGTCGGATCGTGGAGTCTGCCGACTCCACCGACCGGAGAGAGAAGCACCTCTACGGCTACCACCGGCTTCTCCCCAGACTCCCTATTCGATCCCTCTCACTATCCCTTGTTCCCTCTTCACCCTGTTTACTATCCCCGTTTCTACAGTGACCCCGCTTACGTCACGGGGTATCCCATAAATACCCTAGGAGACGTGACGTCACGTGCACTGCCCAGCACGTGCGACCCCACGTCCCGTGATGTCATCGCACCGGACAGCGCACACGACGCCACCACTCTCCTCTACTCCTCTACAAATGCACTATACGGTGAATAGCTTGGGATACATCAACATATTGGTCTCATTAGGACTCGTCAGTGAGGAATGAACTGTGAAGGAGAACGCAGAGTATCACATGAGCGAGGATAAAGTGGGGCCCACAAAGGCGGCAGTGGCAATGGTAATAAGTCAAATTACTTGAAGTCATTCTGTAACCAAAGTTAGTACAATTTCAGAAAGAAAAAAAATGCTAAATAAATTTCCATTTTACTGAGGAATGCCCTTTTTGCCAACGCTGAAAACAGCTTTCTGGTTTGGTTAGCTTGAAAAATATTTAATTCGGTCTCAAACGGAATTGAGGCAATTTGCATAAGTAAAAATAGTATCACATCATACATTTACTGACGTTCAAATTGCTAAGAATAACAATTTCATAACGCATTATTATTACAATAGCTTGACATGTTACGACACTATAAAAGTCATTATCACAATTATTTAATTTCAGGCTTAGATTTGAAGATTTCGAAATATCAGATGATAATTCTGACAAAGATATGCCATCATGTTCAATTAACAAGAACTCAGTCCACTTTTGCAATCGAGAGCAGGTTTAATAGACCAGAGAACAGGTAAGTGCCCAATACAACCTTTATATATGTATTTATTTACATGGGACTATAACTATTGACTTTTAAAAAATATACAATGTTAAGTATTCTTTCTTAGGCTGATCCGTAAAAACACATTGACATGCAATTATTCCTGAATTATTCTTATATAAAAAATGTATATAAAGCTGATTTGAAGAACTCGACCAATTAGCCTTTATGTAACACTATATAAACTCGAACCATTTCCTACAGAACTGATTAATGGTTCATTCATTTCGAGACCACAGTTGTGGAGAGATGAGATTTGCTCATGCAGAGGAGCAAGGTAGGGTGTGGCATTGCTGGACTCTGGAGGGATAGCGCCGACGTCTGGAGGCCTTCATGCAATAGTGGATAATGCCCGATGGCGATGATTATTGGCAGAAGTCTTGTGACTTTAGCTAACACAGCTCTTAGCTCTATAGTACATTAAGTATTACTCAAAGTGTTAAATGGCAACGGTTCACAAGACAGTACCAAAATCATATACATGTCGATTATGACGGTCATCGTTTCATATACATACTTGAATGTTTTAACATGTACATTTATTTTTATTAAACATACAAAAATAACTGTGTCCATCGTCCTTCCAGAGTGCCTGCATGTTAACATAGGGTTTAGAGGACTATACTATGTATAGCATTAAAAACCTACAGCTGCTTGTCAATCCACTGTTGGATATATGCACCCTTTAAAAGTATCAATCAATTAATGCTTTGACCAAAATTCAACGCACTGATAAGTGTCAGCTGATTAAGAGGAGGGGATGGTTGCAGTACCAGTTCAGAGTCATCCGTCACTGTGTGAATGTATGCATGACCTCCTAATAAGTGTCTTTAAATATTTCAGCCTTCGAGGAGAAAGTATTAAAAAGTTTGAGTGATATTGAGCTCCAAGTGAAACACAATACCCAGTTGCTGGATGAATTGCATCTTTCTCAAACAATGGCACGTGAAAAACTCGATATAGAAGAGTTTCACCTCCCGCTGTCGTCTATTGAGGCTGTCGACATTCTTGAAGACAAATTGCGCGATGATGCCATTGGCAAAAAAATGGTAAATTTTAATTACGTCATAATAAAATTTATTACATTTTTCTACCTACGTGACTTTACCGAAATAACCAAAGAGTATGGATTCCTGCAGTCACAAAGCTTCAAATCAAGATAATAATAACATTGTTGAATTATTTTAAGTGAATAATATATTTCATTACCTAGCGAAACTTCAATGAGTCTTTAATACTTGTAGGAAATTCATCCCTGGAATGGTAGGAGAGAAGATTTCTCTTAAGGCAATACTTAGATTTTGCATAGGCTCTTACCTGGCTTTACCTCATACCTCTATGTACATATGTAGTAAATGTGTTTGCATATTTTTTTTTCCTGGAAACTGTAAATAGACATGTTGTTTTTATTTTCAGGTTTCTAAATTGTCCGGATATGGGCGTGCTGATTTATAGACCACTATAAGAAATATGATGAGTGCTGTTATGACAAAGGATCTTGCAGTTAAATTTAACTGGCAAGGGAGAGGAGAACAAAAAATCGCTTTCGAGGGTCTTCTTCTGCGGACTATTATTTTCAGTAAGCAAAACAATCTATTACACATACTTTAAACTTGGAATATGCCCTTAAAACGTCTTGGTTACTTTTGAGCGATGCTCGTGCCAATAATTCGATGATGTCTAAGTCAAGCCTGGTCGTGATTGCCTACTGGTATGCTCCGGCAATCGAAGCACTGAAGCCAACAGTTTTCTCGAGTGTACCATCGCTGGAAATACCACTGCCATTTCAGCGATACTCTCTCCATAGTACCAACAGCATCAAATCGATGTGTAGATGAGGGGAGGCAGACAGCAGTGCAAGCACGAGTTGGACGCTTCCCTTTAGAGTTCGATGTGTCTGTGGGGAACTCGTCTGATATCTACAGTGCTACGTATTTGCAATCTGTGCCTGATAAACACTGCAGAGCACAACTTCCTCATAGTTCATTGCGAGCGCGATTTTAAACACGTGCAGAGGAGGGAATGAAGGTAGGCGTGTGAATTTTCAAAGGATGTATCCTCTCATTGGCTCTCCCCTTACATTACCCTGGACAAGCTCACTCATGGAAAAATGCCATGAATAACATCGAAAAGTAATTACTCTCAAAAAAGAGTTCCATGAATATAGATAATTTTAGTTGAAGAAGCTCGGGAAAAACAGTAAACAGGACCCTGCGGGGTGGGCTGGTAGGAATAATACTTAGTATCGGTACAGGGATATCGACCGGGTATAGAGGAGTTAAAGAAAAAATTACTGTATTCTAGTGTAACGTTAATTAAAAGTGTTTGTTTTGACAAGAAACGCTTAGCGAAGCCTTCTGCACTAGGCCTCGCGAAGGCTGCCGCACTAGGCCTCGCGAAGCCTGCTGCACTAGGCCTCGCGAAGCCTTCTCTGCAGTAGACTTAGCGAAGCCTTCTGCACTAGGCCTCGCGAAGCCTGCCGCACTAGGCCTCGCGAAGCCTGCTGCACTAGGCCTCGCGAAGCCTTCTCTGCAGTAGACTTAGCGATGCCTTCTGCACTAGGCCTCGCGAAGCCTGCCGCACTAGGCCTCGCGAAGCCTTCTCTGCAGTAGACTTAGCGAAGCCTTCTGCACTAGGCCTCGCGAAGCCTGCCGCACTAGGCCTCGCGAAGCCTGCTGCACTAGGCCTCGCGAAGCCTTCTCTGCTGTAGACTTAGTGAAGCCTTCTGCACTAGGCCTCGCGAAGCCTGCCACACTAGGCCTCGCGAAGCCTTCTCTGCAGTAGACTTAGCGAAGCCTTCTGCACTAGGCCTCGCGAAGCCTGCCGCACTAGGCCTCGCGAAGCCTGCTGCACTAGGCCTCGCGAAGCCTTCTCTGCAGTAGACTTAGCGAAGCCTTCTGCACTAGGCCTCGCGAAGCCTGCCGCACTAGGCCTCGCGAAGCCTGCCGCACTAGGCCTCGCGAAGCCTTCTCTGCAGTAGACTTAGCGAAGCCTTCTGCACTAGGCCTCGCGAAGCCTGCCACACTAGGCCTCGCGAAGCCTGCCGCACTAGGCCTCGCGAAGCCTTCTCTGCAGTAGACTTAGCGAAGCCTTCTGCACTAGGCCTCGCGAAGCCTGCCGCACTAGGCCTCGCGAAGCCTGCTGCACTAGGCCTCGCGAAGCCTTCTCTGCAGTAGACTTAGCGAAGCCTTCTGCACTAGGCCTCGCGAAGCCGCGCTTTTCGTGCACAAATAAGGCGATTAAATGTATCTCGTCTCTGTGTTAATAAGCCTGCCGCACTAGGCCTCGCGAAGCCTGCCGCACTAGGCCTCGCACCGTGCTTTTCGTGCACAAATAAGGCGATTAAATGTATCTCGTCTCTGTGTTAAAAAAACATGCTGCGTTTCAGTAAAGTAATTTTTTAAAAAAACGTGCTGCGTTTCAGTAAAGAAATTTTGAAGCGAAGTTTAAAGTTTCGCCGTGAGGCGGCGGAAGCGACCGCCATCTTGTTTAGTTCACAGATCGCAGGGGGAGCGGGTGGCCATCTTGTCGGACAGACGGACGGACGGACGGACACATTAATCTATTGCAGGCTGGTATACACTCAGTGTTACTTCGTTCCTACCAGTATAAATGCTACTTATTATACCAAAAACAATGGCAAAACTAAGCAGATAATTACGAGATCTGAATGCACGCTGAAGCTTTATGAGAATTGTGGGGGTTTGTTGTCATTTTTTATGAAGGTGAAATAATGACGCAGTAGTTAGCATACTGCACGATGAACTTAATGATTTGAGGTCTATATAGGAAATGACCAAAATCAGTGGTGAGTGATACCAACTGCGCACATACTAGTGTGTTGAACTATATAGTTTAACAACCCCCGTGATCAACACAAGTATGGATGGTCTTCACTTCATCCAGCAGTGGTTGAAAAAAGGGGTCTAAAATAATTTGATTTATTATGTACTAGCAGGAAGTACCCGGCGTTGCCCGGGTCTTAAAAATATTTCAAAACTACTCTTAAAAATGTAACAGCAGTGCGTACTGACTGTGGTGGCACCTGCTATGATGACAGCAGTGCATACTGTGGTGGTACTTGCTATGATTACAGCAATGCATACTGTGGTGGTACCTGCTATGATTACAGCAGTACATACTGTGGTGGTACCTGCTATCACTAAAGTAGCTCATGCTGACCCTATAGCAGTATTTATGGACTCTATAGCACAAAGTACTCACCTGACAGAGTAGCATGGCGAGGCCTAGTCCCGTGCGGTGGTACCTGCTATGATTACAGCATTACATACTGTGATGATTACAGTAGGATTTTTAACGCGACCCTCATGCCCACGGAAGGCATGTGACTGTGAATGGGCCATCCTCCCCACCAAAGGCGCGTGAGTTGGTATGGTCGTGCATGCGTCATGCGCACAAAAATCGCAGTAAATCGTTAATGAAACAAATTTAAAGTTGACGGATGTGAAAAAGGAATAGCGCTTGCTGACCGCGGGGCTTTCGGCGTGGTGCCTGGCTATTAATTTTTTTACATAAAACCCACCGTTGGAGAGCCAAGCGCGCGACCACACACAAACCCACAATTTTGGACTTTTATATAGAAAAGAAGAAGATGATATCCATTCAGGCAACATAGCTTAGAAAAAAAAATCAGTATTGACTTTAACACGTGATTTCTCCTAATGTGTCATACAATGCACTTTTGCTGGTAACTTCATTCTCCAAGCATCGTGTCGTTGATTGAAATTATAAAGATCCTAACCACATCCGAAAAATCTTGACTTAAAGCTTTCGTGACTGAGGTTAAAAGAAAATAACAAAAAACTACGATTCGATCGCAACACAAGCGGCCGTCTTCAGGTCGTCATCATCTGATGACGACCTAATGTGTCATAGGTGATGACGACCGCTTGTGTTGCGATTGAAATGTCGTAGTTTCTTGTTATTTTCTTTGAACCTATCTACGTGACTTTACTGAAAGACCCAAAGAATACACATCTGAAAAGTGAACATATATAAGGATATTAAGTAAACATTCAATGATAATATAAACAGTTGGTCCTGAGATTAACGAAATTTGTCGAGTTCATAACGAACATTTGAAAAAGCTATAATCATTGGATTGATGTGTGAACTAAAGCGGGTAAGATTTGTCATGTATAAGCGGTGTTTTTATAACCCTAAAGCATCACGAGCTTTGGAAGACTACAGCAATATTGGAGCTGAGTGTGCAATTGAAAATTGAACTGTACATATACGTGGGAAGTCGGCTAAGAAAGGTCTGTTTTTCACATTTCCAGGAGCCGTGAAGAAGCACACGTTTACAAAGTCTACCAATGCCACCGATTTTAAAAATCAGGTCATGAATTGGTTCAAGATCGCCAGCGACAGACAAGGAAAAGAGAAAAGGCTCGCTGAGACCTGTGCTTCCCAATACATGTCTGATTATCACAATTGATGTTAATTTTACTACTTGCGACATGCCTGTTGTCTGACAAGAATCTCATTCCTCTATATTCTATAATATGCTAAAATCAGTGGCTTCAATAATGAATGATTGCATGAGAAATTGCCACTTGCAGAAAATATAAATGGTATAATAAATAGATAAGGTATATCTTCTTGGTTCTTTCGGTAAAGTCACGTAGAAGGGAAGTAATAAAATAATAAAAATAAAACATAATAAAACAATTCTCACGACGTTTCGGCCACAACGCAAGCAGCCGACTGCTTGCGTTGTGGCCGAAACGTCGTGAGAATTGTTTTATTATGTTTTATTTTTATTATTGTATTACTTCCCTTCTACGTGACTTTACCGAAAGAACCAAGAAGATGAATCCCTGCAGTCACGAAAGCTTTAAATCGAAAGATAAGGTATAATTTTTTTTATGTTGTGGTAATACAAATTCAAGTAAAATAATGGATTGTATTTGTATAACTTTGCATGCAGTAAAGTTAGGTGATTAATTTATATATATATTTTCTTTGCATAAGGCCAAATAGTGTTGAATGACGTACCTTTTCGGGATTGTATTGCGGTTGTCTCAGCAGACAATTCTTCCTGCTCAACTCCCCCCCATCCCCCCTTCCTAACCCTAACCCTAACCTTGTTGGAGGTACTGAACCCCACGAGTTTCATATGCGCATTCATCGAACCCTTCTTAATTGGAAAAATAAAATATGATTTTTTCAAATTCAAAACATAGGTATATGTTTTACTGGTGCACAAAATGAACCGTGCATCAACATCGCTGTGTTCAAAGAACAAAACCAGCAAAACATGATTTTCACAAAAAACAAAAACATAATAATGAATACTTACTGCAAATCAGTGTGACTTCTGCTGTTGCCTTTCAGAGACCAGTTCAGAAATGCGCGGCTTCAACTTGGCAAGTGCCACTCTCATGTCATTTTCGCAACAAAGTCTGTTCCTTTTCTTCGTTTTTATGTCCAGCATCCTCGAAAAAGATTGCTCGCAAATATATGTTGTAACAAACGGTATGAAAATCTCCAGGGCTTTCTTAGCAATAACAGGGTACGTTACCATTTGTTGACACCAAAACGTTGAGAGCGTTGTTGTTCTGAAGAGTTGCTGTTGAACCTGGCTCTGCTGAATTTCAATGATTTCGTCGAGGTATTCATCATTGACATCTGCTGTTTCAAAACTAAACGTGAACGGCTGTCTCACCCATGCTGGATATGACTCTCTTGTAGGGAAGTATCCGTCGAGAGACTTTGCAAGCTCATCTAAGTGCGTGGCAATTGCTTGCTTCAGTTCCGCGGGTACAGAAATGTCTCCGATTCCAGATACATCTTCGATCTTGCTTACATAGTCGTCCAGCAGGGGAAAGTTTGCGAAGTTATCGTTCTCTGTTCGTCGTTTCCATAACGGTAGCTTTTTTTGAAAAGCCTTCAGGTTTTCTTCCGCTTCAATGATGTTGACTCCACCGCCCTGCATCTGCTGATTGAGATGATTGAGAGCTGCGAAGATATCAGCCATGTACGCTTAAATGAGAATGAACTCAGAATTTTTTAAGCAATCTGCATGACAATGTTGGTGCTCTTGCAAAAACAGGGCTAATTCCACACGCATGGCAAAAACACGATTCAGCACCTGTCCCCGGGATAACCAACGAACGTTAGAATGGTACAGAAGTACCTCGAATTCAGGGCCCATTTCTTTACACAGCTCACTGAAGATGCGGTGCCTCAGAACACTAATTCGCACATAGTTCACGCATTCCACTACAATTTTTAATACTTCTGTCCTTTTTGGAGGCAAGGTTTTTGTTGCCAACGCATGCCTGTGCAGAATACAATGCGTAACAATGATGTGTGGTGCATCGGCTTTCACTAGCGCACCAAAACCAGACTTTCTTCCCAGCATGACTGGAGCTCTGTCCGAACAAACTGCAGAAACCATATCCCACGAAAGATTGTTGTCTTTGAAGAAGTCATCCACAAGTTTCTTCACATCGGCTGCCTTAGTTGTTGTAAGAGGCTTATAAAATAAAAAAATCTTCCTTTATCACGTCGTCTTTCACATAGCGCACGAATACAGCAAGCTGGCTTAGATTGGAAACGTCTGTGGTCTCGTCGAGTTGGAGGCTGAATTTTGCCGGGCTTGAAATCAGATCTGCAACTACTTGAGCCAAGATGTCTTTGCTCATGTCCTCTATTCTGTCGCTGATGGGTGTAATTTGAAAGAGGAATTTGGGATAACTTAACTTCAGCCGCTTTTCCCAGCATGATATTCGCCATCTTCAACACAGCTGGTTTTATGAGTGTTTCACCAATGGTGTGTGGTTTGCCCTGCTTTGCGATCAGGTAAGCAACTTCGTACGATGCTGTGAGGATCGGTTTGTTGATGGGTACAAAGCCAAGAACAGGCAGAGTAGCCTTTTCATCGAATCTGGCTCTCTTCACCTTGAATTCAGCGAGCGTTGTGTTCTTGTATTCCCCATCTCCATGCAGCTTAAGAAAGTGTTCCCCTAGTTTTGCCGGTGCTAGACTAGAATTGCTCAACTTGGCATTGCAAATCATGCAGTTAGGACGCTGACTCCCATCACGTTCCGTTATACATGTGAATCCATATTGTACATATTCGTCCGACCACTTTCTTTTTTTGCTCGACATAGTTAGAATGAAGGGATTAAAATATTAAGAAAGAAATCACACGACGTACCATCACGACAGTCACAAGTCGACTACCGAGCGCACCAAATTCCCTGCAGCACAGATAGGCCAAGCGATGTAGCGTGATTACTTGCAGCCAATGATGGCCAAGCCGGACGTGTCATCACGAATCAAATGAGTCGGGTGTGTGTCTTAAGCTCCGCCGAACCCCGGAGACTGACTCACCGAACCCCTGGGGTTCGATCGAACCCAGGTTAAGAACCACTGCTCTAGAAGATCATCTATATGGGGGCCTACAGCATTTCGCACCGGGCTGCTCAATCGCATTGTGGCCAGGTCTATTAGCTGCGCTGACTGGCCGAACAGGCAGTGGCGGCTCGTGACAGTCCCACTCGGTGGGGACTATTGTGAGTGACCTCTGAAAATATGGTGTTCTAATTAAGAAAAACCTCGTAGTGTTATTGGCCTTCCTGTGAAAGTGATATAACTGTCGTAATTACCAACGGTATGCATTTGTAGGGGTGTTAAAGAGAGGGCCCGTTATGCATGGCAGCCTATGGAAAACAAACACAGTGGGCGGGGCTACGTAAGTGCACGAGCAAGTGCCCTCTACGACGTCCGAGCCAGACACCCTGGGGGGGGCTGGTTCGAACGTTATGATCCCCCGGGGCCCCACCCCTCAGGGAGGGGTTGGGTATAAAAGGGGATGTTTCAAAGGGCTCGGCAGTTATGTTTAAGCTAAGGGAAGAAGATTGAAGACGTCTTAGATAGAGCCCTGGACTCCCCTGGTTCGATGTCCTTTTCAGGGCCGGACAGGATTGAGCCAGCGGCGTGGTCCCGAAAGCCAGAGCCGGTGCTCTTGTAAGAGCTGGTCTGGAACTCCGGGTACCGGGCCCGACTTACCAGTGTCGGGCCAGTTAGCCTCCCCTAGCCCATTAGTGGAGGATTCGGGGCTAGGACAGAGTTAGCTAGGGGTGTATCCCGAGTTATACGGGTGAGGGGGCCGATACCCCCTCGAGTGTGTATATGCCCACTGTCATATTGTGAATAAACATACGTGTGCCTCAACCTCGGCGTCAAGCGTCCTCACCGGTACTTCAACTGGTGTCAGAAGTAATTCGAACATGGACACGCGGAAAACAGCGCGGGCCAAAGTACCGCAGGAGGAAGACACTGCCGAGATCGTCGAGCCCGAGACGGCTCCACAAGACAAGGTGCAGCCGGGGCCTGACGCCTCCTTACCGGGGCATCGAAATGAAGAGGGGCCGCAGCCAGACGCGTTACGGCTGGCTCACGGGAGGCTGGCGGAGCTGCTGTATGCCGCTGCCGCCACGCTGGAGACCATCACGCGACTAGGGGCCGGTGATCCAACACGGGGCGAGGCGAGCCAACGACCAGGGCGCCTTCCCGCCATTTCGGAGCAGTCCGAATTTGAAATTCCCGCCATCGACGCTACAGCTGTTCGGGGCGTGGCCAGCCTAGACATCCGCTCCGACATCGCCGTCGCTGAAGCTGCAACATCATCACAAGCGCGACAGGCGATCCCATCGGCCGGTCGCACCGACGCACAGCCGAGTGGTGGTGACATCAGCCTGCGGGAGTCCACAACGACCGCTGCGCTTCATCAGAGACTGCCCCCGCTGAAGGAGTTCATCGGCGCGGAGGGGGACTGGGCCGGTTTTCGCCGACGTTTCCTCGCCCATCAGGAGATGGCGAAATGGTCCAATGAGGAGGCTCTCTGCGCGCTGCCGGCGCTCCTCGACGGCGACGCGCTCGCCGCCCTCACATCGGCGCCGAGAGAGAAGCGGTCTACGTTACCGATGGCACTACAGCTGCTGGGCGGGGTCTATGGACCATCGGCTGAATGCCGACAGCAATTTTACGACCGCAAGCGGGGTGAGAAGGAGTCGCCCCTAGCATATCGGACGAGCCTCCTGGCAATGGCTAAGTCGGCCTTCCCTCGTATGGACGACGACGGCGTGGACGCGATGGTCACGGAGAAGATCCTCCTCCTGGCAGACGACCTTGACATCGCGGTCGTCGCCCGGGAGGATGAGGAGATGACATCGCTCCAGGCGGCGCGGCTCCTCCACGCCAACCTCCTGTCACTGCGGCAGAAAGCCAGCAGGGCATCGGCGGGGCGTGCGGTGGCTGCAGCCACCATTCCGACGGAGGAGCTCTACGCCGTCGACCACCGACCGCAACAGGCGACAGGAGCACGGTCGGGCCGGGACGGGCCGGGCCGTTTCAACCGTCCGTCTCCTCCAACGGCGCTCCCGCGGTGTTTTCAACTGCGGCGTCCGGGGCCACGTCGCCTCGGGGTGCCGCGCTCCTCGACAGCGCGGGACGACACCTCAACGGGACGACGGGCCTCATCCCAAGCTCCACCATCATAACCCGGCGAGTCGCGGCACCCCACATGTTTGGCCCACGCACACACCCGTCACGCACTCAAACACCGCAACGAGAGGGGGGCCGATATCGCGCACCATCGCACCATCACGCACCACCCCGGGTACTCATATCGAACCCGGCCAGTGGTCCGTGCTGGCCAATCGTGTGGTAGCCGCATCGTCGGGGTCGTCGGCCGTTGTGGGGCACATCGACGGGGTTGAAGTGCGCATCCTGGTCGATACGGGAGCATCGGCGACCATTATTTCGGAGTTGATTTACAATATTCTCCCTGTCCGGAGTCGTCCTTTGATGCCTGTTAACGTACCATTCTATGCGGCTAACGGGGGCTCACTTGGCATAATCGGACAAATTCGTGCCCAAATTTGTATTGGGGAAATTAAATTGTCTGGGCCGATTTTTGTTTCCTCCTCGCTGGCGGTTCCGTGCCTGCTGGGGACGGACTTCCTGGCCAAAATGCCGATTAGGATATTGATCGAACAGGGATGTATTGAGCTCCCGTCGGGCAGACACATGGCGTTTCTGCCATCGCCTGTTACGACTCGGACGGCGTTCGCGACGGTGCCGGCATACGTAGAGAGAACGGTGCGCGTCCCTCCGGGGGCGCAAATGTTGATTCCCTTGAAACTTCGGCGGCCCTTCGCTAAGGGTGTTGGGGCCCAAGGGGTTCTGCTGGGGCCGTCTAGGGCCGGGGTTAGTGGACCTCATTTACTTCCGGCCCAGACCATAGTAAGAGGGGACGGTGAACCCTTCATCGCGGTCCTCAATGTGGGCTCGCAGACGGTGGTGGTCCCACAGGGGACCGTGCTTGCTCACGCAACGCCGGTGCCATGTGAGGAACCCGTCGCAAATCACGTCAGCGTTGTCCCTGCGCCGCGACCGCATTCGGACAGCGATGAAGGGTGGCTCGAGGCGCTTTGTGCGGGATCGACGGACCTGTCAGATTCAGAGCGTCAACAACTTAAAACACTACTGCGGGAATTTTCCGACGTTTTTAGTCGGAATAAATACGATTTGGGTTGTACTCACCTGCTGCGTCACCATATTGACACGGGTGACAGCGCGCCAATTCGCCAAAATCCGTTTCGGTTGAGTCCCGCCGAAAAGGACCATGTCAAATCGGCTGTTGATGACATGTTGGCCGCCGACATCATTTCTCCTTCCACCAGCCCTTGGGGAGTGCCGATCGTCCTGGTTAAAAAGCAGGACGGTTCGTTGCGGTTTTGCGTTGATTTCCGGCGTCTTAACAAAATTTCGGTTGCCGACGCATACCCGCTCCCTCGGATGGATGAATCGCTGGACGCCTTGGCGGGAGCGCGATTCTTTTCCACACTGGATTTACTTTCGGGATTCTGGCAGCTTCCTCTGGACGATGATTCCAAGCCTAAAACTGCTTTCCGTACACCGCATGGCCTGTTCCAATTCAACCGGTTGCCGATGGGCTTACACTCAGCGCCGGCAACTTTCCAGCGTTTGATGGAATTGGTTTTGGCTGGATTGCAATGGGAGTCGTGCCTCATTTATTTGGATGACGTTATCGTCTTTAGTAAAACTTTTGACGAACATCTCCAGAGGTTGCGGGCGGTTTTCCTAAAGATGCGGGCTGCTAATTTGAAATTCAAGCCCCAAAAATGCCATTTGTTGCGCGATTCGGTGCGTTATTTGGGGCACATCGTGGGACGCTCAGGTATTGCTACCGATCCCGCCAAAACGCAGTGTGTCAGCTCCTGGCCGACTCCCACCTCGGTGGGAGAGGTCAGGAGTTTCATTGGGTTCGCGTCGTATTACCGACGGTTCGTCGCTGATTTTGCGACAATTGCAAAACCCCTGCACGCTTTAACATCTAAAGGGGTTCGGTTCCACTGGGGTCAAGAGGAGGAGGCTGCTTTCTGCTCCCTTCGGGACGCCCTGGTAAAAGCCCCTCCCTTGATTTACCCAGATTTTTCTAAGCCCTTTTTGCTCGACACCGATGCGAGCAACACGGGTATTGGGGGTGTGCTTTCCCAGGTGGTTGATGGCGTGGAACGGGTGGTCGCGTACGGTAGTCGGGTGTTGTCTCCTGCGGAGCAAAGATATTGTGTCACCCGTAGGGAACTGTTGGCAATTGTCTATTTCATCCAACAGTATCGCCCATATCTGTACGGTCGGCATTTCACCGTCCGCACAGATCATGCGGCACTACAGTATGCCCTGCGAGTTCAACAACCATCGGGACAGTTGTCTCGATGGTTGGAGGTTCTCCAGGACTTTGATTTTGAAACCACCTACCGTAAGGGCGTTCGCCATACGAATGCGGACGCTCTGTCGCGCATGCCAACCACCTCCGAATGTGCATGCCTCCTGGGGTCGGGACGTTGCAGGCCTTCAGGGGACGCATCGGTTCCGATCTTGGCAGCCACCGACGACGACGAACCATTGGTTACTAATTCGATCGAACAACAGGGAAGAGATTCCCTGTTGGGGTTGCCCGTCACTGAATGGGGGCGCCTCCAAATGGAGGATACCTCCCTCCTCGGGTGGCGTCGTCGCGTCGGGGGTGCTGGGCGGGTGAAGGGTGATTCGGATGCATGGGAAATGGTGCAAGGTCTGCTGATGCATTGGGACGGCAAATCCCAGCGACATCGGCTGGTGGTCCCTTCTGAGTTGCGAGGCAAGGTGGTGTGGGCCGCGCATGAGCGCCTATTACACCTGGGGACCCAAAAGACTCTTGCACTGCTACAACTTGATTTTTTTTGGCCTGGTATGACGAGGGATGTTGGGGATCTATTGGGATCATGCCCTCAGTGTGCGCAATGGAAACCGCCGGCGCGGGAGTCTAACCCGCCCTTGCAATCGATCAAAGTATCCAGAATAAATGAGCTTGTCGCGCTGGACATTTTGGGCCCATTTCCCGCCACCCCCAGGGGCAATAGGTATTTGTTGACAGGTGTCGAGTATTTTACGCGCTGGCCTATGGCCTGGCCCCTTGCCAACCAGTCGGCAGCAGCCATCGTGGAGGCCTTTGTTCAGGGATACGTCCTGGACAAAGGTGCTCCGGAGCGGCTGCTGACCGACCAGGGCAGAAATTTTTCCGGTAAATTACTCAAACAAGTCTGTGACCTCTTAGGCACGAAGAAAATTCGTACCTCCCCGTATCACCCGCAAACTGATGGAATGGTCGAGCGCCTGCATCGCACCATTACGTCAATGATGTCACAGCAGGTCTCGGACTCGCAGACTGACTGGGACCTGCATATTCAAGGGGTCTTGGCGGCATACCGGATGGCACCCCATGCAGCTACGGGATTTTCCCCCTTTTACCTCATGTATGGTCGCGAACCCGACCCGCCTGTTCGCGCCCAGCTGCAGATCCCCGACCCGCAAGGGAAAACTAAATTGGCTGACCACGTCAAATTTAATCTGGCCAAATTAACAGAGGCGCGGGATGCTGCTATGCTAAACTCGGACCTCCGTCAAAAGGCGAATGAGCGCCTCAGGCTGGGTCGGGCGCACGTAATACAGTGGAAGCCGGGGGACAAGGCATGGTTGCACTGTCCCCAAGTGCCCCTGGCTACCTCCCCTAAGCTGGCGCGGCCGTGGCGGGGCCCTGTGGAGGTGGTCGAAGTTTTGCGACCACAGTGCGTGCGCATTAAATGGGGGAAGCGGCGATGGTTCGTGCACCCCTCTAGGTTAAAACCCTTCGTTGCGGTACACAAACCCACTTCACACATGCGTGGCCAAACGGGGGGGTCGACCGACTCACTGGGTCCGTCTCCGTCGTTCTCACCTAATGCCTTGCCGGCCGTGCCACCTCCAGGTGCATCAGGACTGACGGGCTCACGCCCGACCACCCCTCCTGGGGATACCAACGGTCGCGCGGCATCGGATGAGGTCTCACTCCGGGACGGACAATTGCCACCTTACGGTCCGCCACCCGGGGTTACCCCGTGTGAGGGGCCTGCTGCAAGGACGCGCGCAAAAATGCGCAGACTGTTATGAGGCCGGAAGATGTGTACATAGGTTGTGTTCATCGTGTGTTGTGTGGGTGGTGTGTTCCCTGCCCATTGAAATGTACATACGTTGTGTTCATTGTGTGTTGTGTGGGTGGTGTGTTCCCTGCCCATTGAAATGTACATACGTTGGGTTCACCTGGTGTTGTGTGTATGGTGGGTTCCCTGCAAATTGTATATAGGTTGTTTTTTTTACGGAATTCGTATTTATTCAAGGGGGGGTGCGTCGGGTTGTTTTCTCTTCTTGCTGTTGCATTTTGTTGTGTTCTTGTTGCTGTTCTTGTTATTGTTGAAAAATAGTGAGGCACACGCGCGGTCAAGGGGTAAATGCACTTTTATTGTCATTTTTGTATGTTGGCAGCCGGGACGGCTGCAAGCTATGCGGGGGGGGGGGTGATGTAGGGGTGTTAAAGAGAGGGCCCGTTATGCATGGCAGCCTATGGAAAACAAACACAGTGGGCGTGGCTACGTAAGTGCACGAGCAAGTGCCCTCTACGACGTCCGAGCCAGACACCCTGGGGGGGGCTGGTTCGAACGTTATGATCCCCCGGGGCCCCACCCCTCAGGGAGGGGTTGGGTATAAAAGGGGATGTTTCAAAGGGCTCGGCAGTTATGTTTAAGCTAAGGGAAGAAGATTGAAGACGTCTTAGATAGAGCCCTGGACTCCCCTGGTTCGATGTCCTTTTCAGGGCCGGACAGGATTGAGCCAGCGGCGTGGTCCCGAAAGCCAGAGCCGGTGCTCTTGTAAGAGCTGGTCTGGAACTCCGGGTACCGGGCCCGACTTACCAGTGTCGGGCCAGTTAGCCTCCCCTAGCCCATTAGTGGAGGATTCGGGGCTAGGACAGAGTTAGCTAGGGGTGTATCCCGAGTTATACGGGTGAGGGGGCCGATACCCCCTCGAGTGTGTATATGCCCACTGTCATATTGTGAATAAACATACGTGTGCCTCAACCTCGGCGTCAAGCGTCCTCACCGGTACTTCACATTTATAAAGAATACGAAACAAAACAAAACACTAAAATGCTGTCCACATGACACCCAAGTCCACACTACACAACCGCTTTGACACTGCCAAAAGCCGAGACCTGCTATATTTGCACAGTGCAACCTAGCGTTGTGACATAGCCATTACAGCGCCTTTTTCGCCGCCCTGAATGGTTCTCAAATGGCATGGCTAAAATGCGAAGTCAATCGCAAATATGAAGCCATGTTGCAGGCGCGGGTGGGTTGATTCTAGGAACTTGAATTATGAGAAGAAACAAGACGTTGGGAAATGAGTGACAAACGGTTACTCACCTGTGACTCACGGTCTACCCGTACCCTGCCGCACCAAGGTCGCAAACGGGTACCCGTACCCAGCCGGGTACGGGTAGCCGGGTATCGGATAGGGTACGGGTACGGCCGGGTACGGGTACGGGTACCCGTTTGTGACCCTGGTGCGGCCGGGTACGGGTAAGGAATCAAAACCCGTTTGCGACCTCTGATCGCAATGAATGAAGGGATATCTCTCACTCGGATGCCTTCACAGCCGCCCCGAGACCTCCCCGAGGCACAAAATCACACTGTTGCAGCAGTTTCTCATACGAACAACTTCAAATGTTATCTTCATTAGGCAATTCACGTTTAAATAATGATTACATTTAACAAAAATAAACAAAACAATGATACAAAAGTGTTTTGATTACAAAATTATTTCTCATCTCCAGCTGCTTGGTGGGGCGGCGCCCCTGCTAACAGGCTTAACAGCATGCGGTGCTGCTGCTGCTGTTTTAGCCAGAATAAGACTAACTTAAAGAAGCAGCAAAACCCTACACATGCCCAACCTATATCCAAGGCTATTAAACGATCACTTTTAAATATTAGGTCCATAAATAACAAAAACACTCTTCATGAATTATATTCTTCATGAGAGAATTACTGATATTCTCTGTTTCATGGAGCATTGCCATTCTTCATCAGACTAGATTCGAAGCTTTCGCGACTGCAGGAATTACTATTTGGTTCTTTCGGTAAAGTCACGTAGAAATAAATTAAATCATAATAGAATACGACGTTTGGATTGCAACACAAGCACCCATCATCACGTACAAATGAATAAGAAAAAAAACATAGTAAACTTGGAAATATAATGCAATACACCACAGAGAGTCGGACAACACAACAGTCAACACCCCACCTGGTTGATTTCGTTCTTCCAAAGATTGCTAAATTTGATAGAGACAAAACATAGACACGGAGACACAGACACACACAATCAGAGAGAGAGACTCACACAGAGACAAACAGAGGGAGACACACACATAGGCACACAGAAAAACGACGTCTCTGTGTCGAGGCCTTAAAGAGGGAGGGGAGGGGGCAGAGGGGGAGTTGTGTAGAATTCCTGCCCATAGCGGACGGACGAGCTGGACACTGGACTTCTAAACAAACAAGCACGGAGCGTTGTGTGGAATTCCTGCCCATAGCGGCCGGAGGAGAGAATGGACTTATAAACAAGCACGTAACAAGCACGGTAGAAAACTAATTTAGCAAAATTCGGAAGTGTAATGCAATGCAACACAGAGTCGTTTAGCAGACAGTTAACGCATAGACCTGGTTGATTACGTTCTTCCAAAGATTGCTAAATTAGAAGTTAAGTGTGATACAAACAAGCACGGCAAACCCTCCCTGTAGAGGTTGTTCAAACTAGATTTGAAGCTTTCGTGACTGCAGGAATTACTCTTTGGTTCTTTCGGTAAAGTCACGTAGGTAGAAAAATAATAAAATAATACAATAAAATATATCACGACGTTTCGATCGCAACACAAGCAGTCGTCCTCAGGCGGAAAAAATAATCCAGCTGTGGAACTGCAGAACCAGCGAGAGAGCTGTTACAACAAGAGGTTCTTTATGTAGCGATGGGCAAGCAAGCGGGGTCTGAGGTGGAAAGGAATTCCATCCCCGGACGCAAGCACGTCAGTTGTGTTAATGGGGGAAATTAGGGAGAGAGAGATTAGGGAGAGAGATTAGCATGAAATGAGCCTCCATTTCCGCATAAGAGTATCGCTCCCGCATATGCGCACAACAGCAGTGTTAATGGGAAATTAGCACTATGTTGATGGGAGAGATTAGGCAGGGAGATTAGGGGGATTAGCAAGTTAATGTCATGTCTATGTGCAACACACGCTGAGGCGCTGCCAACTGCGCAGTGAGGCAAGTGTGTCCACACAAGAGAACTACAACAACGGTGGTCGCGCCAGTGAGACGCAAAGCCCATCACACAGCCAGAAAAATCGATGCAACGAGGCTAAGGGAGCAGAGGTGGCCATGTCAGTGAGACCCCAGCCCGTTAATGCAGAGGCACCTAACAGGGCAAAGCAACTCAGAGAGTCGGAGATAACAGCCAAACGGCAGGGAAGAATGGAAGCACCACAGCAAGTTACGACTTTGCTTGGTTAATAACGTCCTTCCAATGATTGCTCAGCTTATCTTCTCGTTGAAATTGTCTGTTTATATATCTGGACGGCTTCATGGACAAATCTTTGATGGTAGCCCGAAGGTTTGCAGAGTACCTTGGTCTCGGAAAAGACAATATCGTGCGAGCCCACTGCGTTATAACAATGATCAGCCACTGCAGAGGTATTGGTTCTGCCGTGTTTCAAATCTGCTTTGTGTTCGTGCACACGGTCCGAGACATGTCGTTTCGATTTAAAGCTTTCGCGACTGTAGGGATTCATATTCTTGATACTTTCGGTAAAGTCACGTAGAAGGGAAAACAATAACATAATATAAATAAAGCAATAAAATTCTCACGACGTTTCGATTGCAACACAAGCAATCATCATCATCAGGTGTGAAAACCACAGCAAGAAATTTTGAAAAAAGTGGCAGTTTTTTTAAGTTAGCACCACGGACAGCAACTGGCGGTGGACGAGTCCATCTATGCTCGGAACGGAGGAGGGGGGAGCGGAAGATAATGGAATGCAGTCTGAAAGTCACCGTTAGCGTGAACACAATCAATTAAGACCCGAAATGGTTTATCAAATCCTTTCAATGATTGCTAAGCCAGAATCTATCTTCTCGGTTAAAATTGTCTCTGTGTTTTGTATATGTGGATAGCCTCATGAACGAATCTCTCATGGTAGCCAGATGGCTTGCAGAGAACCTCTGTCTTGGAAAAGTCAATGTCATGTGAGCCCACTGAATTATAACAGTGGTCTGCCACGGCCGAGGTGTTGGTCCTACCGTGTTTTAGGTCTGCTTTGTGTTCACGGATGCGGTCCGAGACATGTCGTTTGGTTTCTCCAATGTAACTGCTACCACAGAGGAAACTTAGTTTGTAGAGGCCAGGGTACTATATGTCCGGAATCACATCTTTTACAGACGGGACCAGATCACGGATTTTATGTACTGTGTTGAATCGAACCTGGATCTTGTGTTTATTCAAGATTTTGGAGATATTTTTTGTGATCCCCGCAATGTAGGGTAAAGTGATGGTTTTGAACAATGATCAGCAATGGCGGAGGAATTCGTTCTGCCATGTTTCAGATCTGACTTGTGCTCGCGGATACGGTCAGAAACATGACGTTTCGTTTCGCCAATGTAACATTCCCCACAGATGCAACTTAGTCAGAGCACAAGTCAGATCTGAAACACGGCAGAACTAATTCCTCCGCCGTTGCTGATCATTGTTATAACGCTGTGGGTTCTCATGATATTGTTTTTTTCCGATACCAAGGTGCTCTGCAAACCGTCTGGCTACTATCAAAGGTTCGTTCATGAAGCCATTCAGATATACAAACGTAGACATAACTTCAACCGAGAAGATGGATACAAAATTGAGCAATCATTGGAAGGATGTTATTAACCAAGTTAAACCTTAGCTGCTTTATAGTTTGCTTTCATATCCGCATCTCCAGTTTATTACTCCTAACCCTGCTCACTCCTATCACTTGGAAATGTGCCATGCATTGTTTCGAGCCTGCAGCTTTTCACTCCCCTCTGACCCACCCTCTCATTATTTGGATCATGTTGTTTGCCACTCTCCTCTGACCCACACCCCGCCCCCACACTCCCCTTGGTTCGTCCCCTCCATCTATATAATCCCTTGTTACAATCAGCTCTTTTGCCTACTTCAGCAATTGTTTCTTGCTGTGGTTGTCCCCACCTGATGACGGACGCTTGTGTTGCGTCCGAAACGTCGTGATTTTATTTTTATTTATTTTTATTTTTCACCTACATGACTTTACCGAAATAAATAATAAAACATAAATAATAAAGATAGAAATAATAATAGAAATAAAATAATAAATCACGACGTTTCGGAGACAACACAAGTTTCCGTGACAATGATAGCCAATTAGTGGCTATCACTGGTGACACCAGTAATAGCCAATGGTGACACCAGTGATAGCCAATGTGTTCATGGAAAAGTTTGAATCAGACGCCATCCAGACGTCCACCCTGCGTCCTTCCCTGTGGAAGAGGTATGTGGAGGACACTTTCGTCATTTGGCCACATGGCCTCCCAGCATTGAACCACTTCCTGGACCACATCAATTCCACATTGGGGAAACGAAACGTCATATCTCTGATCGTGTCCGCGAGCACAAGTCAGATCTGAAACACGGCAAAATTGAGTCTTCCGCTGTTGCCGATCATTGCTACAACGCTGTGGGTTCTCATGAGATGGTCTTTTCCGAGACCAAGGTGCTCTGCAAACCTTCTGGCTACCATCAAAGATTTGTGCACGAAGCCATCCAGATATACAAACACAGACATAACTTCAACCGTGATGATGGGTACAAACTGAGTAATCATTGGAAAGATGTCATTGGCCATGTAAAAAAGATTTAACTACACATATTTTTACCATCTTATCTGACAGGTACTATTCTACTTTACCGAGTGTTGACATCCCCAGCGTTTACCAGTATTGCTTACTTTTATGCTTATTATCAGCTTACACCGGCCACAACCATGAGCCGATGTGTACCATTGTTCTCTTTTAGCCCTGCTCCCGAGGACCACCATCAGGCCATACCCCTGACTACCCCTTTCAGACAAGCCCCTCCCCCTCCCCTCCCCCCCTTAACTTGTATTTAAGGGCTTGCCTCTTGGATTTTTTCCTCACTTAATACAGTAAATTCAGCTGTGACGGTCCCACCTGATGACGGAGACTTGTGTTGTCTCTCCGAAACGTCGTGATTTATTATTTTATTTCTATTATTATTTCTATTATTTTTATTATTTATGTTTTATTATTTCTTTTTACCTACGTGACTTTACCGAAAAAACCTAAGAGTATGAATCCTTGCAGTCACGAAAGCTTCAAATCTAGAATTTACCGAAATAACCAAAGAGTATGGATCCTTGAAGTCACGAAAACTTCAAATCTAGAATCCTCAAAAACGTTAAGAAACCCATTAGTAATATCAGCAGAAACGAGCGCTCTGAACTCGCTCAATAGAAAAAAATAAATGACATTGTCATCCTTTCGGCCGGCATGGGCAATGCCGCGGTCATCATGGATAAAACCGCATACAACAAAATCCACGACCTTCTTAATGATTGCAGTTATACTAAAATCAAAGATCCTACAAACCGCCTGGCTACAAAAACCAACAATATCTTCACTAATTCGACTTCTCTAATCGAATCGGCAAAGCAGCTCTCTAAAACTTTTGCCTGCTAGACCACCCAGATTTTATGGTCTTCCAAAAATCCATAAAGAAGTCACTCAACTCCGTCTTATCGTTTCTACCATTAACTCACCTGTTTAACACGTAGGCTTTCGCGACCAATGTTATTCATAATCAACGTTTTTGGGTTTAGATCGCGTTATTTATAAAAGTGTCGTAACCCTCCACCACCCGACACGGCCAATCAGTAAAAAAGTGTCACGTTGACAAAAGACAAATAGTTCACTGCTTTAGCCCACCGGTGTGTTGAAGCCACAACATTTACAATTTGAGTACGACGTTTCGCTGGTAATTGCATCCAGCATCATCGGGCATGGTGAGGCTCTGCTGTGTCTATATAAGGACGGGAGACACAGCAGAGCCTCACCATGCCCGATGATGCTGGATGCAATTACCAGCGAAACGTCGTACTCAAATTATAAATGTTGTGGCTTCAACACACCGGTGGGCTAAAGCAGTGAACTATTTGTCTTTTGTCAACGTGACACTTTTTTACTGATTGGCCGTGTCGGGTGGTGGAGGGTTACGACACATTCATGGCGATCTAAACCCAAAAACGTTGATTATGATTAACTCACCTACCTACAAACTGGCCCGATTTCTGTCTGAGACCCTGCTTGCTTTCATGGGCAAGACCACCTCAGCAGTACTTAATTCAGCTCACTTGGTTTCTCTAATCAAGGACATTTCACTGTCTCCAGATGATTTCCTTGTCAGCTTCGATGTAGTCTCTCTGTTCACCAAGGTGCCTGTACCCGACACCATACCAATCATTGAAGACTTTGTCCAACAGGGACTGAATCCTAATGTACCAACTTTGGTGAGGTATTGCCAGACCAACACTTACTTCATCTGGAATGGTACATTCTACAAACAGAATGAAGGTACCCCCTATGGGTTCTCCCTTATCACCAGTGGTAGCGAATGTTTTCATGGAGAAATTTGAAACAGATGCCATCCTGACATCCACCCTAAATCCTTCCCTGTGGAAGAGATACGTAGATGACACTTTCGTCATCTGGCCAGATGGCCAGCCAGCACGGAACCAGTTTTACAGGTAGGAACAACAGGTTCCACACTGCCCACCAGGGATTATTTGTCTGTCGTGCATATGGGGAGGGGAGGGTGGGGGTGGGAGGGGTGGGAGGGGTGGGGCTGGGTGGAGAAGGGAGGGTGGGGAGGGGCTGGGTGGGGAGGGAGGGGCTGGTCACCCCGTGGTGCACTTATAAAACTCAACGTTTAACCTACACACTACACTATACACGACACGATAGACTACACTTATACAGGTAGGAACAACAGGTTCCACACTGCCCACCAGGGATTATTTGTCTGTCTGTCGTGCACGAATGCGCTGTCCAACCAAGTTCCTACCTGCCCACTCCGAAGGAACGTGTTTCAACCACATCAATTCCATACACCCGTCTATCAAATTCACCATGGAAGCGTAAAATGATGGCAAGCTACCATTCCTGGATGTTTTGATCGAGAATAGGCCTGATGGATCGTTGGGACATTCCGTCTACAGGAAAGCCACCCACACGGATTCCTATCTAAAGCCTGACTCCCACCACCATCCGGCCCAGAAGAACTCCCTCATCAAAACACTACACCATAGGGCCCATTGCATCTCCGACCAGCACCACCTATCCAGTGAACTGGATCACGTACGCAAAGCCCTCAAGATGAATGGACATTCGGACTACACAATCTGAGAACCCAATCAAAACCATCACCTTGACATACATAGCAGGGGTTATCAAAAATATTTCCAAAATCTTTAACAAACACAAGATTCAGGTCCGATTGAACACAGTACACAAAATACGGGACCTAATTCCATCTGTGAAAGATGTGATTGCTGACATGCAATACCCTGGTGTTTACAAACTAAGTTGTCTGCGGTAGCAGTTACATTGGGGAAACGAAACGACATGTCTCGGACCGTGTTCGCGAACACAAGGCAGATTTGAAACACGGCAGAACCAGTACCTCAGCCGTGGCTGATCACTGCTTGAACGCGGTGGGCTTACACGACATTGTCTTTTCCGAGACCAAGGTACTCTGCAAACCTTCGGGCTACCATCAAAGATTTGTTCATTAAGCCATCCAGATAAAAAAAACCAGACATAACTTCAACCGAGAAGATGGGTACAAATTGAGCAATTATTGGAAGGACGTTATTAACCAGGTAAAGCCTTAACTGGTTGTTGATGATTCCATCTTACCTGCCATTGTCAGCAGTTATTTCCGACTCTGAGTTACATTACCAATTAACATTACCAGGTTAAATATCTTCACATTAACGGGCTAAATGTCTCACGAACAAAGCCAACGTTGCCCTATTCCCTCGGTGTGGTGATGTCTCGTTTTTTTTTTTAGCAAACTATAACTGGCTGTGATGTTGTTGTGTGTTGTCTGTGTGTGTGCGTCTGTGTGTCTCTCTCTCTCTCTCTGTGTCTCTCTCTCTCTGTGTGTCTCTCTCTGTGCGTGGGTTTGCCTCTCGGTGTGTGTCTCTCTCTCCTTCCCTCGATGTGGTGATGTCTTTCGTTTTTTTCAGCAAACTATAACTGGCTGTAATGTTGTTGTGTGTTGTCTGTGTGTGTGCGTCTGTGTGTGTCTCTCTCTCTGTGTCTCTCTCTGTGTGTCTCTCTCTCTGTGTGTCTCTCTCTGTGTGTCTCTCTCTGTGCGTGGGTGTGCCTCTCGGTGTGTGTCTCTCTCTCCTTCCATCGATGTGGTGTTGTCCCTCGTATGTTTCCCTCGTTTTCTAACGAGCTGGATGTCTCACTAGCACAGCCACCGCTGCGTTGGTTCGTTTACATTGACATGCTAATCTCTCACTACAATGGCCACCACAGCTTTCGTCGCAGCTCTGGCATCACCGCCCCCTCATTTCGGTTCCCATCTTTGGATTTCCCACTTGCTTAGGCACAATTTCTAGCCCCCACCCTCTTGCCCGATGCGGCACCCCCCCCTCTCGGCTTTCTATATATAAGGACTTGTTTCAGCAGCCTGTTTCTCTCTCCCACCTGAAGACAATTGCTTGTGTGGCGATCGAAACGTCGTGATCTATTATTTTTCTACCTACGTGACTTTACCGAAAGAAGCAAAGAGTATGGATTTCTGCAGTCACGAAAGCTTCAAATCAAGATTGAACTTTAAATAAGTGGACATTCAATGTCTACATTAACGCTGAGTATGGAGGCTGCGAGTCTCTCCAACATTCACCCAACTGCAACTAGTGACGAGCGGGTCTTCGTTGCACAAAGCCCAGGGGTCTGAGGGCTGCAAGATGTTCCTGAGTCTAGCTCAGGAGTCTGAGGGTGAAAGTTGGTCCGGCATCAGAGCCCAGGAGTCAGAGGCTGTTTGCCACTCCTGCATGAGACCAGGAAAAGTTTACAGAGTCAAAACTCCATCGTGCGATTGGGGGACTTTTGTAGATAGGCGAGTGGGTTGGATAATTTTATTGTTTAATGTGGTGTTTAGTTGTTGTGGTAATTAAAGTGTATTTTATAAGAGCCGGTTCCCTGGACGAGTTGGGGCAGGGCTACTCAAAGCAGCGAAGGCTGCTTCCCTGCTTTAAGATGGGGGAGGGGGGGGAGTGAACTTTGCCTCTGGAATCCACACCTGGATTGCAATGAACCTGCTTCAAATCTGAATGTGCTCCTCTATTCACCTTGATGCTCTGGTCCTCACTGAAACTGGTAGTTCTCCCATCAACAGTGCTACCCCTGCTGCTCTCTCTGTAATGGTGGGGACAAATGCTGAGCCGAGGTGGCTGAGGTGGCCGAGGTTACATGAGGTAAGAGGGAGTGAGTGGTTATGGGGGAATGATACCCCAAAACCCCCACCTCCGGAAGCAACGACACGACAAAGTCTGGCCTTGACTGATGGTGGGACACGAATTGGCCAGTCATGGCAGGCCAGTTGGTGTAGAGTGAGGGGTAATCGACGGGACTATGCGTGATTGCCGGCAAGTGTTGCAAACAAAAATCAAGTTTAATTTAACAAATTTACGAGGTTTTGATTGGAGGAAGCTGCATGTTCCAAGTTTATTGACAGGGGCTGAGTGTGAGAGACGGAGTAATGCCACCGAGCAACAGGCAGCTGATTGGCTGTTAGGGAGGGCAGAGAGAAAGACTGAGGGCGGGATTTTAAATGTGTATTTAAGTGGGCGCTACTGGTGTACGAGACCAGCTACTACGGCAGGGTGGGCGGCTCAGTGACCAAGATTCCAGCTGCATTGAGTTGTTCAACGTGCAATTAGAGGCGCCAGTCAAGTCCCGAGACTGTCGCGACATGGAGTCTCTCAGGGCGCTATCAAGAACGAAAACTCCATGACCATGACAGCAGCCGTGTCGAGTTGTTCAAGGTGCTGTTGGAGGCGCCAGTCAAGTCCCGTGACTGTCGCCACATGGAGTCTATCAGTGTGCTATTGAGAGCGTAAACGTGGGTATATTAGGAGCGCTGCTATAAATGCAAACTGACACGGAGATTGATTTTACATTGAGGCCTAGGAGTGCTACACAACTGTTGGGTCCTGTGAATCCCTGAGGCTGTACACGACTTGGAGATCAGATTCGCTTACTTAAGACTTCTTCTGTGTTGTCTTGTCACCCAAGAGTGGATCACTCATTCGGTTTGGTGCGATCGCGTTTTTATGTATTCTGTGTTTATTACTCATTGGTTCTTTCGGTAAAGTCACGTAGAAAGAAAATAAATAATAATAGAATACGACGTTTCGATTGCAACACAAGCAACCATCATCAGGTAAGATTGAATGAGAAAATAAACATAGTAAACTTAGAAATACAATGCAATACAACACAGTCGGCTAACAAAACAGTCAACACCCTACCTGGTTAATTACGTTCTTCCACAGATTGCTACATTTGAGAGAGAGACAAAACACAGACATGGAGAAACAGACACACAAGCAGATAGAGACACAGAGAGAGACACACACATAGACAGAGAGACAACACCTCTGTGTCGAGGCCTTATATAGAGAGAGGTTGCTTGTGTTGCAATCGAAACGTCGTGTTCTATTATTATTTATTTTCTTTCTACGTGACTTTACCGAAAGAACCAAAGAGTAATTAATTCCTGCAGCCACGAAAGCTTCGAATCTAGTTTAAACCACCTCTACGGTGAGGATTTATTCACAACTCACACTTAACTTCTAATTTAGCAATCTTTGGGATAACGTAATCAACCAGGGTATGCATTAACTGTGTTAACCGACTCTGTGTTGCATTGTATTACACTTTCTAATTTTACTAATTTTGTTTTCTCAAACTTCCTCTTTTTCTCTAAATTTTGCAACGCTCGTCTTTTTCACACTTAACTTCTAATTTAGCAATCTTTGGAAGAACGTAATCAACCAGGCTATGCATTAACTGTGTGTTAACCGACTCTGCGTTGCATTGCATTACACTTCCTAATTTTACCAAATTTGTCTTCTCAAACTTCCTATTTCTCTCTAAATGTTGCCGTGCTTGTTTGTTTACAAGTCCATTCTCTCCTCCGTCCGCTATAGACAGGAATTCCACACAACTCTCTTTGTTCTCTACCCCCCCCCTCTTTCTCTGCCCCCCCCCCTCTCTATTTAAGGCCTCGACAAAAAGGCGTTGTCTCTGTTTGTCTATGTGTGTGTCTCTGTGTGTGTCTCTATCTGCTTGCGTGTCTATGTTTCTCCGTGTCTGTTTTGTCTCTCAAATTTTGCAATCTTTGCAAGAACGTAATCAACCAGTCTTGCCACGGCAAGTTCCGGGGTATGGTCCTCGAAATCAACCATGGGTGCCGAGTCTTGCAGAGGGGAGGGGCGATGTGTTGCCGAGTGTCGAGTTCAGCGCTGAAAGTTTTATTCTACATTCATCCTTGTGTTTTGGGTCACTTGCATAGTCAAGGACTGCGAGAAGTATTAAGATATAAGTTGTGAGAAGCTAAGGAGGTGTGCAAATACATTTATGAGTTTTGGAGAGTGAGTGAGGAGCAGCGGACGAGCAGCTCACAGCAGGAGTGTGGTGCCACGGCCGCGGAGCAACTCCGCAAGCGCCACGACGCCCTCCCGCCCCCGCACTAAAACACACACCCGCATGCAGCGCACCCACGTAGTGTCCTGGCGGGGGGGGTTGCCT
Source organism: Lethenteron reissneri (assembly GCF_015708825.2). Taxonomy (NCBI): domain Eukaryota; kingdom Metazoa; phylum Chordata; class Hyperoartia; order Petromyzontiformes; family Petromyzontidae; genus Lethenteron; species Lethenteron reissneri. The sequence goes on from NC_083809.1 coordinate 13,052,807, forward strand.
GGCACATCGGGTTTTAATCCGAAGGGCCCCTAGGAGGAGAGTCCCACGGTTTCCCGGTGCCAGGAGATTGGCCGACCCCCACAGGACAGGTTACATTGCAGTGCCCCTACATTGGCTTAAAATTGTATGGGCGCAAAAAGAAAAGGTTCCCTGGGCCAACCGCAATGACTTACAACATTGTGGGGAGGACGGAGGGTGGAATATTAGGAGTAAAGAGAAAAACCGAAGGCTCAAACTACTGGGCACGGGAGCACAATAAGTAAGGGGCGAAAGGAGCAAAAAAAACGAAGGCACGAACTCAAAAAAAGATGGGTGGAGGTGTAACGGACGCTCCAGGTGAGGGCGGGGCATCAGTTGTAAATCGAAAGGTAGGCGCGTGATTGGCTGTGTGAAGCCCTTCCCCCGGGCCTTTGAAGTTTAGAGTATAAAAGGTGTGAGCCTTGGGACGATTGGGGCAGTTGTCTACTACCTCCGGGCCGTCCAGACCAACTCCCTGCTGTCCTGGCTCCTCGAGCCACTCGCAGCATCCGTGAGATGCCAGCGAGTGCTGTTACGAGGCAGTGATAGGCGAGGTTTAGACTCATCTCTCTCCCTACGACTGTCAAAGCATCCGTGCAACGCCGGGAGTACAGCTACGAGGTACGTAGTAGAACGCTTGAGTAACTGGGTTCATAGGCAGAGTTACGCTTGGCTCTCCTCGCGAAATATTCCTCCTCCGGGCAATGCGTATTGGCGCAATTAATTAACTCTAGTACAAAATATCGGTGGAGTGCGATTTCTGTGCATGTGGGCAGAATTTTGGCGTAGCGTCTGTGATCTGTGTGTGGCACGTCTGCGCGGAGAGACGTGTGCCAGGCGTGAGCGCGAGCGCAGGGCTGCAGCGTGGGGGTGGTGCGAGTTATGTGAGCGCGCGCGTGAGGCGCGTGTACTGCCACACACACGGCCACCGTCGTTTGCACGTTCTTGCGTGCGTGTTTACACAGCGCGCTTTACACAGTAGAAATAGCGTTAATGGTGAGGCGTGCCCCATGATCATATTCCCGCCGTTCCTTTTCCGCTAGCATTAGCCTCTGTTTGCACAGCGGATTAAGGCTTATCCACCCGGGGGGGTGGGGGGTAGGGGTACACATTCATACCGTTGCCGTTTATGCTGATTAGCGTTCGTCGTGTGTGGGATAACCTTGGCGGTGGTAAGCGCTCACGTGCGTGTTTACACAGCATGCTTTACACAGCGAGTTTGCACCGCGTGTTTGCATTACGCTGCCGGGTCCTCCAGGGGCTATAGTGCTGGCCGTTGGGGAAGCACCCGCCTCTCGATATTCATACCGCCGACACTCCTTTTCCTTTAGCATTCGCCTTTGATTACACGGCGGATTAAGGCTTAACCACTGGGAAGGGGGGGGGGGCGTGCACATTCATACAGTCCTTTAGCATTAGCTTTTGTATACAAGCAGATTAGGGTTTAACCCGCGGAGGTGCACCGCATATTCATACCGCCGCCATCCCTTTTGGTCAGCGCCAGCTTTGTGAGGTAAAAACGCGCCTGCAGGGGCGCGCGCGTGCACGTCTCCATGTTCGTTTTTGTGTGGTGGGGTACGTGTGCGTGTGGTGGGGTACGTGTGCGTTTTTGTGTGGTGGGGTACGTGTGCGTGAGGGAGATAACCCCAGGCGGTGGTGAGCCAGTCGAGTAGCGGTGTCCCTCAGAGGGCATTGGCGCAGGGTGGCCAATTACCCAATTGGCGAGGGCCCGACGAGAGGCGGCCAAAGAGGAGGAGGGGGGAGTGGAGTGGGTGGACGTTGCGCCCTGCCTGCCCACAGGGAAGCGGGGAGGCAGACGTCGACCCCCACAGGATCCCTCCTGGGGGAAGGGCTGGGAGCGCCAAGAGTGATCGCGTGAAGCATGCTGCTGAGACGAGGAGTGGCGTGGCCACAGGCATTCTGACTGCTCATCGACCAGGGTGCGCAGATAATCTGTGGACATGCCGACTCGGAAGCCCCGAGCAGACTCCAGCAAAGGCCGAGCTCAAGGGACTATCAACAGTGTCTGGTGCCAAGGGGGGTGATGCCCAGCAGAAGAGCTGCGAGCACTATCTGGCGACGTGACCATCGCGCACACCAACGCAGACGGAGCCAGACCCATCATCCCTGCCAGCATGGGTACTGCCGCCAGCGTGAATAGCATGCCGACTCAGCAACCACTCCAGTGGTGGACAGAGCCTGACGCCAAATGACATATTTTGGCGTCCTCTGGTCTAAATGACGTCTTCTGGTGTCCTCTAGTCTAAAGGACGTCTTCTGGCGTCCTCTGGTCTAAAGGACGTCTTCTGGCGTCCTCTGGTCTAAAGGACGTCTTCTGGCATCCTCTGGTCTAAAGGACGTCTTTTGGCGTCCTCTGGTCTAAAGGACGTCTTCTGGCGTCCTCTGGTCTAAAGGACGTCTTCTGGCGTCATCTGGTCTAAAGGACGTCTTCTGGCGTCCTCTGGTCTAAAGGACGTCTTTTGGCGTCCTCTGGTCTAAAGACGTCTTTTGGCGTCCTCTGGTCTAAAGGACGTCTTTTGGCGTCCTCTGGTCTAAAGGACGTCTTCTGGTGTCCTCTGGTCTAAAGGCGTATTTTGGCGTCCTCTGGTCTAAATGACGTCTTCTGGCGTCCTCTGGTCTAAAGGACATCTTCTGGCGTCCTCTGGTCTAAAGGACGTCTTCTGGCGTCCTCTGGTCTAAAGGACGTCTTCTGGCGTCCTCTGGTCTAAAGGACGTCTTCTGGCATCCTCTGGTCTAAAGGACGTCTTTTGGCGTCCTCTGGTCTAAAGGACGTCTTCTGGCGTCCTCTGGTCTAAAGGACGTCTTCTGGTGTCCTCTGGTCTAAAGACGTCTTTTGGCGTCCTCTGGTCTAAGGGACGTCTTTTGGCGTCCTCTGGTCTAAAGGACGTCTTCTGGCGTCCTCTGGTCTAAAGACGTCTTTTGGTGTCCTCTGGTCTAAAGGACGTCTTCTGGCGTCCTCTGGTCTAAAGGACGTCTTCTGGTCCAAAGGACGTCTTCTGGCGTCCTCGGGTCTAAAGGACGTCTTTTGGCGTCCTCTGGTCTATAGGACGTCTTTTGGCGTCCTCTGGTCTAAAGGACGTCTTTTGGCGTCCTCTGGTCTAAAGGACGTCTTCTGGCGTCCTCTGGTCTAAAGGACGTCTTTTGGCGTCCCCTGGTCTAAAGGACGTCTTCTGGCGTCCTCTGGTCTAAAGGACATCTTTTGGCGTCCTCTGGTCTAAAGGACGTCTTTTGGCGTCCTCTGGTCTAAAGGACGTCTTCTGGCGTCCTCTGGTCTAAAGGACGTCTTTTGGCGTCATCTGGTCTAAAGGACGTCTTCTGGCGTCCTCTGGTCTAAAGGACGTCTTCTGGCGTCCTCTGGTCTAAAGGACGTCTTCTGGCGTCCTCTGGTCTAAAGGACGTCTTTTGGCGTCCTCTGGTCTAAAGGACGTCTTTTGGCGTCCTCTGGTCTAAAGGACGTCTTTTGGCGTCCTCTGGTCTAAAGGACGTCTTCTGGCGTCCTCTGGTCTTAAGGACGTCTTTTGGCGTCCTCTGGTCTAAAGGACGTCTTCTGGCGTCCTCTGGTCTAAAGGACGTCTTCTGGCGTCCTCTGGTCTAAAGACGTCTTTTGGCGTCCTCTGGTCTAAAGGACTTCTTCTGGCGTCCTCTGGTCTAAAGAACGTCTTTTGGCGTCCCCTGGTCTAAAGGACGTCTTCTGGCGTCCTCTGGTCTAAAGGATGTCTTCTGGCGTCCTCTGGTCTAAAGGATGTCTTCTGGCGTCCTCTGGTCTAAAGGACGTCTTCTGGCGTCCTCTGGTCTAAAGGACGTCTTTTGGCGTCCTTTGGTCTAAAGGACGTCTTTGGCGTCCTCTGGTCTAAAGGACATCTTCTGGCGTCCTCTGATCTAAAGGACGTCTTTTGGCGTCCTCTTGTCTAAAGGACGTCTTCTGGCGTCCTCTGGTCTAAAGGACGTCTTCTGGCGTCCTCTGGTCTAAAGGACGTCTTCTGGCGTCCTCTGGTCTAAAGGACGTCTTCTGGCGTCCCCTGGTCTAAAGGACGTCTTCTGGCGTCCTCTGGTCTAAAGGACGTCTTTTGGCGTCCTTTGGTATAAAGGACGTCTTTTGGCGTCCTTTGGTCTAAAGGACGTCTTCTGGCGTCCTCTGGTCTAAAGGACGTATTTTGGCGTCCTCTGGTCTAAAGGACGTCTTCTGGCGTCCTCTGGTCTAAAGGACGTCTTTTGGCGTCCTCTGGTCTAAAGGACGTCTTCTGGCGTCCTCTGGTCTAAAGGACGTCTTTTGGCGTCCTCTGGTCTAAAGGACGTCTTTTGGCGTCCTCTGGTCTAAAGAACGTTTTTTGGCGTCCTCTGGTCTAAAGGACGTCTTTTGGCGTCCTCTGGTATAAAGGACGTCTTCTGGCGTCCTCTGGTCTAAAGGACGTCTTTTGGCGTCCTCTGGTCTAAAGGACGTCTTCTGGCGTCCTCTGGTCTAAAGGACGTCTTCTGGCGTCCTCTGGTCTAAAGGACGTCCTCTGGTCTAAAGACGTCTTTTGGCGTCCTCTGGTCTAAAGGACGTCTTCTGGCGTCCTCTGGTCTAAAGACGTCTTTTGGCGTCCTCTGGTCTGAAGACGTCTTTTGGCATCCTCTGGTCTAAAGGACGTCTTCTGGCGTCCTCTGGTCTAAAGGACGTCTTCTGGCATCCTCTGGTCTAAAGGACGTCTTTTGGCGTCCCCTGGTCTAAAGGACGTCTTCTGGCGTCCTCTGGTCTAAAGAACGTCTTCTGGCGTCCTCTGGTCTAAAGGACGTCTTTTGGCGTCCTTTGGTATAAAGGACGTCTTTTGGCGTCCTTTGGTCTAAAGGACGTCTTCTGGCGTCCTCTGTCTAAAGGACGTATTTGGCGTCCTCTGGTCTAAAGGACGTCTTCTGGCGTCCTCTGGTCTAAAGGACGTCTTTTGGCGTCCTCTGGTCTAAAGGACGTCTTCTGGCGTCCTCTGGTCTAAAGGACGTCTTTTGGCGTCCTCTGGTCTAAAGAACGTTTTTTGGCGTCCTCTGGTCTAAAGGACGTCTTTTGGCGTCCTCTGGTATAAAGGACGTCTTCTGGCGTCCTCTGGTCTAAAGGACGTCTTTTGGCGTCCTCTGGTCTAAAGGACGTCTTCTGGCGTCCTCTGGTCTAAAGGACGTCTTCTGGCGTCCTCTGGTCTAAAGGACGTCCTCTGGTCTAAAGACGTCTTTTGGCGTCCTCTGGTCTAAAGGACGTCTTCTGGCGTCCTCTGGTCTAAAGACGTCTTTTGGCGTCCTCTGGTCTGAAGACGTCTTTTGGCATCCTCTGGTCTAAAGGACGTCTTCTGGCGTCCTCTGGTCTAAAGGCCGTCTTCTGGCATCCTCTGGTCTAAAGGACGTCTTTTGGCGTCCCCTGGTCTAAAGGACGTCTTCTGGCGTCCTCTGGTCTAAAGAACGTCTTCTGGCGTCCTCTGGTCTAAAGGACGTCTTCTGGCGTCCTCTGGTCTAAAGGACGTCTTTTGGCGTCCTCTGGTCTAAAGGACGTCTTCTGGCGTCCTCTGGTCTAAAGGACGTCTTTTGGCGTCCTCTGGTCTAAAGAACGTTTTTGGCGTCCTCTGGTCTAAAGGACGTCTTTTGGCGTCCTCTGGTATAAAGGACGTCTTCTGGCGTCCTCTGGTCTAAAGGACGTCTTTTGGCGTCCTCTGGTCTAAAGGACGTCTTCTGGCGTCCTCTGGTCTAAAGGACGTCTTCTGGCGTCCTCTGGTCTAAAGGACGTCTTCTGGCGTCCTCTGGTCTAAAGGACGTCTTTTGGCGTCCTCTGGTCTAAAGGACGTCTTCTGGTGTCCTCTGGTCTAAAGGACGTCTTCTGGCGTCCTCTGGTCTAAAGGACGTCTTCTGGCGTCCTCTGGTCTAAAGGACGTCTTTTGGCGTCCTTTGGTATAAAGGACGTCTTTTGGCGTCCTTTGGTCTAAAGGACGTCTTCTGGCGTCCTCTGGTCTAAAGGACGTATTTTGGCGTCCTCTGGTCTAAAGGACGTCTTCTGGCGTCCTCTGGTCTAAAGGACGTCTTTTGGCGTCCTCTGGTCTAAAGGACGTCTTCTGGCGTCCTCTGGTCTAAAGGACGTCTTTTGGCGTCCTCTGGTCTAAAGAACGTTTTTTGGCGTCCTCTGGTCTAAAGGACGTCTTTTGGCGTCCTCTGGTATAAAGGACGTCTTCTGGCGTCCTCTGGTCTAAAGGACGTCTTTTGGCGTCCTCTGGTCTAAAGGACGTCTTCTGGCGTCCTCTGGTCTAAAGGACGTCTTCTGGCGTCCTCTGGTCTAAAGGACGTCCTCTGGTCTAAAGACGTCTTTTGGCGTCCTCTGGTCTAAAGGACGTCTTCTGGCGTCCTCTGGTCTAAAGACGTCTTTTGGCGTCCTCTGGTCTGAAGACGTCTTTTGGCATCCTCTGGTCTAAAGGACATCTTCTGGCGTCCTCTGGTCTAAAGGACGTCTTCTGGCATCCTCTGGTCTAAAGGACGTCTTTTGGCGTCCCCTGGTCTAAAGGACGTCTTCTGGCGTCCTCTGGTCTAAAGAACGTCTTCTGGCGTCCTCTGGTCTAAAGGACGTCTTTTGGCGTCCTTTGGTATAAAGGACGTCTTTTGGCGTCCTTTGGTCTAAAGGACGTCTTCTGGCGTCCTCTGGTCTAAAGGACGTATTTTGGCGTCCTCTGGTCTAAAGGACGTCTTCTGGCGTCCTCTGGTCTAAAGGACGTCTTTTGGCGTCCTCTGGTCTAAAGGACGTCTTCTGGCGTCCTCTGGTCTAAAGGACGTCTTTTGGCGTCCTCTGGTCTAAAGAACGTTTTTTGGCGTCCTCTGGTCTAAAGGACGTCTTTTGGCGTCCTCTGGTATAAAGGACGTCTTCTGGCGTCCTCTGGTCTAAAGGACGTCTTTTGGCGTCCTCTGGTCTAAAGGACGTCTTCTGGCGTCCTCTGGTCTAAAGGACGTCTTCTGGCGTCCTCTGGTCTAAAGGACGTCCTCTGGTCTAAAGACGTCTTTTGGCGTCCTCTGGTCTAAAGGACGTCTTCTGGCGTCCTCTGGTCTAAAGACGTCTTTTGGCGTCCTCTGGTCTGAAGACGTCTTTTGGCATCCTCTGGTCTAAAGGACGTCTTCTGGCGTCCTCTGGTCTAAAGGACGTCTTCTGGCATCCTCTGGTCTAAAGGACGTCTTTTGGCGTCCCCTGGTCTAAAGGACGTCTTCTGGCGTCCTCTGGTCTAAAGAACGTCTTCTGGCGTCCTCTGGTCTAAAGGACGTCTTCTGGCGTCCTCTGGTCTAAAGGACGTCTTTTGGCGTCCTCTGGTCTAAAGGACGTCTTCTGGCGTCCTCTGGTCTAAAGGACGTCTTTTGGCGTCCTCTGGTCTAAAGAACGTTTTTTGGCGTCCTCTGGTCTAAAGGACGTCTTTTGGCGTCCTCTGGTATAAAGGACGTCTTCTGGCGTCCTCTGGTCTAAAGGACGTCTTTTGGCGTCCTCTGGTCTAAAGGACGTCTTCTGGCGTCCTCTGGTCTAAAGGACGTCTTCTGGCGTCCTCTGGTCTAAAGGACGTCTTCTGGCGTCCTCTGGTCTAAAGGACGTCTTTTGGCGTCCTCTGGTCTAAAGGACGTCTTCTGGTGTCCTCTGGTCTAAAGGACGTCTTTTGGCGTCCTCTGGTCTAAAGGACGTCTTCTGGCGTCCTCTGGTCTAAAGGACGTCTTTTGGCGTCCTCTGGTCTAAAGGACGTCTTTTGGCGTCCTCTGGTCTAAAGGACGTCTTTTGGCGTCCTCTGGTCTAAAGGACGTCTTTTGGCGTCCTCTGGTCTAAAGGACGTCTTCTGGCGTCCTCTGGTCTAAAGGACGTCTTCTGGCGTCCTCTGGTCTAAAGGACGTCTTCTGGCGTCCTCTGGTCTAAAGGACGTCTTTTGGCGTCCTCTGGTCTAAAGGACGTCTTTTGGTGTCCTCTGGTCTAAAGGACGTCTTTTGGCGTCCTCTGGTCTAAAGGACGTCTTCTGGCGTCCTCTGGTCTAAAGGACGTCTTCTGGCGTCCTCTGGTCTAAAGGACGTCTTCTGGCGTCCTCTGGTCTAAATACGTCTTTTGGCGTCCTCTGGTCTAAAGGACGTCTTCTAGCGTCCTCTGGTCTAAAGAACGTCTTTTGGTGTCCTCTGGTCTAAAGGACGTCTTTTGGCGTCCTCTGGTCTAAAGGACGTCTTCTGGCGTCCTCTGGTCTAAAGGACGTCTTCTGGCGTCCTCTGGTCTAAAGGACGTCTTCTGGCGTCCTCTGGTCTAAATACGTCTTTTGGCGTCCTCTGGTCTAAAGGACGTCTTCTAGCGTCCTCTGGTCTAAAGAACGTCTTTTGGCGTCCCCTGGTTTAAAGGACGTCTTCTGGCGTCCTCTGGTCGAAAGGACGTCTTTTGGCGTCCTCTGGTCTAAAGGACGTCTTCTGGCGTCCTCTGGTCTAAAGGACGTCTTCTGGCGTCCTCTGGTCTCAAGGACGTCTTCTGGCGTCCTCTGGTCTAAAGGACGTCTTTTGGCGTCCTCTGGTCTAAAGGACGTTTTTTGGCGTCCTCTGGTCTAAAGGGCGTCTTTTGGCGTCCTCTGGTATAAAGGACGTCTTCTGGCATCCTCTGGTCTAAAGGACGTCTTTTGGCGTCCTCTGGTCTAAAGGACATCTTCTGGTGTCCTCTGGTCTAAAGGACGTCTTCTGGCGTCCTCTGGTCTAAAGGACATCTTCTGGCGTCCTCTGGTCTAAAGGAAGTCTTCTGGCGTCCTCTGGTCTAAAGGACGTCTTCTGGCGTCCTCTGGTCTCAAGGACGTCTTCTGGCGTCCTCTGGTCTAAAGGACGTCTTTTGGCGTCCTCTGGTCTAAAGGACGTTTTTTGGCGTCCTCTGGTCTAAAGGGCGTCTTTTGGCGTCCTCTGGTATAAAGGACGTCTTCTGGCATCCTCTGGTCTAAAGGACGTCTTTTGGCGTCCTCTGGTCTAAAGGACATCTTCTGGTGTCCTCTGGTCTAAAGGACGTCTTCTGGCGTCCTCTGGTCTAAAGGACATCTTCTGGCGTCCTCTGGTCTAAAGGAAGTCTTCTGGCGTCCTCTGGTCTAAAGGACGTCTTCTGGCGTCCTCTGGTCTAAAGGACGTCTTCTGGTGTCCCCTGGTCTAAAGGACGTCTTCTGGCGTCCTCTGGTCTAAAGGACGTCTTTTGGCGTCCTCTGGTCTAAAGCACGTCTTTTGGCGTCCTCTGGTCTAAAGGACGTCTTTTGGCGTCCTTTGGTCTAAAGGACGTCTTTTGGCGTCCTCTGGTCTAACAGAGGTGTTTTGGCGTCCTCTGGTCTAAAGGACGTGTTTTGGCGTCCTCTGGTCTAAAGGACGTCCTCTGGTCTATAGATGTCTTTTGGCGTCCTCTGGTCTAAAGGACGTCTTTTGGCGTCCTTTGGTCTAAAGGACGTCTTTTGGCGTCCTCTGGTCTAACAGAGGTGTTTTGGCGTCCTCTGGTCTAAAGGACGTCTTCGGGCGTCCTCTGGTCTAAAGACGTCTTTTGGCGTCCTCTGGTCTAAAGATGTCTTTTGGCGTCCTTTGGTCTAAAGGACGTCTTGTGGTCTAAAGGACGTCTTCTGGCGTCCTCTGGTCTAAAGGACGTCTTTTGGTCTAAAGGACTTCTTCTGGCGTCCTCTGGTCTAAAGGACGTCTTTTGGTCTCAAGGACGTCTTTTGGTCTAAAGGACATCTTCTGGCGTCCTCTGGTCTAAAGGACGTCTTCTGGCGTCCTCTGGTCTAAAGACGTCTTTTGGCGTCCTCTGGTCTAAAGACGTATTTTGGCGTCCTCTGGTCTAAAGGACGTCTTCTGGTCTAAAGGACGTCTTCGGACGTCTTCTGACGTCTTCTGGTCTAAAGGACGTCTTCTGGCGTCCTCTGTTCTAAAGGACGTCTTCTGGTGTCCTCTGGTCTAAAGACGTCTTTTGGCGTCTTCTGGTCTAAAGGACGTCCTCTGGTCTATAGATGTCTTTTGGCGTCCTCTGGTCTAAAGACGTATTTTGGCGTCCTCTGGTCTAAAGGACGTCCTCTGGTCTAAAGACGTCTTTTGGCGTCCTCTGGTCTAAAGGACGTCTTCTGGCGTCCTCTGGTCTAAAGACGTCTTTTGGCGTCCTCTGGTCTGAAGACGTCTTTTGGCATCCTCTGGTCTAAAGGACGTCTTCTGGCGTCCTCTGGTCTAAAGGACGTCTTCTGGCATCCTCTGGTCTAAAGGACGTCTTTTGGCGTCCCCTGGTCTAAAGGACGTCTTCTGGCGTCCTCTGGTCTAAAGAACGTCTTCTGGCGTCCTCTGGTCTAAAGGACGTCTTCTGGCGTCCTCTGGTCTAAAGGACGTCTTTTGGCGTCCTCTGGTCTAAAGCACGTCTTTTGGCGTCCTCTGGTCTAAAGGACGTCTTTTGGCGTTCTTTGGTCTAAAGGACGTCTTTTGGCGTCCTCTGGTCTAACAGAGGTGTTTTGGCGTCCTCTGGTCTAAAGGACGTGTTTTGGCGTCCTCTGGTCTAAAGGACGTCTTTTGGCGTCCTCTGGTCTAACGGAGGTCTTTTGGCGTCCTCTGGTCTAAAGGACGTCTTTTGGCGTCCTCTGGTCTAAAGACGTCTTTTGGCGTTCTCTGGTCTAAAGGATGTCTTCTGGCGTCCTCTGGTCTAAAGGACGTCTTCTGGCGTCCTCTGGTCTAAAGACGTCTTTTGGCGTCCTCTGGTCTAAAGACGTCTTTTGGCGTCCTTTGGTCTAAAGGACGTCTTCTGGTCTAAAGGACGTCTTCTGGCGTCCTCTGGTCTCAAGGACATCTTTTGGTCTAAAGGACTTCTTCTGGCGTCCTCTGGTCTAAAGGACGTCTTTTGGTCTCAAGGACGTCTTTTGGTCTAAAGGACGTCTTCTGGCGTCCTCTGGTCTAAAGGACGTCTTCTGGCGTCCTCTGGTCTAAAGACGTCTTTTGGCGTCCTCTGGTCTAAAGACGTCTTCTGGCGTCCTCTGGTCTAAAGCACGTCTTTTGGCGTCCTCTGGTCTAAAGGACGTCTTTTGGCGTCCTTTGGTCTAAAGGACGTCTTTTGGCGTCCTCTGGTCTAACAGAGGTGTTTTGGCGTCCTCTGGTCTAAAGGACGTGTTTTGGCGTCCTCTGGTCTAAAGGACGTCCTCTGGTCTATAGATGTCTTTTGGCGTCCTCTGGTCTAAAGGACGTCTTTTGGCGTCCTTTGGTCTAAAGGACGTCTTTTGGCGTCCTCTGGTCTAACAGAGGTGTTTTGGCGTCCTCTGGTCTAAAGGACGTCTTTGGGCGTCCTCTGGTCTAAAGACGTCTTTTGGCGTCCTCTGGTCTAAAGATGTCTTTTGGCGTCCTTTGGTCTAAAGGACGTCTTGTGGTCTAAAGGACGTCTTCTGGCGTCCTCTGGTCTAAAGGACGTCTTTTGGTCTAAAGGACTTCTTCTGGCGTCCTCTGGTCTAAAGGACGTCTTTTGGTCTCAAGAACGTCTTTTGGTCTAAAGGACATCTTCTGGCGTCCTCTGGTCTAAAGGACGTCTTCTGGCGTCCTCTGGTCTAAAGACGTCTTTTGGCGTCCTCTGGTCTAAAGACGTCTTTTGGCGTCCTTTGGTCTAAAGGACGTCTTCTGGTCTAAAGGACGTCTTCTGGCGTCCTCTGGTCTCAAGGACATCTTTTGGTCTAAAGGACTTCTTCTGGCGTCCTCTGGTCTAAAGGACGTCTTTTGGTCTCAAGGACGTCTTTTGGTCTAAAGGACGTCTTCTGGCGTCCTCTGGTCTAAAGGACGTCTTCTGGCGTCCTCTGGTCTAAAGACGTCTTTTGGCGTCCTCTGGTCTAAAGACGTCTTCTGGCGTCCTCTGGTCTAAAGGACGTCTTTTGGCGTCCTCTGGTCTAAAGCACGTCTTTTGGCGTCCTCTGGTCTAAAGGACGTCTTTTGGCGTCCTTTGGTCTAAAGGACGTCTTTTGGCGTCCTCTGGTCTAACAGAGGTGTTTTGGCGTCCTCTGGTCTAAAGGACGTGTTTTGGCGTCCTCTGGTCTAAAGGACGTCCTCTGGTCTATAGATGTCTTTTGGCGTCCTCTGGTCTAAAGGACGTCTTTTGGCGTCCTTTGGTCTAAAGGACGTCTTTTGGCGTCCTCTGGTCTAACAGAGGTGTTTTGGCGTCCTCTGGTCTAAAGGACGTCTTTGGGCGTCCTCTGGTCTAAAGACGTCTTTTGGCGTCCTCTGGTCTAAAGATGTCTTTGGCGTCCTTTGGTCTAAAGGACGTCTTGTGGTCTAAAGGACGTCTTCTGGCGTCCTCTGGTCTAAAGGACGTCTTTTGGTCTAAAGGACTTCTTCTGGCGTCCTCTGGTCTAAAGGACGTCTTTTGGTCTCAAGAACGTCTTTTGGTCTAAAGGACATCTTCTGGCGTCCTCTGGTCTAAAGGACGTCTTCTGGCGTCCTCTGGTCTAAAGACGTCTTTTGGCGTCCTCTGGTCTAAAGACGTATTTTGGCGTCCTCTGGTCTAAAGGACGTCTTCTGGTCTAAAGGACGTCTTCGGACGTCTTCTGACGTCTTCTGGTCTAAAGGACGTCTTCTGGCGTCCTCTGGTCTAAAGGACGTCTTCTGGTGTCCTCTGGTCTAAAGACGTCTTTTGGCGTCTTCTGGTCTAAAGGACGTCCTCTGGTCTATAGATGTCTTTTGGCGTCCTCTGGTCTAAAGACGTATTTTGGCGTCCTCTGGTCTAAAGGACGTCCTCTGGTCTAAAGACGTCTTTTGGCGTCCTCTGGTCTAAAGGACGTCTTCTGGCGTCCTCTGGTCTAAAGACGTCTTTTGGCGTCCTCTGGTCTGAAGACGTCTTTTGGCATCCTCTGGTCTAAAGGACGTCTTCTGGCGTCCTCTGGTCTAAAGGACGTCTTCTGGCATCCTCTGGTCTAAAGGACGTCTTTTGGCGTCCCCTGGTCTAAAGGACGTCTTCTGGCGTCCTCTGGTCTAAAGAACGTCTTCTGGCGTCCTCTGGTCTAAAGGACGTCTTCTGGCGTCCTCTGGTCTAAAGGACGTCTTTTGGCGTCCTCTGGTCTAAAGCACGTCTTTTGGCGTCCTCTGGTCTAAAGGACGTCTTTTGGCGTCCTTTGGTCTAAAGGACGTCTTTTGGCGTCCTCTGGTCTAACAGAGGTGTTTTGGCGTCCTCTGGTCTAAAGGACGTGTTTTGGCGTCCTCTGGTCTAAAGGACGTCTTTTGGCGTCCTCTGGTCTAACGGAGGTCTTTTGGCGTCCTCTGGTCTAAAGGACGTCTTTTGGCGTCCTCTGGTCTAAAGACGTCTTTTGGCGTTCTCTGGTCTAAAGGATGTCTTCTGGCGTCCTCTGGTCTAAAGGACGTCTTCTGGCGTCCTCTGGTCTAAAGACGTCTTTTGGCGTCCTCTGGTCTAAAGACGTCTTTTGGCGTCCTTTGGTCTAAAGGACGTCTTCTGGTCTAAAGGACGTCTTCTGGCGTCCTCTGGTCTAAAGACGTCTTTTGGCGTTCTCTGGTCTAAAGGATGTCTTCTGGCGTCCTCTGGTCTAAAGGACGTCTTCTGGCGTCCTCTGGTCTAAAGACGTCTTTTGGCGTCCTCTGGTCTAAAGACGTCTTTTGGCGTCCTTTGGTCTAAAGGACGTCTTCTGGTCTAAAGGACGTCTTCTGGCGTCCTCTGGTCTCAAGGACATCTTTTGGTCTAAAGGACTTCTTCTGGCGTCCTTTGGTCTAAAGGACGTCTTCTGGTCTAAAGGACGTCTTCTGGCGTCCTCTGGTCTCAAGGACATCTTTTGGTCTAAAGGACGTCTTCTGGCGTCCTCTGGTCTAAAGACGTCTTTTGGCGTCCTCTGGTCTAAAGACGTCTTTTGGCTTCCTCTGGTCTAAAGGACGTCTTCTGGTCTAAAGGACGTCTTCGGACGTCTTCTGACGTCTTCTGGTCTAAAGGACGTCTTCTGGCGTCCTCTGGTCTAAAGGATGTCTTTTGGCGTCCTTTGGTCTAAAGGACGTCTTTTGGCGTCCTCTGGTCTAAAGGACGTCTTCTGGTGTCCTCTGGTCTAAAGGACGTCTTTTGGCGTCCTCTGGTCTAAAGGACGTCTTCTGGCGTCCTCTGGTCTAAAGGACGTCTTTTGGTGTCCTCTGGTCTAAAGGACGTCTTCTGGCGTCCTCTGGTCTAAAGGACGTCTTTTGGCGTCCTCTGGTCTAAAGGACGTCTTTTGGCGTCCTCTGGTCTAAAGGACGTCTTTTGGCGTCCTCTGGTCAAAAGGACGTCTTCTGGCGTCCTCTGGTCTAAAGGACGTCTTCTGGCGTCATCTGGTCTAAAGGACGTCTTCTGGCGTCCTCTGGTCTAAAGGACGTCTTCTGGCGTCCTCTGGTCTAAAGGACGTCTTCTGGCGTCCTCTGGTCTAAAGACGTCTTTTGGCGTCCTCTGGTCTAAAGATGTCTTTTGGCGTCATTTGGTCTAAAGGACGTCTTGTGGTCTAAAGGACGTCTTCTGGCGTCCTCTGGTCTAAAGGACGTCTTTTGGTCTAAAGGACTTCTTCTGGCGTCCTCTGGTCTAAAGGACGTCTTTTGGTCTCAAGGACGTCTTTTGGTCTAAAGGACATCTTCTGGCGTCCTCTGGTCTAAAGGACGTCTTTTGGCGTCCTCTGGTCTAAAGACGTCTTTTGGCGTCCTCTGGTCTAAAGACGTATTTTGGCGTCCTCTGGTCTAAAGGACGTCTTCTGGTCTAAAGGACGTCTTCGGACGTCTTCTGACGTCTTCTGGTCTAAAGGACGTCTTCTGGCGTCCTCTGGTCTAAAGGACGTCTTCTGGTGTCCTCTGGTCTAAAGACGCCTTTTGGCGTCCTCTGGTCTAAAGGACGTCCTCTGGTCTATAGATGTCTTTTGGCGTCCTCTGGTCTAAAGGACGTCTTCTGGCGTCCTCTGGTCTAAAGGATGTCTTCTGGTCTAAAGGACATCTTCTGGCTTCCTCTGGTCTAAAGGACGTCTTCTGGCGTCCTCTGGTCTAAAGACGTATTTTGGCGTTCTCTGGTCTAAAGGACGTCCTCTGGTCTAAAGACGTCTTTTGGCGTCCTCTGGTCTAAAGGACGTCTTCTGGCGTCCTCTGGTCTAAAGACGTCTTTTGGCGTCCTCTGGTCTGAAGACGTCTTTTGGCATCCTCTGGTCTAAAGGACGTCTTCTGGCGTCCTCTGGTCTAAAGGACGTCTTCTGGCATCCTCTGGTCTAAAGGACGTCTTTTGGCATCCCCTGGTCTAAAGGACGTCTTCTGGCGTCCTCTGGTCTAAAGAACGTCTTCTGGCGTCCTCTGGTCTAAAGGACGTCTTCTGGCGTCTTCTGGTCTAAAGGACGTCTTTTGGCGTCCTCTGGTCTAAAGCACGTCTTTTGGCGTCCTCTGGTCTAAAGGACGTCTTTTGGCGTCCTTTGGTCTAAAGGACGTCTTTTGGCGTCCTCTGGTCTAACAGAGGTGTTTTGGCGTCCTCTGGTCTAAAGGACGTGTTTTGGCGTCCTCTGGTCTAAAGGACGTCTTTTGGCGTCCTCTGGTCTAACGGAGGTCTTTTGGCGTCCTCTGGTCTAAAGGACGTCTTTTGGCGTCCTCTGGTCTAAAGACGTATTTTGGCGTTCTCTGGTCTAAAGGATGTCTTCTGGCGTCCTCTGGTCTAAAGGACGTCTTCTGGCGTCCTCTGGTCTAAAGACGTCTTTTGGCGTCCTCTGGTCTAAAGACGTCTTTTGGCGTCCTTTGGTCTAAAGGACATCTTCTGGTCTAAAGGACGTCTTATGGCGTCCTCTGGTCTCAAGGACGTCTTTTGGTCTAAAGGACTTCTTCTGGCGTCCTCTGGTCTAAAGGACGTCTTTTGGTCTCAAGGACGTCTTTTGGTCTAAAGGACGTCTTCTGGCGTCCTCTGGTCTAAAGGACGTCTTCTGGCGTCCTCTGGTCTAAAGACGTCTTTTGGCGTCCTCTGGTCTAAAGACGTCTTTTGGCGTCCTCTGGTCTAAAGGACGTCTTCTGGTCTAAAGGACGTCTTCGGACGTCTTCTGACGTCTTCTGGTCTAAAGGACGTCTTCTGGCGTCCTCTGGTCTAAAGGACGTCTTCTGGTGTCCTCTGGTCTAAAGACGTCTTTTGGCGTCCTGTGGTCTAAAGGACGTTCTCTGGTCTATAGATGTCTTTTGGCGTCCTCTTGTCTAAAGGACGTCTTCTGGCGTCCTCTGGTCTAAAGTACGTCTTCTGGTCTAAAGGACATCTTCTGGCTTCCTCTGGTCTAAAGGACGTCTTCTGGCGTCCTCTGGTCTAAAGACATCTTTTGGCGTCCTCTGGTCTAAAGGACGTCCTCTGGTCTAAAGACGTCTTTTGGCGTCCTCTGGTCTAAAGGACGTCTTCTGGCGTCCTCTGGTCTAAAGGACGTCTTCTGGCATCCTCTGGTCTAAAGGACGTCTTTTGGCGTCCCCTGGTCTAAAGGACGTCTTCTGGCGTCATCTGGTCTAAAGAACGTCTTCTGGCGTCCTCTGGTCTAAAGGACGTCTTCTGGCGTCCTCTGGTCTAAAGGACGTCTTTTGGCATCCTCTGGTCTAAAGCACGTCTTTTGGCGTCCTCTGGTCTAAAGGACATCTTTTGGCGTCCTTTGGTCTAAAGGACTTCTTTTGGCGTCCTCTGGTCTAACAGAGGTGTTTTGGCGTCCTCTGGTCTAAAGGACGTGTTTTGGCGTCCTCTGGTTTAAAGGACGTCTTTTGGCGTCCTCTGGTCTAACGGAGGTCTTTTGGCGTCCTCTGGTCTAAAGGACGTCTTTTGGCGTCCTCTGGTCTAAAGACGTCTTTTGGCGTTCTCTGGTCTAAAGGATGTCTTCTGGCGTCCTCTGGTCTAAAGGACATCTTCTGGCGTCCTCTGGTCTAAAGACGTCTTTTGGCGTCCTCTGGTCTAAAGACGTCTTTTGGCGTCCTTTGGTCTAAAGGACGTCTTCTGGTCTAAAGGACGTCTTATGGCGTCCTCTGGTCTCAAGGACGTCTTTTGGTCTAAAGGACTTCTTCTGGCGTCCTCTGGTCTAAAGGACGTCTTTTGGTCTAAAGGACGTCTTTTGGTCTAAAGGACGTCTTCTGGCGTCCTCTGGTCTAAAGGACGTCTTCTGCCGTCCTCTGGTCTAAAGACGTCTTTTGGCGTCCTCTGGTCTAAAGACGTCTTTTGGCGTCCTCTGGTCTAAAGGACGTCTTCTGGTCTAAAGGACGTCTTCGGACGTCTTCTGACGTCTTCTGGTCTAAAGGACGTCTTCTGGCGTCCTCTGGTCTAAAGGACGTCTTCTGGTGTCCTCTGGTCTAAAGACGTCTTTTGGCGTCCTGTGGTCTAAAGGATGTCCTCTGGTCTATAGATGTCTTTTGGCGTCCTCTTGTCTAAAGGACGTCTTCTGGCGTCCTCTGGTCTAAAGTACGTCTTCTGGTCTAAAGGACATCTTCTGGCTTCCTCTGGTCTAAAGGACGTCTTCTGGCGTCCTCTGGTCTAAAGACATCTTTTGGCGTCCTCTGGTCTAAAGGACGTCCTCTGGTCTAAAGACGTCTTTTGGCGTCCTCTGGTCTAAAGGACGTCTTCTGGCGTCCTCTGGTCTAAAGGACGTCTTCTGGCATCCTCTGGTTTAAAGGACGTCTTTTGGCGTCCCCTGGTCTAAAGGACGTCTTCTGGCGTCCTCTGGTCTAAAGAACGTCTTCTGGCGTCCTCTGGTCTAAAGGACGTCTTCTGGCGTCCTCTGGTCTAAAGGACGTCTTTTGGCATCCTCTGGTCTAAAGCACGTCTTTTGGCGTCCTCTGGTCTAAAGGACGTCTTTTGGCGTCCTTTGGTCTAAAGGACTTCTTTTGGCGTCCTCTGGTCTAACAGAGGTGTTTTGGCGTCCTCTGGTCTAAAGGACGTGTTTTGGCGTCCTCTGGTTTAAAGGACGTCTTTTGGCGTCCTCTGGTCTAACGGAGGTCTTTTGGCGTCCTCTGGTCTAAAGGACGTCTTTTGGCGTCCTCTGGTCTAAAGACGTCTTTTGGCGTTCTCTGGTCTAAAGGATGTCTTCTGGCGTCCTCTGGTCTAAAGGACGTCTTCTGGCGTCCTCTGGTCTAAAGACGTCTTTTGGCGTCCTCTGGTCTAAAGACGTCTTTTGGCGTCCTTTGGTCTAAAGGACGTCTTCTGGTCTAAAGGACGTCTTCTGGCGTCCTCTGGTCTAAAGGACGTCTTTTGGTCTAAAGGACTTCTTCTGGCGTCCTCTGGTCTAAAGGACGTCTTTTGGTCTCAAGGACGTCTTTTGGTCTAAAGGACGTCTTCTGGCGTCCTCTGGTCTAAAGGACGTCTTCTGGCGTCCTCTGGTCTAAAGACGTCTTTTGGCGTCCTCTGGTCTAAAGACGTCTTTTGGCGTCCTCTGGTCTAAAGGACGACTTCTGGTCTAAAGGACGTCTTCGGACGTCTTCTGACGTCTTCTGGTCTAAAGGATGTCTTCTGGCGTCCTCTGGTCTAAAGGACGTCTTCTGGTGTCCTCTGGTCTAAAGACGTCTTTTGGCGTCCTCTGGTCTAAAGGACGTCCTCTGGTCTATAGATGTCTTTTGGCGTCCTCTGGTCTAAAGGACGTCTTCTGGCGTCCTCTGGTCTAAAGGACATCTTCTGGTCTAAAGGACATCTTCTGGCTTCCTCTGGTCTAAAGGACGTCTTCTGGCGTCCTCTGGTCTAAAGACGTCTTTTGGCGTCCTCTGGTCTAAAGGACGTCCTCTGTTCTAAAGACGTCTTTTGGCGTCCTCTGGTCTAAAGGACGTCTTCTGGCGTCCTCTGGTCTAAAGACGTCTTTTGGCGTCCTCTGGTCTGAAGACGTCTTTTGGCGTCCTTTGGTCTAAAGGACGTCTTCTGGTCTAAAGGACGTCTTCTGGCGTCCTCTGGTCTAAAGGACGTCTTTTGGTCTAAATGACGTATTTTGGTCTAAAGGACGTCTTCTGGCAGTCCTCTGGTCTAAAGGACGTCTTCTGGCGTCCTCTGGTCTAAAGACGTCTTTTGGCGTCCTCTGGTCTAAAGGACGTCCTCTGGTCTAAAGACGTATTTTGGCGTCCTCTGGTCTAAAGGACGTCCTCTGGCGTCCTTTGGTCTAAAGACGTCTTTTGGCGTCCTCTGGTCTAAATAAGTCTTTTGGCGTCCTTTGGTCTAAAGGACGTCTTATGGCGTCCTCTGGTCTAAAGGACGTCTTTTGGTCTAAAGGACGTCTTCTGGCATCCTCTGGTCTAAAGGACGTCTTTTGGTCTAAAGGACGTCTTTTGGTCTAAAGGACGTCTTCTGGCGTCCTCTGGTCTAAAGGATGTCTTCTGGCGTCCTCTGGTCTAAAGACGTCTTTTGGCGTCCTCTGGTCTAAAGACGTCTTTTGGCGTCCTCTGGTCTAAAGGACGTCTTCTGGTCTAAAGGACGTCTTCTGACGTCCTCTGGTCTAAAGACGTCTTTTGGTGTCCTCTGGTATAAAGGACGTCCTCTGGTCTAAAGACGTCTTTTGGTGTCCTATGGTCTAAATACGTCTTTTGGCGTCCTCTGGTCTAACACTGTTTGGGTCTAGGCTCAAAAGAAAGCTGTCTCTGGTGCGGACCAATCAGTTTAAAAGACAATGCATATATTATCAGTTTTTTGTTTGCTTTCTGACCACAAGTATTGTGGTTAATGCAGACAGGATTTCTTGTAAAAGGTTTCAGTTTGTTGTTTTAATATCTCTACACCTGTTTTGTTGCCAGAAAAAAGGGGAAAACCTATTCTCTTATTCCAAGAAGTGTTTTTTTATATATATAGTCTTAACTATTAGCTGGTCATGAAAATAATTGTTCTGTCCCTTGAGTTGCATGAATACGGTCGTTTAGAAATATTTTAGTCATTCGTTTTCTTTTATCACGTAATATTACCAATGAATTAATTGATGTCACACTAAACATTTCTAAGCATCTATGTTACGAATTTACACGCTCGCATGAATACTATTGTCTTGAGATATTTATTTTAAATCACGCAATCTATCCAGCAAATTCATTAATGTTCCATTAGCCAACTGATAATCATATATTAGCCAAACCTACACACTTTCACGTACACTATTGTTTTGGGACATTTCTTTAATTACATAATCTTACCAATGAATTCATTGATGTCCACTTTTGCCATTGGACACATGTTTAACAGTGTAGGGTGTGTATTGTATAAAGTGTACAAAGTGTGCTTGGTATTTAATTAAAGATTTGCCTCCAAGAAGTTACGTCTCCAAGTCAGTCACTACATATACAACAAAGCTGATCAGTAGCTCCCTGGCAAGTGAGGATGTGTTGGTTGAGTTAGTGGGGTTGGCTCCATATGGTGTGAAAGAAGGTCAACATATATACATATGGTCATCCACATGCCGAGTAACCACATGCTTAAGAGATTATGTTTGGCCAGATAAAGGGGGCTAAACTGACACAGTGTAATGCGGGCGTGAGCGACCTTCCGGATGTGACGTCACGGAGAGGTGGAGTTATGTGACGTGGGAGAAAGGTTCGGGTCCTTAAAGGGTGAAACCGGAAGGAGACGGGAGAGAGTGGGGGACTGAGCAAGGGTGAGGCCACGCAGGACGAAACTAAGGAAGGGTGGCACCGTCGGCCAGCGGTGGCCAACCCCGGGAGCAGCCAGCGGAGCTGCGAGGAGGAGACAGCAGTGGGGCTGCTGGAGAGGGAGAGCGAGGAGGAGCTGCAGCGAGTACAGCCAGGGAGGCTGTGTAGGGGAAACAGCAGCAAGGCTGCTAGGAGCTACGGGAGCGACACGAGGAGGAGCTGCAGCGAGTACAGCCAAGAGGGCTGCGTGAGAGTAACAGCAGCGAGGCTGCTAAGAGGCTACGGGAGCGACGGAGACCAACAGCGGGGCTGTTAGTGGTGACGGGTGTAACAACAGCGTCGGCACCGTGTGGGAAGTCTCAAAGGAGGACAGCCGTGTGGGAGACAGCAAACGAACCGAATAAAGGACACCAAGCCAGAGATCGTGGTCGAGTCTTTTATTACATTGGTGTCGGAAGTGCAACGGCATGTCGAAGCAAGTAAGAAAGAAAATTATTCCGGCGCCAGCATCGGCTTCTTCGTCCGACGACGACGACCTCCCTCCAACCATGGATTCTGCTGGGGTGGTGGAGGAGAGCCCTGCTGAAGCGAGCGCGGGGACTGGAGTTGAAGATGTCGCCGCGGTGACGGGCCTGCCAACATCATCGGACGCTGATCCACGATGGCAGCAGATGGCGAAGCAACTGGAGACTCTCAAGGACGTCCTGGCGCAACTGTGTCATCTCGTCACGCCAAGGACGGAGACGGAGAGAGCAGGGAGTGCTCCGCAGGCCGCCACGTTGTCTTCGCTTCCGACGCCATCAGCCACGCGGCACGAGGCCGCCATCTTGCGCGTTCCGCGGCGGGAAACCGCCATCTTGACCACGCCGCGGTTCGACGCCATTTTGAACTTACCACCGGAGGAGCCATCGGTGGAGGACGGAGTAAAGAGAAGTCGGAGTCGCCATCTTACCACAGTCAAGGAATTCGCGATCGGGGGCGATTGGAGCGCTTTCGCATGCAGATTCTTGGCGGCGGTCCGTTCTGCGAGGTGGACCGATGCTGAGGCCTTAGAAGTGTTGCCGACTCTTCTGGACGACGAATCAGTTAGATATTTTCGTTCCATAAAGGCCGAAAAGAAGAAGACATTATATGGAGTTTTTGAAGAAATGGCCGACGCCTACGAGCCACCTGACGATGCGCATCGGCGATTTGCTCAACGACAACGAGCGCCCGAGGAATCGCCCGTTGCATACAGGGGTGCGGTGCTGGATTTGGCTATGGCTGCATATCCAGAGACGACACCTGACCTGCTCGAGCCTCTCATCTTGGGCAAGATGCTCGAGCTGTCTCGGGATCTTGGGATTCCCATGCCTGTGTGTGGGCATGAGAAGCTCACTTCCCGGGCGGCGGCAAAATGTCTGGATGCACAATTCAACCTCCGACGGTGGAAACAAGTCGCGGCGTGGACGGGGGGGCCCGTCGCAGAGGGTGGCGCTCTGGGTTGGGACCCTACGAAGGCGGTCTACGTGCCGGATGGGGGGGGCCCTCAGGAGCTGACGGCCGCTTCCGGTCCATGGTCGGGACGCGGTGGGCCGGGCCCGCGCGCTGCACCACCGGTACGGGGCCAGCGGGATGCAAGGCCTGCGCTTCGGCGCAACGACGTCGAATGCTTCCGCTGTGGGCGGAGGGGCCACTACGCAAAGGACTGCTGGGCCCGCATCCCAGGTCCGCTGCAACAGGAGGCCTCATCAACGGACAAGCCGACCAAGGAACCTCCGAAACAGGCAAGTCGGCACGCACCAGACACCCGGCAAGGCTTTGCACCTCACCCATCACCTTCGTTGTGCGATCCAAATGTTGTTGTTGATGAGAGGCCATCGACGGGGCCTTGTCGCTCGGTGACGCAGTGGCGCAAGTTGGCACGGAGGGTCGTCGCGGCCGCTACGGGTTCGTCCACTGTACCGGGGTCTATACAAGGGGTGGACGTGCGCATTTTGGTCGATTCCGGGGCGTCCGCAACTATTATTTCAGATGTCATTTTCCATCTGTTGGGCATCCCACCCGGGGCCGTGCGTCCGGTTTACGGGTCGTGCATCGCTGCGAACGGGGGTAGCATGGGCATCGTGGGCCAGGTGGACGCTAAAATATCTATTGGGGAGGTGTCGGCCTCGGGCATTGTGTTGATTTCAAGATCCTTGGCAGTTCCTTGTTTATTGGGCACTGATTTCCTGGCTAAGATGCCTATTTTGATAAAAATTAATGAGAATTGTATTGAACTGCCGGGTGGCCGTCAAATCTCGTTTCTGCCGTCGCCCTGGGGGCGACCTGCTTCAGCCGCACAAGTGCAGGTGCTGTCCGTGGCATCTGTTGACATCCCACCTGGCTCACAGATGCTTATTCCCTTGCGGTATCGGAAGCCCCTGCCTGATCGGCTAGGAGCGGTTGGGGTCTTGTTGTCACCGTCAGCCTCGATAACGGCCGGGTTGGCGCTGGTTGGGGCACAGACCATCGTCCGGCCGGATCAATTACCGTTTTTACAGGTGCTCAATGTGGGTGCTGAAAACGTCTGCGTCCCGGCTGGTACGGTTGTGGCACATGCCACTACAGCATTTACGGCTCAGGATTGTTCGCATAGCCAGGGGGTGGTTGCTGGTGTTTCTGAGCCTGTGGCTTCAGATGATCGCTGGATTGCTAACTTATGTGACGGAAATTCTTCCCTGTCCATGGATCAACGTGGTGCGCTTCACAAATTGTTATTGACGTATTCGGATGTGTTCAGCTCCAATGATTTGGATTTGGGACGCACCTCGTTGCTTTACCATCATATTGATACAGGCGACGCTGCCCCTATTCGGTTGAATTCGCACCGAATGAGTCCCGCCGAGCGGGAACACGTTCGGGGGGCAGTGGAAGACATGTTGGCTGCGGACATTATATCGCCATCTAACAGCCCATGGGGCGCGCCTGTGGTTTTGGTTAAGAAAAAGGATGGCACATTGCGATTTTGTGTTGATTTTCGCAAATTGAATAAGATATCGGTGGCAGATGCGTATCCCCTGCCGCGTATGGACGACTGCCTCGATGCATTGTCGGGGGCGAAGTTCTTTTCTACACTGGACCTCTCTTCGGGATTTTGGCAGCTTCCCCTTGACGAGCCCTCACGGGAGAAAACCGCATTCCGTACGCCGCAGGGGTTATTTCAATTCAACTGCCTTCCGATGGGGCTGAATGCGGCCCCTGCCACATTTCAAAGGCTGATGGAGCTCGTGTTGACGGGGTTGCAGTGGGAGACATGTCTCATATATTTGGACGATATTATTGTCTTCAGCCGCACATTTGATGAACATTTAAGGCGGCTGGAGACGGTGTTCACGAGGATGCGCTCCGCGAATTTGAAATTCAAACCAAAGAAATGTCACCTACTGCAACGGTCCGTCCGTTATTTGGGGCACATCGTGAGTGCTGAGGGGGTGTCCACGGACCCGGAAAAAACGGCGTGCGTCCGGGATTGGCCAACTCCGGCCACCGTGGGGGATGTACGTCGGTTTTTGGGATTTGCCTCGTATTATCGAAGATTTGTACCGAATTTTGCGACAATCGCGAGGCCCTTGCACCTCCTCACGGGTAAGGGACGTAAGTTTGCGTGGGGACCGCCGGAAGAGGCGGCCTTTCAGAGTCTGCGCGATCTGTTGGCTACGGCCCCAACATTGGATTATCCCGATTTCGATCGCCCATTCATTCTTGATACGGACGCGAGTGACACAGGTATTGGCGCGGTATTATCCCAGTCTAAAGGGGGCGTAGAGCGCGTCGTGGCGTATGGTAGCCGGGTCTTGTCTCCCGCGGAAACCCGCTACTGTGTCACTCGCAGGGAACTCCTAGCCGTTGTTTTTTTCCTACGTCAGTTTCGACCGTACCTTTACGGTCGTTCCTTTATCGTGCGTACGGATCATGCGGCTTTGCAATATGCTCTTAAAATGGATCAACCATCCGGCCAGTTGGCGCGTTGGTTGGACACGCTGCAGGAATTTTCCTTCCAAATTCACCATCGGAAGGGGGTGCGCCATGCGAACGCAGACGCACTTTCCAGATTGCCGCAGCGCTCTCCTTGCAAATGTGCGTCGGGGACGCATAGATGTACGCCCAGTCTATCCCCCCCTCAGCCGCTGGCGTTAGCTGTCGAGAAGTCGGATGCTCCTATGGAACCGGGCCCGACTGATGGGGTTTTGAATCTGCCGCGGTCTGTTTGGATTCGGGAGCAGATGATGGATGAGTCGTTATTGTCCTTGCGGAAGCGATCTAAGGTGGAGAATGGGAGTCCGGGTACGGATGGGGTGCCAGAAACCGCTCTCCGAGATGGTCTGCTCATGTGGAGGGAAGGACTCCAGGAACGCTGGCGTCTGGTTGTGCCAACGTCCCTGCGATACGAGTTAATTAGAACTCTCCATTGTGACACGCTATTACATCTGGGTGTGCAGAAGACCTTATTGACGTTGCAACGTCATTACTTTTGGCACGGCATGGCGACAGATGTCGTAGGGCACGTCCGCGCGTGCCCTGATTGCGCCCGACGTAAGCCACCTAAACATCCTTATGTGCCGCCTATACAGTCAATTCAGGTGTCTCGGGTTAATGAATTGGTGGCACTGGACATTTTGGGACCTTTCCCACCATCGGCGAGGGGTAATAAATATTTGCTGGTTGGGGTTGAGTACCTCTCCCGTTGGCCGATGGCCTGGCCGTTGCCCGACCAATCGGCCGTGACCATTATCGACGCCTTTTTGTTCGGGTACGTTATGGACAAGGGTGCGCCTGAGAGACTCCTCACGGACCAGGGCCGAAATTTCTCTTCTAAATTATTGGCGGAAGTGTGCGCGGGCCTTGGGACTAAGAAAGTACGGACATCCCCATACCATCCGCAAACGGATGGTATGGTTGAGCGGCTAAACCGGACATTGTCTGCCATGCTGTGCCATACGGTGAGTGAACAACAATCGGATTGGGACCTGCACATCCCGGGGGTGCTTTCGGCGTACCGGATGACTCCTCATGCGGCTACAGGTTATTCGCCGTTTTACCTTATGTATGGTCGGGAAAACGTGCCGCCGATGGATGTGCAATTGGGAACCGGTGTGAGGGGACCTCGTAAACCACTCCCAGATTACATTCGGGACACTGTTCGCCGGGTCACGGAGGCGCGGGAGAGTGCCAGCGCGGCTACGGCCAAAGCCCAGGCCCGGAACGAGAGGTATGCTCGACGTTCCAAGGGGGAGTGCCCCTGGAAGGTTGGGGACCTGGCCTGGCTCCATTGCCCGCAGGTGCGGCCGGGAACCTCTCCTAAATTTCACAAACCTTGGCAAGGGCCCGTCCGCCTCATTGAGGTTCCCAACCCTCAGTCGGCGCGTGTTCAGGTTGGATCTCGCCGCTGGTTTGTTCACACGTCGCGCTTGAAACCGTATGTTGCTCCCCTACATGATACGTCATCTCCTAATGTTGCCTTGCCGGGGTCTGTTGCTGCCGACTCTCCCCTGCCTGCGTCCATTGATCTTGCGAGAGCGCCTGTCGTGCCTGTTCCAGACAGACCGGCCGTGACGCCGCAGGTGACGAAGGGCCCTGCTCGGAAGGTGCCTGCCAGGACTGTGGGAACTCCGGGCCCTGCGGCCCTTCCGACCCCGCTGCAGGCACATTCACGGGACACGTCCGGGGCTGATTCTTCAAGGACACGGGACGTTGGTGGACCTCCAACATCGACAGGAGAATTACGCCCTGTCACTCCTCAAACTCCATCACGTTCCCGCTCTGCGGGTGGGCCGCCGACCGTCCGGGACGGGCCGGCGACCCGCACACGTTCTAAATCCCTTACGTTTTGTTGATTGTTATGTTGCATTGTTGTTCTTACTGTTATATTTATTGCCTGCTTCTCGTACTTTCGTTGCTTGTTATGTTGTGTTGATTGTTCTTACTGTTATATTGCATGCTTGGTGTCCTTTGGTGTGTCAAGGTCGGTTTCGCCCGCATTACTGTTGGTATTGTTCAGCCGAGGTCGGCTGGGTTTTTCTCTACAGGGGAGGGTGGTGTAATGCGGGCGTGAGCGACCTTCCGGATATGACGTCACGAAGAGGTGGAGTTATGTGACGTGGGAGAAAGGTTCGGGTCCTTAAAGGGTGTAACCGGAAGGAGACGGGAGAGAGTGGAAGACTGAGCAAGGGTGAGGCCACGCAGGGCGAAACTAAGGAAGGGTGGCACCGTCGGCCAGCGGTGGCCAACCCCGGGAGCAGCCAGCGGAGCTGCGAGGAGGAGACAGCAGTGGGGCTGCTGGAGAGGGAGAGCGAGGAGGAGCTGCAGCGAGTACAGCCAGGGAGGCTGTGTACGGGAGACAGCAGCAAGGCTGCTAGGAGCTACGGGAGCGACACGAGGAGGAGCTGCAGCGAGTACAGCCAAGGGGGCTGCGTGAGAGTAACAGCAGCGAGGCTGCTAAGAGGCTACGGGAGCGACGGAGACCAACAGCGGGGCTGTTAGTGGTGACGGGTGTAACAACAGCGTCGGCACCGTGTGGGAAGTCTCAAAGGAGGACAGCCGTGTGGGAGACAGCAAACGAACCGAATAAAGGACACCAAGCCAGAGATCGTGGTCGAGTCTTTTATTACAACAGCATGGGCTAGAGAAGATATAGCCATAAGCGACGAATTGCACTCGTGACGAATTGGCATGTTCTGTTTACATGACAACCCTTACTGGTTGGCCGTGTCAGGTGGTGGCGGGTTTTAACGACACATTTATATATTTATGCGATCTAACCCCAAAACCTCTTATGGATGGTACATGAATGCTTTATTTACTTGGCAAATGCTTTTACACGTGACTGCACAATTAGAGCACCAGATATGGACGAGTCTGCCCAGCATGACTAGAGATTAGGAGACAGCTATCATTCCCATACTTCTCGTACAATTCTATACTCGGATCACTAAAAGTAATCTACTTTAAAGTAATAAAATGGTAATATAAACATGTATTGTGATATTTTATTATTTTCGAGGAATTTAAGAATGTCTTCCAAACTTGTTCTGCTGTTTCAATTTAATTCAGTATTTTTTGTTGCATCGAATATTCTGTTTAGCCAGGTATCCAGCTAGTTTCAGTGGTAACAGCCCCAGCCACTAACAATAAAGTAATTCTGGACAGGCTTTCGCGGTTTTTGGGTTAGATCATGTAAATATAGATGTCTTTAAACCCACCCCCATCCGACACAACTAATTACTAAGGTTTGTCATGTAAACAATGCATGCCAATTAGTTACTAGTTCAGCACACCGGGGTGTTCGAGAGTAAAACCACTCGAAGCACTACAAGTTAGGGAGTAAACCCACTAACACTGCCAGCAGGCAACCAGAAAACTTTAGGCATCGATTCTATTTAATCGTATGCTTTCAATGACCCACTTGTATTTCTTCCCATTAAATTTTCAGTTAGACATCAATTACCAAAAGACAAACATGCCTCAACATGTCACGCATGGTGTGCAGTAGAGGCATATTTGACACTTTAATCCCCCAGCAATTAAATATCTAAGGAACAAGACCTCGTTAGCATAATTTACAGCTATGCATCGCGTTCTCTATTCTGAACTATTTAAAGCACTACATTGATGTCACGCGATATTCTGTTGTGTTATGTTGCCTTGGTGAAGGTTGGGTTGGAGAATTATATAAAGCATAGAAAACCGTCATAAACAAGACAACAGGTCAAGTGCTGCTTTCAGGTGCGTAACTGTCACTTCAGAAATAACATATTTGATAAGCATGTATAGTATGTGCAGTTGTTCCTCTGAACATATACATTACAAACAACTTGATGTTGATTGTAAATATAGGCAAAATCTGCGTATCAATGTAAAATCAAGCATTATTGTTTTATAACGTAATAAATTGCATGAGAGATTTAAAACATATTTGGAGTTGGGGGTTCTGTTGGAATATCTATGCATTTGGAAATGTTGAATCCCTTGCTAAGTTTTAGTCAATGCAAATTATTCTGTTCACATTCATCATCATCACAATCCAGTGGGCAGATAGCATATAGGTGTCCATTGAACATTTCGTTATTTGTTTCCACTTTCCTCTCGTGCCAATATGCTCAAGTAGTGTACATCTTCCTGGCACCAATCTCTTCTGTCGTTAAGCCATTCACCGTTAGGTCTTCCTCTTTTTCTGGTTTGTTCCGTTTTTCCAAACACACTTCTAATTTTTCTGTTGTTGTCCATCCTACATGTGTCCAAATAGTGCCAGTTTCCTTGTCATCACTGCCTGCATCAGGTCTTCTTCTATGTGCAATCTTTTCTTACTTCTCCGTTGGTCACTCATTGGGGCCAGTTTAGATGCAGTATCTTTCTGAATCAATACATTTTGAATACCAATATCTTACCTCTGTCAGTCTTTTTCAACGTCGAAGTCTTGCAGGCATACAAAGCTACACTGAACACGCATATCCTTAAGATGTTCAGTTTGGTCTTGTATCTGATTTTCTTGTCTCTCGAGATGTTATCGATTCCTGCCATTACTCCTTTTGCCTTTGCGACCTTCGCTCTTATGTCTTTCATGCAGTCGTTATCCTTTGTCAGTCGACTTCCCAAGTTTACAAATTCCTTTGCATTTACAATGTTTTGAGTGTTACTTCTTTCTCAATGTCCTCCCTTCCGAAAACCATCGTCTTTGTTTTTTCGATGTTAATCCTCAGTCCTGCATCCTTTCCTGACATATGCAGTGTATGAACACCTTCCTTCAGTACTGCACAGCTTTCTTCCATCAGGTCAATGTCGGCCGCAAATCTCCGGTTATTAATTCTCTCCTTGCACAAATATTCCTGTGCCGTTGTCCTGAATGACATCCATCACTCTTTCCAAGTATGTGATGAAGTCATTTTGTGATAGTGGACCTCCCTGTCTCATACCTATTGTTGTTGAGAACCACTAATTTCCCGTCCAAACTTTCCTGCCGACTTTGACCTTTCACCTCTATCCTGCAGAATCTGTGTCAGTTTTCTCCCTCCTCCATATGTTCTTAATGTTGCTCACGTTATATATTGCTTAGTCGAATTGAATGCTTTCTGGAAATCTATGAAACATTTTTCGATTTAAAGCTTTCGTGACTGCAGGGATTCATATTCTTGGTTCTTTCGGTAAAGTCACGTAGAAGGGAGATAATAAAATAAAAATAAAACAATAAAATTCTCACGACACTGCAGTGTTCATTAGGACGCTGTCTTTCCGACAGCTCTGTTCTTCACCTGAGGACGGCTGCTTGCGTTGTGGCCGAATTTTAATGTTTTATTATTATTATTTCCCTTCTACGTGACTTTACAGAAAGAACCAAGAATATATACGAAACAGTTGTAAACCAGCTTATTTTTTCGATTTGCTTGATCTGCTATCAGCTTTAACATTAATCATTACAAACCCTCTATTCAAACATAGCATACTGGCGATATATCCACTAGTGTAAATAACACGTTCCTTCGGAGTGGGCAGGTAGGGACTTGGTTGGACAGCGCATTCGTGCGATCCGTGTCACGCTGGCACAAGCTGCGCGGGGCAGCGCGTCACGTGATGCTGACCTCGCCCGAAGCGCTCTATGAAATACAAATCGAGGGCGTGGCTATGCACGACAGACAGACAAAAAATCCCTGGTGGGCAGTGTGTAACTGTTGTTCCTACCTGTATTATCCCTGCACATATGCCATCCACTTAAAAATTTGGACTACTAATTATGGAGAGGCTTTTAATTCAGTCGCTACATTGAGTGATTACATTACTTAAAGATCAATAAAGACATCGTGACAAAAGCTATTGATGCCGCCACACCTCACCAATGCTTTTTACCACAATTACTGCACAGTAGACACGACCTCCAACATTGCCCTGATTGTATTCCACCACCTGCCATTAGAGTTCCTCTTGTAGCCAGACTCGTGGAGACCACTAATGCCTCTAAATGACTCTCCCATCTTATCGACACTTACCTGCCATGTTTAATTCTGTATTGCTCATTTTTTGCCACTAGATTTCTAGCATCCGTGTTAGATACCTTTTCTAAAATACAAGCACTTTGAGCTGCTTAAAGTTAGCACCCAGCTCTCCGATTCATGCAGGAATACAGATACAAATCCTACCTCGAATACCCGTTTCTTTACACCCATACATATCTCTTCCAATCTCAGACGTACTTGCGCCGCTAATTCTCCACCTGGCAAATATTTCGTTCAGCGACAGTTGTTTCCCAAACATGTTTAAAATAGCATAGGTAGCACAGCTCCTGAAAAACGTTCACTTTAGCCACACTGGTCATCAATGATACTGTAGAAGTCATAAATTACCTGTAATAGAGCTGTCTCAGTGCTATGGAACTTCCAGTATGCCGACTGCAATAGGTTAAATCGGCATATTACAGTGAAGTGAGAAATAACCAGTTCAGACAAAGATGCTCTATGATCTTTGCAATCATACTCATGTTTGAGATCGGGCGATAGTTTGCGGGGTCACTATGCAGTAATTGCCAACTTTTTCAGGAGCGATGTTAGCTGCGCCATTTTGAACCTGTCTGGGAAAAAGCCCTCACTGAATAAAATATTTGCCAGGTGGACAATCAGTGGGGCAAGCATGTGGATGTTGTAGAGTGGTGATGTCTTATTTGACAGCTATGCGATGATCATCACTCTTTGGTTCTTTCGGTAAAGTCACGTAGGTATAAAATTAAAAATGTAAAAATATATATATCACGACGTTTCCATCGCAACACAAGCGGTCGTCCTCAGGCAGAAAAAATAATCCAGCAGTTATCGAAAAATATAATCCAAATAGATCAAGCAGGTCTTCCATTGTAACCCACCAAAAACGAGTTCCATTAGTCGCTGAAATGTTGCACGGGTAGCTCCTAAGCTCATCAGGAGTACATTTAACTCAAAAAGCCTACCTGTTGTAACAAACGCCGTGTTATGTTTAGTATGTTCATCTAAAGTCAATTGCCAATAACCTGCACTCATATCCAGGGTGCAGAAAAGTGTTGCACCTGATAATGCATCAATTGAGTCATCTATCTGTGGGAGTGGATACGCATCAGCTCAGTAGTTTGATTGAATTTACGATAATCGACACAAAACCGCACTCCACTATCCCTCTTTTTAACCAATACCACAGGGTCCCCCCATGGTCTAGTCGACTGGTGAGATGATGTCTGCATCAACCATTTATTTTACACAATTTCTAATAACCGTTTTGTCTGGTATACTTATACTATATTCATTGTCGAATAGGCCATGCATCTCCCGTAACAATTACAGTCTTAATTTTGTCTGATCTGCTCAGATCATATTTTGAATGATTGGCCACATCCTGATATTCCATCATGAGATCACAAATCTGGTGTATTAGATTATTGGAAAGGCATGTGAATTTCTGACAGCAATGATAGATCACCAACATCACAACCACAATCCTCTGGCATCTCATCCACTCCCAACACCCCAACACGAGCCATCAGTGTGTGTGCGTTCAATGTAATGGCAGAGTTAGATGTGTTGCGTACCTGTACTATAAGTGGCTGGTCCCTACAAATCAAAGTGTCAGCTGCAACCAATGCTCTCTTAGACCTAGCTGTCCAAATTGGTGCAATTAATAATGCAGAATCACGCCTGAGTGTGACCAGTAGCATCCGTAAAGTTAACGGTGCAAGTATCTGTGAGCGCGGGGGAATAACCACTGCACAAGACAACAACCCCTGCACTACACTATTGGCCGTTTCCTCAACACTTGGCCGAATAAAGGGAAGAACCCCATCAGGCGTTTGAACCCATTTCTTTCTCATATACATGTTTACTGGTAATATGCCCAACACATCAGTCCCGATAATACATGGAACACTGAGTTTGGACAACACCAGAACCGGAGCGACAACCACTATTGTTCCCAATTTAGTTTCAATATCAGTCTGCACTTGCTTTAACGAACCCCCTTGTTTAGGCAAAATATCAAATATATCCATTCTAATAATCAGCAAATTGACAGCAACGTCATTTAACAACCCCAAAATAAAGGATGATCTACTAGCCACAGGCATCATTCTACGTCCCAAGCGTTTCCACTGGGTTTTGGACGTCGGCCATACTTACCTATCCCCCTCATCCCTTGTTGATATGACTATTGAATGCTCGGTAAGAGCTGTAGTTGTTATAGTGAGTATGTATGTGTCAGTCTGAGTTGCCTGTGACATAGGGCCAATGTTTGTCAGTAGGGTGCGTGAGTCAGTAAGCGCCGTGCAAGCCGTCGTGCTGTGTAAGATATCTTGCCTGACATTGTTCTGTGTAGACTTGCTTTGCCGAGAAAAAGACACAGGGAACCCGATTCCCGACTTCACAGGAGTCACCCGCCGTGTCCCTGCCCAGCCTGTGGGCACTCTCTCGTGAAGTGCTCCGGTGCACCACATGCAGAGCACAGCAGCGGTCGTGACAGCATGAGACGAGGTGTAGGACGGATGGCCCAGATGGACAAGTTGATTGGGGCGGACGAAAAATCAGTCTCGCTTTGCAAGTCATCCAAACATCGTTCGATTGCCTCCAGTCGACACAAAACGCGCTCCGCAACAGCCTCCCCCAGTGGCCTTTGCCGAAGGGTTGTTGGTCTTTTCACACAGCAGCAGCCCCTGTCATTCTTAGAGTAGTGCTATCCCGATGTGTTTCCGACCAACCTTTAGCCTCGTGCACACTCTCCCAATACTCAATTTAATTTGCCGCCCACATAAGAGTCCACAACTACTCCAACTGCGAGTGCCAACGTCATCTTCATGGAGCGAGTCGACTGCTGTGGCTAGCAGATCACAGAATGCACGCCTCACCAATGCCAAAAACGCCGTTTTAGATTCCCGTGGTGTCTCCCCTAACTTCCTCTCGGTTCTGTGAAACGGCTGTCTCAATAGGTTTGGTGAAGGCGGTCCATACAAAACTGCTATCTCTCGTAGAGCCAAGTCCAGAGTTATACGATTTTGGGCAGGGATGATAAATGGTGCATTCCAGGCATCGTTATCCAGACATCCTTTAAAACCACAAAGATGCAACGCGGCAGCTATCCTTTTTTATCTACAATTAAAATGCTTAATATAAAAAACCGTTGCTCACCCTGTTCCCTCCAAATCCAAACCCCTCTATCCCTCCCTTTGTATAACCCCTCCAATCATCTTCCCCGCACTCCCTTACTACCACCCAATCAACCGTCCACAGATACCCACGCCTTCCCAATCACCTACCTGTTCCAGCCAAACAATAACAATCACTAATTTAATACCACACACCCACCTTCCCATTATCGGTCACTATACACGTCACGGGACTGTGATCTTAAATACCCAATTCTTCTAAAACAATGTCAGTCACAGTTACGGCAGCGGCGGATGTGAAGATGTGATCCAGTATATTTCCCGAACGACATATTTTGCGCTACTGACGCATAGAGTTCAACTGTGACTGTCGTTAATCACTGTTGATTTTACCACAAGAACCTGTCGGTTCGGGACAGCTCAGGTCACCACAGATGATGCAACAAGAGCTAAGTAACCCACAGTCGACTATAGCGGAAAACTCGAAAAATAATTCCAACAGAGGTGAAGATAGTTTAACACGTAGGCTTTCGTGACCAATATCATCCATAAGAGGTTTTTTTGGGTTAGATCGCGTAAATAAATAAATGTGTCGTTAAAACCCGCCACCACTTGACACAACCAACTAGTAAGGGTTGTCACGTAAACAGAACATGCCAATTCGTGACTAGTACCAAAAGCAAATCAAATGACAAGAGCATTGAAACTGCCCAAGTAATTTAAACGATCAAAATACCGTACATTGCGGGAGTAACTGATAAACTAGCCAGATATTTGGAGAAACAAAACATCCGAATAAGATTTGGCACGGTACATAAAATACAGAATTTAATATCTGGTACAAAAGATGTATTACCGAAGCTATCAACAGAAGGTGTGTACAGGATTAACTGCACGTGTGATAAATGTTGTGTTGGGCAAACAGGACGAATGATCAGCACGAGACTAAAAGAACATCAGATAAATATTAAGTACAGTACAGTACTCCCAAATACAACTGTAAGCAGTAGCAGAACACGCGTACCAACAAGGACACTCAATTGAGTTTGATAATGTTGTTTTGTGCAAAACCAGCTACTACTGGCCAAGACTAATTAGAGAATCTATCTATGGAAATTGAAATAAATCAAAATAACTTTAACCGTTCGGATAACTACCGTCTTAGTGTTCCGTGGAAGCGAATCATCAAATAATACATTATTTAAATGCATGCCTACAAAGGGCAGCGTAATTCAATAGGGATTACCGTTGGTAGGGCTATTTTAATAACACAATAGACAGGAAGGACAAGTTCAAAAGGCTCGCATAATGCACATGCATAATGTATGTTGCCTTAGTAATCCCCCCCCCCACATTGTGCAAGAGCGTAGAAGGGTGGTCAACACATTCACGCCTCTTTATAAGGAACGAAACAGTAAAACTTCTCCACAAATCTGGCTGTCGTCTGATGAAGCTAGTTGTAATTACTGGCGAAACGTCGTACTCAGTTGGTAAATGTTGTGGCTTGGCTCTCCAACACACCGGTGTGCTATATTAGTGACGAATTGGCATGTTCTGTTTACGTGACAACCCTTACTAGATGGCTGTGTCGAGTAGTGGCTGGTTTTAACGACACATATTTATGCGATCTAGTCCAAATACATTCCTGCGGAGGGAGCTGGTAGGAACGTTGGGTTGCTCGGTCAATGGCCAGGGTCAACGGCGGCGTGGTGTATTCCGCAAATATGCCCGACTGTGAGGGTGGGCACAAGCCGGCGTGAGTAGGTTAAACGTTGAGTATAGCCCCACCCTCCTCACCCTCCCCTCCCCACCCAGCCCCACCCTCCCCACCCAGCCCCTCCCCACCCTCCCCTCCCCACCCAGCCCCTCCCTGCACGACGGACGGACGGACAGAATAATCCCCTGTGGGCTGGTGTAACCAGGAGGTTCCTACCAGTAAAAACCTCTATTATAGAGGTTAAGACGGTGGTCGATAAATGACAGCGATCACAAGCCCCTACATTCTATTCATTATTTTCACAAGCAGCTACTCAAATAACGTTATTGCTCATTAATCGCTCAGGACTTTCATGCAGATGTCTCCATGGTGAATCAGTTCAATCCCACCACCATTCGGGCTGCTGGTGCCATGTTTCCCGCAACATATCTGTTAGGTGCAGCCAAACACTTAATTGCGCCTGGTGAGTCGTCAAATACCCTGTTTTCGGTAATGGCCAATATGTCGAGCCCACAGTCTTTGATCAGATCCTGGATCAGCGCCGTATTGTTGACTATGGAGTGCATGTTGACCAATCTAAAGTTGAGGAGCCCTGGTCTTGGGTTTGGCTCAATACCCAACATCAGCAGCAGGATGGCGATAGAAGCACTCTTCTGCTGATCGTGTGGATGTAGGTCAGAAGATTTGACCAGATTTGCTGCACAACCATGTGCGAGACATTGCAACAAGTGACAAACACGGTCAGGTACGGGTCAGCATTTCTACAGCAGTACAGTGGGTGTGGAACTCGAGTATTTTGAACCGGAAAATGGGTCAGTGCTCTCTTCTCCATATTGGATGCTGGTCTAAGTCTGCTGGGTGAGATGGAATTGATTTGTCGATCCAAGCTAATAGAAGTTCCCGTTATGGTCGCCCGTTCTGCAGGGAAGAAGGGAGGCATTGCTTGACCAGACTGAAGTCCCGTGAAAGAAAGGTCTGCCTGCAACCAGCCGGGCAGCAGTAGCAACAGAAGCACAGGTCGCAGCGTCGCCATTGCAAGGTGCTGTTGTTGTTGCTACTGTTGTTATTGTCGTTGCTGCTATTGTTGTTGCTATTGTGTATGTGTAACGGGTTCCGGAGACACTTGTAGAGGTAACTTCTGTATTACAATCCAACAGCACTCCAACACTCCAACTCTCCAACTCTCCAACACTCCTGATACTCTGTTACAGCCTAGGTACACAGCCTAGGTACACAGCCTAGGTACACAGCCTAGATACTCTACTCTGGCTACGCTCTGGAACTCGCCCTCACAAGGTCGTAGAGTCGGGAGTTCCAGAGTCCCACCACTGGCTCTCACAACATCCCAGGGTCCGGAGATGGCTGGTCTTGGGTCTTGGGTCTTGAGCTACAACTGGCCCTGATCGTCCAGGGAGCTCCCCTTTTATGCCTAGTCCCCAACGAGGGGTGGGGCTGTGTGCGCCCCCAGATATCCCACAGAGCACACACAGCCCCCCCCCGTTGGTGGCGCCAAGCGGCTTAAGCGCCTGGGCCACCCGGGAACCCAACGCCTGGCGCCAAGAGGCTTAAGCGTCTGACCCGCCTGGGAACCCAGCGCCTGGCGCCAAGAGGCTTAAGAACCTGGCCCGCCCAGGGTCCCAGAGCCCCCAGCAGCCCCTCCCTTCTTATGTCACTACATATGCATTTGATTGACGGCCAGATAATGCCCACTGGGTAGTGCAGAATTCCCACTGGGCAGTACAGATTCCCGATCTAATGGGATACCATTCTTAAACGTAATGGACACTTCCATGTCAGCAGGTCAATTAGAAAAACACATGTATATTAGAATAGGGTTTCCCCTTTTTTCTGGCAACAAAACAGGTGTTAAGATATTCTTTGGGTCTTTCGGTTAAGTCACGTAGAACAAAATTAATTTACAAAAAACTACGACGTTTCGATCGCAAAACAAGCAATCGTCATCAGGATGATAAGGATGACGATGCTTGTGTTGTGATCGAAACATCGTAGTATTTTGTAAAAAAAATTGTCCTACGTGACTGTACCGAAAAACCCAAAGAATATGAATTCCTGCAGTCACAAAAGTTTTTAGTCAAGAGGTGTTAAGGTGTTAAAACACCTAACTGAAACCTTTTACAACGAATCATGTCTGCATTAACCACAATACTTGTGGTCAGAATGCAAACAACGAACATACTCTGATAAAAAAAAACTTAATTTGAAGCTTTCGTGACTGCAGGAATTACTCTTTGGTTCTTTTGGTAAAGTCACATAGAAATAAAATAAAATTAATAATAGAATACGACGTTTCGATTGCAACACAAGCAACCGCCATCAGGTGTGAATGAAAGCAAACTCAGAGAGAGACACATATACAGAGCAGTACATATACTAATAAAATATTTAAAATATACTTTAAAAGAAAGAGACAACACAGACACGGAGAGAGACGCATACACAGAGAAAGAGAGAGACACACAGAGAGAGAGACACACATAGAGAGACACATACGCAGAGAGAGAGACACACAGACACACTGAGAAACAACGCCTCTGTGACAAGGCATTTATATAGAGAAAGGGGGGTGGAGGAGATAAATTAGCATGTCAATGAGAGCAGCAGGGGGAGAGAAATTGGAAGTTTTATGCTAGTTGCAATTAGTGTTGAAACGTCATACTCAGATTGTAAATGTTGTGAATTTACTATCCAACCCACTCATGTTCTGTACTTGTGTAGTGAGTTCAACTGAGTCGCAGATGCACTTCTTGGAGGCACATTTATTAATGCCAACACACAGGGTAACTGCCCCTTAACAAGATAACAACCTATGGTGGTGGACCACCAGGCAAACTGCACTAACTACACCGAAACTGGCTGCAATGGACCGAACCACAGGTTGGGTCCAGATCCACGTGTTGGTAACTCTGTAGAATGTAGATCGTAGATTCTTCAGGATGAACAACAGCAGCCGGCCCCTCTCGGGGACCTGGCTTATATCCTCTGCGGCGTGACTGGCTCAGCCCTTAGCCACAACCACCTTCTAGAATGCTCGAGCAGGATCTCGACCCTGACATGTGACCACCCCTAGCCCCCATTTGGGGGCCTCGTGTAGACTTAACTGGTCATGTGTCCTCTGGGGTCAACCAGAGTGCCACAGGCTATAGTAACCCCATTCCCGTGGCCGGCACTCTCACACCCTATCCTGTAGGGGTCGGCACTGCACGCAGAGCGTGGTGCCATCTAGCACTGCCAGTCAGCGCTCACCAAGCCCCTCTAGGGCCGGTACTGCACCCACATATTTGTGGTGTCTGCGATGTCAATACATCATCCCCCCCCCCCTTTG
The DNA here is from genome assembly GCF_015708825.2 of Lethenteron reissneri. Taxonomy (NCBI): domain Eukaryota; kingdom Metazoa; phylum Chordata; class Hyperoartia; order Petromyzontiformes; family Petromyzontidae; genus Lethenteron; species Lethenteron reissneri. The sequence continues at coordinate 13,091,549 of NC_083809.1, forward strand.
TACTCTACTGTCCCGACTGTCAACTCCCTCTTTAAAACGAACAATGTAACAAAGCGAATAAAGTGAAAAAAGTGAGTAAAACCCCTATGTGTACCTCAACAATAACAATTAACAAATACATACCTCAGCCCACCTATACAATATATAAACTATCTACAAATGTACTGGAATGGACGGGGAAAAGTGTGGAAGTACAGAACAACAAAGCAAGGGGAGAGAGAAAAAAAATGCAGTAAAGCGGGAATGCTTGGAATCCCCTCCATTACCAACATCTCCCACCCTCACCGTGTAACAACACCCACAAGCACAATGGAAGCGAGGTTCAGCCAATAACCGATACGGCCTGCCGAGTGCGACAACCAACTGACGGTGTTGGAGCGCGTGTGTATGGGGATCACGAAAACCGAAGAGTCTTTGATCGAATCCTTGTGGCCGGGCCCGCAGGGGAGGTGGGCGCGATCTCCCTGGAGGTCCCAGGGGGAATATGCAAATGTACCATCGAACCCGGCTCCTCACGAAGAGCAGTCGGCCAGGTGGACGGGCTCTCCTCTCCCGAATCCAGTGGAGATGGCGCAGGTGGCGGCTCGGGGGATGTTAGACACGCGGCACGACAGGGTCACATAACTCCGCTTAGGACCAACCTCAGCGGGTACACACCTCAGCTCGCCAGACACATCTGACACTCGGCCCCTGCGGTGTGGAGATGGAATGAATTCACACGGAGCGATGAAAGGCTTGAGGCGTGAGGGATGTACAAACCAACTCCGCTGACCCAAGCGAATCTGAACACACTGTGCACTGTGGTCGAACGACCCGAATCACATCAACCAGCCCCCTCCAGGGTTTAAACAGTTTGGGAGACGTTACCACCGGTACCTGAGGATACATCAACCAGGCTCTGTCCCCTGGCACCCACTCATGTGCAGAAGTACGAGAACCCCTCAGCCGCTCATTTGCCAATTGGCGCGATTGGAATTTTCCCAGGAAGTCCCCCACGCTTTGGAAAGCTTCTGAAGGGTAAGGCGAGTCAGAAATGTGTGATTTAGCCTTGTTTGGCGCGGCTCGTAACTGGACATCAATCGGGGGGGTCGTATTCTCTTCCGTACATAAAAAAAACGGTTAGTAGCTGGTGGATGTGTGAGGAGCCTTCTATATGCAGCCAGGACTCCGGGAATATGCACATCCCAGTCAAGTTTGGACTCGCTGACCTGATGGTTCAACATAGAGGTCAGAGTCCTGTGCAGCCGCTCCACCATGCCATCCATCTCCAGGTGGTATGATGACGTGCAGCAATTTAGAAAAAAAAGTTTGCCATGATTGGTCAAAAGACGTTCAGGAGCACCGTTGTCCATTACATAGCCATTGAGGAATGCCTCAGTGATTGTCGCCGCCGACTGGTTAGGGAGCGGCCAGGCCACCGGCCATCATGAAAAATACTCGACTCCCACCAGAAAATACTTATTCCCACGAGGGGTAGTGGGAAATGGACCACGGATGTCCAGAGCAACCAGTTCATTTCTGCGGGAGACCTGAATCGATGGACAACGGGCTTCGACGGCAGTTTCCGCCGCGCGCACTGCACACACCCTTTAAACAAATTAGCGACATCTTCCGCCATGCCAGGCCAGAATAAGTCCAGCTTAAGTGAGGTCAACGTCTTATGCACCCCCAGGTGCAACAATCACTCGTGTACTGCCAAAATGACCTTACCCCGCAGGGTAGTGGGCACAACAATGTTATAATGGTGCAACCCTCAATCCCAATGCATGAGCAATCCGTCTCTGAGAATGACAGAGGCAACGCCCCGTCGATCCCCACCCCCATCAGCCTCCCTGACACGGCGTCGCAATTTAAGCAGGGAAGCGTCCTCAAACTGGAGGCGCCCCCATTCTTTGTGGTCCAACCCAATGACGGCGTCACGCGGCACCAGCCCGTCGGCCACCTCAGAGGTTCCAACCTGAGCCGACGCCGCAAGGGGAGGGGGCGAGTGTTCGGCGTGTGGCTTACAGCGCCCAGAGCCCAAAAAACACGCGCACCCATCGCTCATTGGTAATCGCGACAGGGTGTCCGCGTTCATGTGTCGGGAGCCTTTGCGATACGGAACATTAAAAGAATAGTCCTGGAGGACTTCCAACCAACATGAAAGTTGGCCAGGCGGCTGTTCAATATGCAATGCGTACTGTAGCGCTGCATGGTCAGAGCGCACCTCAAAGTGTTTACCATACAAATTGGAGTGATACTATTGCACACAAAAAACACAATAGCTAACAGTTCCCGGTGTGTCACACAATACCATTGTTCGGCCAGAGACAGTACTCTGCTTCCATATACAACAACACTCTCGACATCATTGACAACTTGAGACAGAACAGCTCCAATTCCGGTGTTACTAGCGTCTGTATCAAGGACGAATGGCAAGGAAAAGTCGGGGTAGCAGAGGGGAGGGGCGTTCACCAAAGCCATCCTGGAGTGCAACAAATGCGGCCTCCTCCTCCCCGAATGGAATTTCTGACCCTTCCCCGTCAGGGCATGGAGAAGTTTAGTGATGGTAGCGAACCCGGTGACAAAACTGCGGTAATAGGACGAGAATCCAATGAATCTGCGCACCTCCCCTACTGACATGGGCGTCGGCCAAGTACGAACACATGCGGTTTTGTCCGAGTCAGTCGCAATACCCGATTTACTGACTATGTGGCCAAGATACCAAACTGATTTTTGGAGAAGGCGACACTTCTGTGGTTTAAATTTTAGTTGGCCGCACGCATTCTAAGAAAGATAGCACGTAACCGTTCGAGGTGTTCGTCAAACGTACGGCTGAAACGATAATATCGTCGAGATATATCAGGCATGAGTCCCACTGGAGACCAGCTAGAACCAGTTCAATCAATTGCTGGAACGTAGCCGGCGCGGAATGAAGACCCATCGAAAGACGATTAAATTTGAACAAGCCTTGTGGTGTACGAAAGGCTGTTTTGGGCTCAGAGGCTTCGTCTAGTGGCAACTGCTAAAATCAGGATAGGTCAAGAGTGGAAAAGAACCGTGCTCCCGCTAGAGCAGGGGTCGGGAACCTTTTTGACTGGGAGAGCCATAAAAGCCAAATATTTCTAAATATATTTCATTGAGAGCCATATAGTATTTTTAACGTATAATAAATTAAATGTCTTGCTTTTAATGCGACTTCTGGTGCTGCATGGTTTTGCTGATGGCCTTGTAGTCTGGTTCATACGTGGTGAGGTTGAGCTTCATGCAGGCGTTGAGGCTTCCATCAATTAAACGTGAGCGTAGGTTGGTCTTAATGTTCCTCATATGCGAGAATGACTGCTCACATGCATATGTAGAGCCAAACATGGTCAATACGGCAATACTCACACGCTGCATTGTGTGGTATGTCACAGGAAGCTCGTTCCAAGTTTTAAGAATCAGCTGGTCTTCAGGTTGAAGATTTTTCATTTCTGTCCACTTGTGTTCCCTCGCCAGCTCTGCTCGCTGTCGCGCAAGACTTTCCAACTCTCGATTAAGTGACTTGAACTTACTCATCCACATGTCTGATGCCTTCAGGTCAGCAACTTCCAGCTCAAAGTCTCCGATAGAGACCCCGGGGATGCATGTCAGGTCGACTTTGTCCACTGCACACTCATGTGGATGAGTGACGAACTTGAAAAGACCAGTGCGCGCACGAAATTCTCCAAAACGTGCTTTGAATGACTGCAGGAGATTGGACGTAAAGCCAGCTAGCTGCTGGAGATCCAGATGTTGAGTGGAGTCACTTGCTAAGCATGCATCTCTAAATTGTCGCAGTCTTTCAAAGTGCAGAAGACGACCTGTTTCAATGTCCCTGAGAAAGACTTCCAGCTTGCTTTCAAATGCAAACACTGCTTGTTGAAGGGATGAGATTGTATTTCCAATACCTTGCATTTTCACATTGAGCTGGTTCAGATGGCCAGTTATGTCCACGAGATAGTGAAACTGCAGGAGCCAGTCAGTGTTGTCTAGTTCAGGATGCTTGACGCCTTTCATTTCAAGAAAAGTCCGGATTTCACTCAGGCAAGCTGCAAAACGGCCTGAGCACCTTCCCCCTTGACAACCAACGCACGTTGCTGTGTAAAAGCAGACCGGGATAATGATTCCCAACTTCTTCTAACAGAGCTTTAAACTGGCGATCATTTAAAGCTCGAGCAACAATAAAGTTGACCACTCGAATGACCAGCGACATCACCTCACCAAGCTCCTGGCCACACGTCTGAGCGCAAAGCGCCTCCTGGTGCAGGATGCAATGAAAACTTAGGATGGCTCTCTTTTCATGTTCACGGAGAAGCGCTACAAATCATTTGTTCTTCCCCAACATACAGGGTGCACCATCAGTACAGACAGAAATAAGTTTATCCATCGGTAGTTTTTTTTCTTTAGCAAACTCCATGAAAGACGTGAATAAATCCTCTCCTCTTGTTGTCCCTTTCATTGGCAAAACAGCCAAGCTTTCCTCACGCAGTGTGTCACCTGCAGCATAGCTGGCAATTATACTGAACTGAGATAGATGGCTAACGTCTGTTGACTCATCTAACGCGAGAGAAAAGTATGTCCCGGCGTTAATGTCCTTAATTTGTGTTTCCTCGACTTGATTTGCCATCATGATGCTACGATCGTGAACAGTTCTTGCTGACAGAGGCATGTCTTTTATTCGTTTGATTATCTTGTCTTTATTTGGGAAGTCATCAAACAGTTCATTGGCCACATCAAGCATGAATGTTTTGGCATACTCGCCATCTGTGAATGGCTTTCCATTCCTTACTATTGCCAAAGCACCCGCAAAGCTAGCGGAATTCCCGTCACCTTGCTTGGTCCACACACGTAGTTGCTGCTGACTCGTCTGCACTCTCCGCTGTAGTTCTTCGCATGCCTTTTTCCTGCTGTCCCCCGCTGGATATTTCGATGCAAATGAAGCATGGTGCGTATCGAAGTGCCGCTTTATATTTGACCGTTTCATCGATGCAATTTTATCATTGCATATTAGACATACCGCAGATCCTGCTCTCTCCACAAATGCAAATTCCTCTGTCTACGCAGCCTGGAATGCACGGTAATCATCGTCTTTTTTTCTTTTCGCCATCTTTTCCGTTACAAGGGTTGAAGCGGATAAACTAGTTGGCTATCTGATCAAATGGATTTCTTCACCTTTACAATGACCCGTGACATGCTCGCGAGCCATTGGTTCCTGACCCGACCCACGGGTCACGGGTCACGGGACCCGTGACCCGTGAAATTTTTCTTCAAAACTAATTTTTGTTTACTTTAAAATGACACAGTATTATTAAGCAATATCACAAGTATTTTAAAATCAGTTCCAAACTAAATTTTATTATTATTTTTTTTTCAACTCAAAATTGTCTGGGAGCCATATGCCGTCACCGGAAGAGCCATATATGGCTCGCAAGCCATAGGTTCCCGACCGCTGCGATAGAGCATCCAGGGAGTCGTCCATCCGAGGTATAGGGTATGCGTCAGCAACAGAGATCTTGTTAAGCTTACGGAAGTCAACACAGAAGCGCAAGCTAACATCCTGTTTTTTAACAAGGACAATAGGGGCTCCCCACGGGCTGGTGGATGGTGAAATAATATCTGCAGCTAACATTTCGTCAACCGCCTGCCATACGTGTTCATTTTCTGTAGGGCTCAGCCGGTAGGAATTCTGCCGGATGGGAGCGACGTCACCCGTATCGATGTAATGACTCAAAAGCGTAATGCGGCCAATGTCAAATTTGCCCTTGCTAAAAACATCCGAGAATTCGAGCAAAAGCACCCTCAATATCTCCCTCTGGACCTCGGACAATTCAACATTTTCCGAACAAAGCGTCTCCATTCACTCCTCATCAGAACCCTTTTGCGGCCGCGTATCTGATGCGGCCCCCACACTGCCAACGATGCTTCCTTCATGAAGCGCTGGGGACGCATGAGCTAGCATGGTACCTTCTTGAATGACCGACGTGTCTAACCCTGCGTTAAGGACCTGAATGAAGGGTTCCTGATCGTTGGATACCAACGTCTGGGCCCCTACAAACATCAACTGACGAATGGCTTTATTAGAGGGTCCCAAGAGGATTCTTCCTGCCATCGCCTCCTGGTCTAGTGGCTTCCGCAATCGCAAAGGGACCAACATTTGTGCGCCAGAGGGAATCTTAACTGTCCTACGTAAAAGTGCTTGCACGGCAGCGTTTTCTGTGCACAAGTGAGTGGAAGAAGGCAAAAATGCCATTCGGTGGCCGGATGGTAATTCAAGGCACCCTTGGTCGAACAAAATTTTCAGGGGCATCCTTCCCAAAAGTCGGTTCCGAGCAAGCAAGGAATAGCAAGGGACGTTAATACAAAACCTGGTCCCGTCAATTTGACATCCGCAATGCACACCCCCGCTGTTATTCTCCCAATGATGCCCAATGAGCCGCCATTTGCGGCGAAGCACGGAGCTTCGACAGGGCATTTAGGGGACAAGATGTTATAAATTGACTCTGAAATTATGGTCACTGATGCACCGGTGTCAATGAGCAATCTGATTTTAACCCCCTCTATCAATCCAATAACAGCGGACGAACCTGCGGTTGCGGCAATCACTCTATGGGCCAGCTCCGACCACTGACCCAGTCAGAACGGCCGGTCGGCCCAATAAAAGTCTGAACCCTCCCACACCAATGCACGACGGGAACGGAAACCGAACGAACGAGATGGATGAGGTGGATTCAGGGGCCGAGTGTGTGATGTGTCGCGACTCGCTTTCAGGTGTGGTAGAGTGGAGGACGGTCGGGCTGATGACGGCGGGGGCCCCGGGAGGCGTCATCGCGGCACGCGACAGCCCTACGAGACATGTCCCGGCAGGCCACAGTTGTAGCACATGATGAGCCCGCTTCAGGGATGAGGATATGTCTTCTGCCGTCGTTGTTCTTCCATCCGTCGCACCATGCCGTCTCCTCGCAAGCCTCCGCCCTGGGTCGATGCGCAGACTGGGACGGGCTCCACGTCTTTGGATGGATCGCGTGCCTCACGAGGAGCGGTACACGCCACCAACACCTTATGCCATTTCAAGAGCTGTTGCGTCTGGATACATCTTGCAACCTTGATGGACGATAGATCATCGTCGTCGACAACCGGCACGACAATGTTGAGGTCCTTAGCCAAAGCCAGCAATCTCTCAAAGACCAGCGAGTCAATTCCGTCATGGGCTATCTTCGGAAAGGCAGCCTTCGCTAGCACCATGGACGGTGAGGGGCGTCTCGGCCTCCCCCCTCCTCCGTGCAGCGAACTTATGGTGCACATTCAATGGCGGTTCATAAATCGCCGTCATTTGGTCAAAGTCTTGAGTCAAGCGTGGCCCTCTCTGATGGCGGGATGGTAAGAAACGCCGCCAGGGCATCGTCATCAAGAGCGGTGGGCAGTGCTCTCAGCACCTCCGCCTCCGTCCACCCCGCCAAGTCGGCGTTCGTAAAGAACCGGCGCTTGAAGGCCACCCAGTCACCTCTGGCGGGTGTAAATTATTTTACGAAGGGCAGTCATCGCCAGACAGATGGGACGTCCACAGGCAACCTCGATGCAGCTTCAGATTTGGCAGGCTCTGCACTCCGCTCCTCCATCAAAATGGTGGCTGTAAGCGTGGGCTGCGCCACGGAGGTTCCCGGTTGGTGGGAAATGGCGGTGGGATCCTCGTTCCCATGCAGCTCCGTTGCTCTCCCCTCCACCGCTGGCTCCTCGCGGTGGGGCTCCGCGGCGATGGACGCCGCGGCTTGGAGGAGCCCTGCGAGGTGGGAGTGTGCTGTCCGGCGCTCCATCTTTGACAGCGGTGAGCTGTTGCGTGCCTGGTCGGTGCGCTGCCTCACCAACAGCGCCTCGCCTCTCTTCTCTGGTGTCGCCATCCCCGGGGCTGTTTGAAGGATGAGGTCTTTGTCCTCTTCGTCCGAAGTCCTGGTACATGGTCTGCTTCGTGTAAACATTACCTAAGATGGCTAACTTACTTAAAAGAACGTTTGGCTACTTCCGACACCAGTTGTAGTGAGTTCTACTGAGTCACAGGTGCACTTCTTGGAGGCAACACATTTATTAATACCAACTCACAGGGTAACTGCCCCTTAACAAGATAACAACCTATGGTGGTGGACCACCAGGCTAACTGTACTAATTTCACCATAACTAGCTACAATGGACCGGACCACAGATTGGGTCCAGGTCCACATGTTGGTGACTCTGTAGGACGTAGAACGTAGATCGTAGATTCTTCAGGATGAAATTCAGCAGCCGGTCCCTCTCAGGGACCCGGCTTATATCCTCAGTGGCATGGCTGACTCTGCCCTTAGCCATGACCACCTTATATAATCCTCAAGCAGGATCTCGACCCTGACACGTGACCACTCCTAGCCCCCACTTGGGGGCCCTGTGTAGACTTAACTGGTCACGTGTCCTCTGGGGTCAACCAGAGTGCCACGGCCTATAGTAACCCCATTCCCGTGGCCGGCACTCTCACACCCTATCCTGTAGGGGTCGGCACTACACTCAGAGCGTAGTGCCATCCAGCACTGTCAGTCAGCACTCACCGAGCCTCTTTAGGGTCGGTACTGCACCCACATATTCGTGGTGTCCGCAATGTCAATTTATCACATGCCATGCCTCTCTAGGGCCCGCATTACACAATGACATCCGCGATGTCATTACACTAGCAACAAATTGGCACATTCTATTTAAGTGACAAACCTTATTAATTGGCTGTGTCGGGTCATGGCGGGTTTAACGACACATTTATATTGACGTGATCTAACCCAAAAAACCTTTATTATGCATAATATTGCTTGTGAAAGCCTATGTGTTAAATTCGTATTTTTGCTATTAACGGAAGTCGGGTGAGGAGCCTTAAGCCCATCATATCAGGCATTCTTATTGGAGGAGGTCAAAAGCATTAAAAGACATTTCCATACTTCCCCTGGGATGCAATGACTAAGGTGCAAAGGAATGGACAAGGAGAGACTAACAACAAAACCAACAAACTTTGGCCCAACACCAGTGGCACCGCCAGCCGCCAGATGGTGATGGGAATCAGGTTTCAGATAGGAATCTGTGTGGAAGAGATATGTAGATGACACTTTCGTCATTTGGCCACATGGCCTGCCAGCATTGAACCAATTTCTCAACCACATTAATTCCATACACCCATCCATCAAATTCACCATAGAAGTGGAGAAAGATGGTAAGCTACCATTCCTGGATGTTTTGTTTGAGAAGATACCTCATGGCTCATTAGGACACTGTCTACAGGAAAGCCACCCACACAGATTCCTATCTGAGAGCTGATTCCCACGACCATCCGGCACACAAAAATCCCCTCATCAAAACACTACACCATTGGGCCCATTGCATTTCTGACCAACACCACCTAGCCAGTGAACTGGAACATGTACACCAGGCCCTTAAGATGAATGGGTACTCGGACCGCATTATTCGCAAAGATGTTTCTCCAACCATGGAGAAACAACCCCCTGAGACGCCGATCAAAACCATCACGTTACCATACATAGCTGGCGTTACCAAAAAGATTTCCAAAATCTTAAACAAACACAAGATCCAGGTCTGATTTAGTACAATACACAAAATCCATGATCTAATCCCATCTGTGAAGGATGTCATTCCTGTCATGCAATATCCTGGAGTCTTCAAACTAAGTTGCACCTGTGATGGGTGTTACATTGAGGAAACAAAACGACATATCTCGGACCGTGTTCGCGAGCACAAGTCATATCTGAAACACGGCAGAACTAATACCTCCACCGTGGTTGACCATTGCTATAACGCTGTGGGCTCTCATGATGTTGTTTTTTTCGAGACCTAAGGTACTCTGCAAACCTTCAGGCTACTATCAGAGGTTTGTTCATGAAGCCATCAAAATATATAAACATAGACATAACTTCCCCCCCCCCCCCCCCCCCGGCATTTTGTCTGCTCTTCCTCTCAACGTTCTCGCAGCACCCCCTCCCCCTAACCCACACCCCGCCTTCTCTATCGCTCCCCCCTTGCTCTTCCCCCTCGCTTACCTATATAACCTCTTGTTACAGCAGCCCTTTTGCCCACTTCAGCAATTGTTTCTTGCTGTGGTTGTCTCACCTGATGACGGACGCTTGTGTTGCACCAGAAACGTCGTGATTTAATTTATTTTATACCTACGTGACTTTACCGAAAGAACCAAAAAGTATGGATCCCTGTAGTCACGAAAACTTCAAATCTAGGTCTAACACTCTTTAAGACTTTATTCATTCATAGGCCTGTGTGTCTCGATAGACAATTATTTTTCAGCTTACGAGGTCAGCTGTAGGTTTTGCAGCGCCAAGAATGACTTAGTAGGCCAATCCTTGAGTGACAATCCTTTCCACAGCAATTGCAAGTGAATGCGGTGGCAGCTCCAGAGGTATTTATTGCTTTTAATTTACGTCGCTCCCTCTTGGTCTGCCAAGCAGTGTTTATTTTCTCCTCGCCTCTCCTGAGGCCTGTTTTCACAGCCTGCTGCCAGCAAAGTTGGTCGCCGGCAGTTTTCTCCCAGTCACTTGGATTGATGTCGCAGCTCTTCATGTCCCATTTACAGACATCTTTTAAGTGCAGGACTGGGTGACCAGTGGCCCGTGTGCCTGTTGCCAGCTCGCCGTACAAGACATCCTTGGGTATTGTGCCATCCTGCATGCGGCGCACGTGTCCAAGCCATCTCAGGCGCCTATGACTGAGTAGAGAGTACATGCTGGGAATGTTGGCCAAGTTGAGGACTGGGGTGTTGGGAATGCGATCTTGCCATCTGATACAGAGGATGCGCCTGAGACATCAGAGGTGGAATGTGTTTAGTCGATGTTCTTGATGGGCGTATTTTGCCCAGGATATAGAGGAGTGTGCTAAGGACACAGGCCCAGTACACCTGTACTTTGGTGTTGAGCATTAGGGATTTGTTCTCCCACACTCTTTTGGTCAACCTGAACATAGCTGTAGATGCCTTCTCAATGCGCTTGTCAATCTCTGTGACAAGGGACAAATTGCAGGTGATGGTGGAACCCAAGTAGGTGGAGTCCTGAATGGCTTCCAGGGTATAGCTGCCAATGTTTATGGAAGGGGTTTCTCTGACATCCTGGCCCATGATATTGGTCTTGATCAGACTGATTGTCAGGCATTGGTAAGGTGGTCGATGAGTGTCTGCAGACCTTGTTCTGTGTGAGCCGTCAACGCGGCATCATCATCGAATAAGAGTTCTCTGATGAAGACTTTGCGGACTTTGATTTTGTATCTGAGATGGCCAAGGTTGAAGAGTTTGCCAGATCTTGTATGGAGAAAGACTCCCCCTTCTGCTGTCCCAAAGGAATGTGTGAGCATAATTGAGAAAAAGATGCCAAACAGTGTTGGGGCAAGCACGCACCCCTACTTTACACCGCTGAGTATGGGAAATTCTTCTGAGGTGGTGCCGCTGTGCTGTATTGTTCCTTTCATGTTGTCATGGAAAGAGGAGATGACTGCCAGCAGCTTCGGTGGGCAGCCAATCACTTTGATGAGTTTGAAGAGGCCTCTCCTACTGATGAGGTCAAATAACTTTGTAAGATCAATGAATGCCAAGTACAGGGGCATTCTCTGTTCTCAAAATGTATCCTGTAGCTGATGCAAAAAGAAGAGCATGTCAATTGTGGATCTCCCTGCTCTGAAACTACACTGAGCGTCAGGATACGTCCTCTCAGCTAGTATCTGTGTAATAAAGGACTCCTTCACACTTCGTTGTTCTCCGTGTCCTTAATTGGGTTCTTCCACGCACCCGCCGTTCCTCGTTCCGGCCTCGCCTTCCGTACGTCCGTGCGCCCCACGCACTCTCCCCTGTGGCTCTCGCCCATGCCGTCACCTGGCTCCCTTCCGTGTGCTCTCCCTCACCCGGCCCGGCCACACCGCCCTTCGGGTACTCCGCACATGCTCCATTCTGTGTCTCTCTCCGTGCAATCCTGCAAGCTCCCCTGTCTCTCTTCGTGCGATCCTGCATGCTCCCCTGTCTAGGCGCTCCTCACGCACTCTGCCTTCCCGTGGGCGCCTATCCCTTCTCGACCACGTGGCGATGGCGCCACGGCTCTTTCCACCCTCCTGCATGGATCCCACTTTGGTTCTCTCTCTCTCCTCTCTCCTCCCCTTCTCCTTCCGGCCCTCCTCTTATATCCCCCTCTCCCACGTGACCCAACTCCACCTTCCATCCTGCCTCTGCCTCCGCCCCCCCGTTCACCCCGCTCCCATTGGAGCGAGGCGAGCAGTGGCCCCTCCCACACGCTCTCACTACACCGGCGCGTGTGAGCGGTGCAGAGGCCGGCAAGCACCTTGTCCTTGCTCGCATTACATCTGTAACCTGCTGAGGACCACACGGGCAAAGGTTTTCCACACGATGCTCAGCAGGAAGATGCCATGGTAGTTATTGCAGTTCCCATGGTCACCCTTGTTTTTATATAGGGTGATGATGTTGGAGTCTCTCATGTCTCGAGGCACTGCTCCTTCTTCCCAGCACTGGCAGATAAGTTCATGGAGTTTTGTGAGGATGGCGGGTTTCGCACATTTCAGTACCTCAGGTGTGATGCCGTCCTGTCCCGGGGACTTGCCACTGACTAGTGAGTTGATGGCGTTGTCAAGTTCATTCAAGGTTGGAACATTGTCCAGTTTGTGTATCATTGATTGGTAGGGGCTTTACAGCAGCAAGGGCAGCTTCTGACACACCTTTGTCTTATGAGTAGAACTCTCAGTAGTGTTCTACCCACCTGGCCATTTGCTCTTGTTTATCAGTGATGATGGACCCTGTGCTGGATTTCAGGGGAGCAGTCCTCCTGATGTTTGGACCAAAGGCTGTTTTGATGCCTTCATACATGTGTTGAGGAGCAGGCGACGACTCACTCAGAGACGGAGGTGAGGTTAAGGGCTTTCGCCGTTTATTAAGGGCTACACAAGACACGGGGGGGGTGAACCACTTCCCAGGGGTTAGGGGTCCCGGGCTAGGTCCCACTGGGTCCCAACACAGCCGGCTGCCCTATGCTGTCTCCTCTGCTCCGGCCGTGGGATCATCCAACACGGCCGACCGAGGAGCACAGCCACGTCCAGCCCTGGTGCTGTGCTATATCCACTATCCCTACCCTCTTGCTCCTGGCTCCCCGTTTCACCCTCTCTCGACCTTTGACTCCAACTACGACCCCGCTTACGTCACGGGGTCCCCCCTTTACCCTCGAGGAGCTGTGTCGTCATGTGCACTGTCCAGCGCGCATGACCCCATCTCGTGACGCCATCGCACCGGACAGCGCACATGATGCCACCACTCTCTTCTACTCCTCTACACATGGCATGGATATTATCAGTGTCAGAGGCGAGTTGGATCCTACTGCTGAGGTTCAGCCAGTAGTTGTTGGCACAGCATCTGGCGGTCGTTTGAGCTGCACTGCGGGCAGCTTTCAAAGCCCTTAATGATCATGTACTTGGGACTTGCTTGTACTTCAGGAGCACCATGCTCTTGGCTTGGAAGATGGGTTCCAATATAGCCAGGTGTTCTTCAAACCAGTCTGTGTTCCGCCTTGTCTGCTTGCCGAAGGTATTGATGGCTGCATTGAAGATGGCGTCTCTGATGTATGCCCACTTTGTCTCCACGCTTCCATATGGTGTGTCGTGTAGGGACTGCTCAAGGATGTGTTGGAATGATTGAGTGAGCTCTGGGAGGGAGGTCTTGGCAGAGTTGATGCATAGGTAGCGTTTTTGTTTGAGGCGGTGTATCTTTTTGGGGCGTAGTCTGACCTTGCTGGATACCAGCGAGTGACCGGTGTTACAGACTGCACCGTGGTAGCTGCGTGTAATGAGTACTGAGTTGAGGAGGGCTCGTTGGGTGATGACGAGGTCCAGGCGGTGCCAATTAAGAGACCTTGGATGTCTCCATGATACTTTATGGCATGGTTGTGTGAGAAAGAATGAGTTTGTGATACAGAGATTGTGGTATGAGCAGAGCTCCAGTAGTCTTTGGCCACTGGCATTCATCTTTCCGATGCCATGATAGCCAAGGCATGCGGGCCATGTATCGTAGTCAGCCCCAACCCTTGCATTGAAGTCTCCCAAAAGAAACATGTGCTCAGAGCTGTGCATTTTGCGAATAATTTTGTGAAGCTCTTCATAGAACTGGTCATGAATCTCCGGAGGTGAGTAGAGTGTTGGGCATAGACACTCAGGATGTTTACATGGCCAGAAGCAGTGAGCAATCTCATGAGCAGAATCTGCTCAGAGTCTGTGGTTGGTGGTTCTATCATGCCAAGGAGTGTGTTTTTGACGGCGAACCCAACCGTATTGCCTTGGTTCATTCTGCTGTTTGCCTTGCCAGTAGAAAGTGTAGTCACTCTCTTGTAGTGAGCCACTGCCAGCCAGCCGGGTCTCCTGCAGTGCTGCAATATCCACATGGAGTCTCGCCAGCTCTCTGTCATTAACTGCAGTCTTGCGGATGTCCTCAATCTGCAATAGATCTTCGGAGAGTACAGAACACATTGTATGTACATTCCAGCTTGCAAAATGAAGGGCTGGTACCTTCTTTCCTTTTGTTTTGCTTTTGTCTGGTGCAGGTGTTGCAGCCCACTTGTCTGGTGATGAACCATAAGCTCCAAGCACCCATTGGAGCAGGTGAGCCATGGCAGGAAAGCACCTTATTGGCCGGGGGTTGCCCAGCTTGAGGTGGGTGATAGCTATCCTTTGGGGTGCAATGACCCCTCCCACCAACGATGGCAACCCGTGGCGCCCATCTTGTACGCCAATCCAAAAGTATAACCCGTGACTGCTGCCATCCGTGTTTCTTGGCCACGATTAGGTGGCCGAGGAGTGTCCTCTCCCCATTTTTGCATCTCTTGCTGGCGCAAAGCCTGGGCAAGTTATTCTAGAAATCTTGGGTTGCCCATGCATCAGGATCCCCCCCTCGTACTAGTTTGGCTGCAGGGGCTGCCGAGAATGTGCCGCGGTGCGTCACAAAACTGCCTAAGGGGCCCCACTTCTGATTTTCTGTAGGGGTTTACTCCTTTAGCTATTGACTCTCCCGAGACACTCACAAGGCAGTGAGAAACCCGCGTAAACCTGGGAGGGGCCCTTATCAGGTACTGACAGCAGGGCCAGCTGTGCCTGATACTCGCGTAAGGCAGGTTCGTCACGCCCTGAGGTAGTTTATCGCAAACTACCCGCTACTAGCCTTAGTTTGTGTCATGAGTGTGTGTGGGTTTTATAGACATGGCACGTATAGTTGAACACGTAGGCTTTCGTGACCAATATCATCCATAATAGAGTTGTTTGGGTTAGATCGCGTACAAATATAAATGTGTCATTAAACCCGCCACCACCCGACTAGTAAACGTTGTCACGTAAACAAAACATGCCAATTCGTAACTAGTACAGCACGCTGGTGTGTTGGAGAGCCAAGCCACGACATTTGCAATCTGAGTACTACTTTTCGCCAGTAATTACAACTAGCTTAATCAGACGACAACCAGATTTGTGGAGAATATCAACGGGCTCGCATAATGTGTATGCATAATGTACGTTGACTCGTTAATCCCCCCACCCCCCACCTTGCCCAAGAGCGCAGAAGTGTGGTCACCACATCTACGCCTCTATATAAGGAACGAAACAGGTGGACTGTTTCATTGCTTATATAAATTACGTCACCATACTATAACATATACGAATATAAAAACCAACAATCTTCAGTGTCTGTACAAAGCAATTCAGAGTTATTCAAGGTGTGGGCACCTCCGCTGTGCTGATACCTCAATTCACATATGTAGCATCTTGTAAATCACTCAGACTGACACGTTGTAACAAGTCACCTGCTTACACTTTATTAGCCTATTCTTGCACCAGTTGTAGGCACTCCTATCACTGTCGCTATGGTCACTTCTGTTTACTAATTCCCACTCTTATCTACGCTACACTTCACTAACCTGCACACAGCAGCTCTCGCTCTCGGCAGCTCCGCACTCAAGGCTTTGCACACAGCAGCTCTTGCTCTGAGCAGCTCCGCACTCAATGCTCTGCACACAGCAGCGCTCATACAGAGGCTTGCACACAACAGCGCTCACACAGAGGCTTGCACCCAGTTTCGCTCACACAGAGGCTTGCATACAGCAGCGCTCACACAGCCTACGTTCCCTCAGACCCACTCACTCGTCCGACCCAGACGGGGGATCAACCATCACCCGCCCGGCGACTCGTGAGGGTTGAGGTCCGTTCCCCGCTTGAGCGGCAGCGGCGAGACGTCTTCTCTCTCTGGTCCCCAGCAACACGAACTCCCGCTCCGCTCTCACACGCCTCCTTATATCCCCCTCCAAATCGTCCAGCTCCTCCCATGTGTCTCTTTAGGGCCGATAGGCTGGCGCCTGTCAGGCCATCAATCACCTCTTATCGCACGTCTCCCTGGCAACACCTTCGGTGTCAGCGTTCAACCCCGGGCCGACCCCGTCTGCACCCGATTCTCCCCTTAATGAGGTGGAGGTTTGCTCGTGCAACTTCACGTTGCACACGCGCACCTGCCTGCCCTCGGTTGCCCTCGGCCAACAGTGCACACCGCGTATTTTACCACACTACACACATAGATATACCACAGAACTAAGCCACGAGAAGGAGTCTCAGTGGAGTCCCAGCAGCGGAAATCAGCACAGTACAAATTGAGCAGTTGGCATGCAGGGTTGAGCAGCAAGCAGACAGCACCTAAAGAAACCCCGTAAAAATAGTAATAATTTACATTTGTAAGGCGCATTTCATCCGTAGATTCCAATGTACCATGCATGGTAAGCAACAAACAGAACCAGGATAGACAGCTAGCACTAGCTGGGGGTAGAGGCCAGTTTAGGGTTGATTGTACGCTGTGGGTTAAAACAGCAGGAAAGCTGTACAGTTGAGTTGGCACATATGTATGTACGTAGGTAACATTCGCTGGAGGAGGCAGCTGCAGGTAGAAAGCAGCAAATAACAAACTCCTACCAAAACCCCAGTGGAACACGGCACACTACAGAGATTAAATGTAGGCAGGCAGGTCCCATCAGGGCCCTAGAAATAGAGGATCAACAGAGATGAACTGCAGTAACCAGAGTTGCATTGGAGATGTGCGGCAAACGCAAGCAGAGCCGTTCCAAAGGCAGACAGCCGTCACTAGGGCCAGGCCGGGATGTGAGCACACTCCAGAGTTGAGCTGCAGAAATTCAGCTCCCAGGCAGACAGGCTTAACACCAAGCCCCACACCAGGGTCCCAGCAGGGATGAACAAAATACTAAAATAATACCAAAACGTATGTGGGCATTTCATGAATGTAATGCCCTCATATCTTCTGATATGTGGAGGTCAAGTCTCGTCGTTTAGACCTCAATATTTTAATTTAAGTGACCGCGCTATCCTCCAAAATATTTTTCAAGACTTTGTGTATGCATGTTTAACTTCTTTCACACCGTACATAGCCAACCGTATTAATTGTAAGTGCGGGGAAGGACAAACAAATTAAACACAAAATCAGTTCTAAAAAATATAGTTTTCTAATTTAGATTTAAAAGTGCATAGCTGAAGTGACCTGATACAAGAGTTTCAAAAAACGTGTATGATTCTACTTTAGGTAATGTTATGACTCCTGAAGCCCACTATTGTCTGTTTTGCTATGGAAATCACAGGCGTCTGTTGTGTCTTTCAATTTATCTAATTCCACCCGGGAAAATCATCCCAGCTTCAACTGTGACCACCATTTAAATGATGCTACCATATAAACACCAACTCACGTCTAATCTTTTTTTGTTGCCTCGATTATTTGTTTACCCTTCACTGGCTTCAACCTACTCCAACAAAAGGTATCATTTCTCATTTGTTTAAAACATGGGAGTGGCTTACTTGGTCACATGAAAAAAAAATGAGCAATCGAATGACATTACCAGGAATCTCATTCTTACATACAAGCATAACCACTTGTCTCATTCTCAAGGACTTACTTCCTGTTTTTGGCATTTCATGCTCTTCCTTTGCATACTTATTAACCATTCATCCTCCGCCTGATGACTGGTGGCTTATTTACTTTTTCAACTCCCTCTGTAATCCCCTGCTTATGGTCCTGTGCATTGCTGGCGAATTTCCCCTGCTTTAATTCAGCCTTTAGGTGTGTACATTTATATTATACCTTAACCCTGATCCGATGGCATTGAACTTTGTGTTTTCCTATTTTAAGTCTCAAGACTCCTGTTCAGGAGGGTCCTGCCAAGTATTGAAATCGGCAGAATTTTTAAAAAATATTTATTTATTTATTCTGGAGAACTACACTGTATTATTTTTCAGACGGGTCCTGCTTTGGGTTTTATTTGAAGTGTTTTCAGACAACTCATGAGTGTTTATACGTGTAGGAAAAAACAGATTACCCGGAGAAAACCCATGCACGTGAGGGGGCACCACGTGCTTAATGTACTGCCTTCTCCTGGCGACTGGGGAAGGGAGTTGCACAAAATATATGCGATTCATCAACGCTCGCCTCAGTGCTGGATAACATGCATGCGGCACCACTGATATATGCAATCAGAATTGAAGAATGTGCAGATATGTTTTTCACCATTTGGATATTTGGCAAATACCAGTTACATTGAATGATTTTTAAATATGGGACGACACCTGAGCACCTAGAGGAATCTCATGCAGAACAAGGTGAGAACATAAAAACTTGAGACAGAAACCATTAGCGCCACTTCGCTCCCTTGCCTGCCCTCCAAGATGGTCGAAATCTTTTAATTTTGGTGTTTATGCAAGATAATAGAATTTCATGTACTATTATTTAAGATACCCCTCTTCCCTATTGCACAATAAGATGAAATTGCGTATAAACACTCTACAAATACAATTTGTATTGTATGAGCCAGGAAGTATAACAATGGATATGGGTATAAATATAGATCACGTATTCTGTATGATGATAAATTGATTATGAACATTTGGATAGGATAGATTTGAAAAGTGAATTCCATGTTTGATAATGCAATTTGTGGAGTTTAATTGTAAGAATAAACAGACATTTACTTTAGTAAAATGCATTTGTTTTTACGTAAAAAGCTCGCTGATACTATCAAACTCTTAGTTTCATTCATGTGTCGGGGCCGCTGGTCCCCGAAGTCCCTCCCTGCTCCGTGCCTATGGCAGGGGCTCCGCCGTTCGCCGATCCCTCGCTACTCTGCGAGCAGCTGCTGCCGTCGCTGGGCTCATCGCCCGACGGCTCCTCTCCCTGGTCCATCCCTCCGCGCGCTCGTGTGAGAGGCATAACTCGCCGCCCGCTCTCGTTCACCTGCAAACGCTGCGTGGTTTCTCCACCAATTACGCGCTCTAAACGGGGGTCAGGGGTCGGAGGGCGAATGACGCTGCCCTCACAGCGCGCGAGTCCCTGCGGCGATAGACGGAGCGAGTACCTGTGGACGCACCGACCCCTTCCCCCACGCTACGAGCGCACACACCTGCACACACGCGACACCCACTCGTGCGCCGCTCTACGCAGCGCTCCCACGTGGCGAACTGCTGTGTACACAGCACCACACGCGTTCCCACTTCTCAGCGATATCACACGGGGACACTGATCGGCTATTAACGATTTATTGTTTGCTACCTGGGACTGGTTGTTGAGTCAGTATGGATCGACGAGGTTGGCCTATTCTATTACCCCTGGACCTATTCCCTATTTACCTGTTTACGAAATACTTTTACCTCCTTACTCACTGTTAGGTGCCCACGGCGGTCCGTTGATCCCGTGCTAGCAGTGTACCTCGATGCGTCGCACGGACGCCCGGGTCGCTGGGCTGGAGTAAGAGAGAGATCTCCCCTTTTGCGCCCCCTTTTTATCCTCCCTACATCAAAGGGATGTTGCCCCGCCTGTCGTCGCTCCCCTTCCAGTTTCTTTAACAATGGGCGCGCGTGCCCGTCAGGGCGCGTGCGGCGGTTCCGGGCGCCTTTGATATGCTAATCGGATGTGCTGCGTGTGCGGCGTTAATTCTAATTAATCCCTTTCTCATGCATGTGTGGAAGTTAAGCGCGGAGCCTCCGCATGTCCCTACCACCTGCCCCACCAATTGCGCACCCTAAACTATGCCGCCCCGTCCCTCCTCTGCCTGTCTCGTCGACCCGTGGGGGTGTGTGTGGGGGGATGCGTTTTAACCGCGGTGGCCGAATGCCCTTCGCCGCGACCATACCATCTTAAGGCCGGTCGCAGCGCCGCGGTGTAAAGTAGCGTCGGGGGAGGTCATCCAATTCCCTGGTCGCCGGAAACCGTGAAAGTTAATCCCGATAAGGGTTTCTCGGATAAAAACCGGTCGGTCAGGTGACCTCCCCTCAGAGCTCTATGGGTGGGGGGAAAATGCGTGTGGGTGTGTTCATGTGAGGGGAGGTGAGGGGGACGCGGGGTCGGCTCCGTCGCTTGGTGGTGGCGAGGTTGTAGATGGGGCGCCTGCTGAACGGCTTCGTGGTGGCGGCATCACATAGCCCCCCGAGGTGCCAGTCCCCGTCCCGGGTTGACTGGAGCAGCTTGCTTGGGCCGCGCCCACGAGGAAACGCTGCGGGGTCCGGGGGATCCGTCCGGATCTTGTGGCTGGTCTTGGGGCGGGTGGCTCCATCCTCTGTAGCTCCTGCGGCGGCCTCCTCCTCCACTCCAGCGGCTCTCCCTGTCCCTCAGGTACCCGCGGACTGGGGCACAAACTCAGCAGCAGAAGGGTTTAGGAGCCGTCGTCCGCGTCGTCTCCTGACTGGATCGGGGCGTCTCGGGGGCCCGGTGGGGCCCATGTAGTGTGCGAGGCCCCCCAACATGAGGGGTGCGGGTACCCCGGGATTTCGGGGCCTTCGGGCGACGGGGTTCTCTCTCGCCGGGGCCGCTTTCTATGGTTTTAAGCGGCGGATGTTGACCACCGTCTCTCGACCCCTCTCCCCGCCATAGATTAGTACCGTCCAGGGGGAGATCTGCCGTACCACGGTCCAGGGTCCTCGCCAGTAGGTCGTCAGTTTCCCCACCTGCCCGGCCTCGACGCGAGGGGTGTGTAGCCACACCTTAGCGCCGGTCAGGAATAAGGGGGGTTCCATGCGGGGTCGAGCGCCCTGTTCTTGCCGCCGATGCGCGGCTTCCCCTTGCGGGTATGCTCGGCCTCGGGCTTCTCGCAGGGTCTCCATCAAGTGTTCCACGGGGCGGCTTCCCTCCTCCGGCTGGGGGGAAGGAACGCCGAACAACAGATCTGCGGGTAAATGAGACTCACGGCCGAACATCATCAAAAATGGGGTTTGTCCCGTCGACGTGTGTACGGTGGTGGCGTAGGCGACAAGTGCGTAGGGGAGGTGTTCGTCCCAATCCCGTTGATTTGCGGCCGCCATACGTTTGAGTTTCCCCGCTAAGGTCTGATTCATGCGCTCCACCATACCGTTCGCCTGGGGGTGGTATGCTGTGGTTCGGTCCTTCTGGATTCCGAATTCTCGGCACAGTGCCTGGAACAGCTCGGCCTCGAACTCGCTACCCTGGTCGGTGAGGACTCGTTCTGGGATCCCGTGCTTAAGTACGTAAAGCTCCACGAATGCCCGGGCTACCACCAGGGCCGTTTTGTCAGGGATGGCCACTGCCACGGGGTAGCGGGTGAAATACTCTACTGCGACTAGGATATACCGGTTGCCTCGATGGGACCGTGGGAATGGCCCTTGTAGGTCGATCCCGACCAGCTGGTTCTTGCAGCTGACGCGGAACGGCATTAGGGGTACCTGGTATCATGCCGGTTTCGGCCCGCACTGCTGACAGGCGCGGCAGCCCTGTACCCAGGCGGCCACGTCTTGTGCCAATTTGGGCCAGAGATACTGGCGACGCAGGGTCTCTCGAGTGCGTCGTTCCCCATCGTGGCCCCCGAGTGGGTGGTCATGCACCAGCCGTAGCAGCTGGGGTCATACCTGGGCAGGAACACAGATGCACCCCGGCTGGCCGGCCTCGGTTAACTCCCGTACCACCCCGTTCTGCACACATAACCGGCCATACAAACCGCTCCAGGGTCCTGGTAGGGCGCCCTTTTCCTCCCGCAGTGCCGCCTCCACCGCCGCCAGATCGGGATCCCGCTGCTGGGTCTGTCTCAGCTGCTCGTCGTTCAGGCCTGGGAAGGCAGCAGCCGACGTCCTCCTGGATCCGTCCGATCGGGGCGGGGTGATCCGCCGGGTCCCGAGCCGTGGGTCCTGCGCTTGCCGGGCGGTCGACGGGATCCTCGGTGCCACCTGTGAAGGTCTCTGTGGCGCACACTGCACTCTCTCTTGCTGGGGGGGGGGGGGGTCAGTGGCCGCGGCCTTTCGGGGGTCCGTTGCCTGCCGGCAGCATCCCCCCGTGAAACACGGCCAGGCCTCCTGCGCCCTTGTTTCGGCGTACACCGTGGGTCGCCTCGACAAGGCGTCCGCGTTTGCATGCGTCCGGCCAGCCCGATACTCGATTTGCAGGTTGTACTCCTGCAGCTGCGCCAGCCACCGGGCCATCTGCCCCTGCGGCTCCTTGAATGTAAGAAGAAACTGCAGAGCATTATGGTCAGTGCGTACGCGACATCTCCTGCCGTACAAATACGGCCGGAACTGTTTACATTCGAAAATCACGGCGTACAACTCTTGGCGGGTCACACAATAGTTCAGCTCGGCCCCACTCAAGGTCCGGCTGGCGTACGCGATGACTCGTTCCATCCCATCCTGCACTTGTGACAACACCGCACCCAGCCCGCTGCTGCAGGCATCGGTGTCCAAAATAAAATCGGTGGTAAAATCGGGGAAAGCGAGGGTGGGGGCGTGGGTGAGGTGGTTTTTGAGAGTGATGAAGGCCGTCTGGCAGGCCCCCGTCCACTGATAGGGGTGCTTAGGGGAAGTGAGTTGGGTGCGGGGGCGTGCAATCTCGCTGAATCCCTTTACGAATCGACGATAATAGGTGGCGAGCCCCAAAAATGATCTGATCTCCGTCAGATTCCTTGGCCGTGGCCACTCCACTACGGCGTGTACCTTCTCCGGATCGGTGTGTACGCCTGCCTCGCTGACGTGATGCCCGAGGTACCCCACCTCGCATTGTGCGCTGTAACACTTACGTGGCTTAAGCTTGAGATGAGCCGCTCGCAGTCGCTGGAATACCTCTCGTAACCTGGACCAATGCTCAGACAAAGATCTACTGAACACTATCACATCGTCCAAGTAAATCAGGCACTGTTCCCATTGCAAGCCCCGCATCACCAACTCCATCAGCCGCTGGAACGTCGCGGGCGCATTGGTGAGTCCGAACGGGAGTACTCGAAACTCGAATAGTCCCATCGGGGTGGTGAATGTAGTTTTCGGCCGATCCTCCTCCGCCATCTCCACCTGCCAGTACCCGGACGCGAGATCGAGGGTGGAAAAATATCGCGCTCCGGCGAGGCTGTCAAAAGTGTCGTCGATGCTGGGGTATGGGGAAGGCGTCGCCGAGCGTGACTGCGTTCAGTTTACGGTAATCGACGCAGAACCGGGTTGACCCATCCTTTTTCGTTACTAGTACCACTGGGGCTGACCAGGGGCTCGCCGAGGGCTGAATTTATGTTATCGCGAAGCATGTCCCCAACTGCCTCTTTGATCTGGGCGCGTTCGGGTGCGCCCACTCGGTATGCAGGGAGTTTGATGGGTCGGGCTGCACCGGTGTCAATTTGGTGCTTAACAAGGTCGGTCCGACCCACGTCCGAGTCGTGTTAACTGAATATGTCGGCATACTCCTGCAGTAACTCGCACAGCCGATCGGCCTCTCCCTTAGGTAGATCCGCCCATGGTACATGTAACGCGTCGAGCAGGGGGACGACCTCGGCTCGGGGAGTCGGGCCGACTCGCCAGGCCAGGTCCTGGTCCCCCTCAGGACGACCGGGGTCCTCAGCCCAGAGTGCGAACACCGATTCGTCAGAGTGGCGTGCGTGCAGGGGGTGTACGGTGGCGATCGGGGTGCACCGTCGCAGTATCGCTGGGGTATTGTGAGGGTTAAACATCTGCATAAACAATCGGTCCCCATCTGCGTTTACCAACGTGGCGGATCCCACGACCCCATACCGTTTTGCCAACTCCGGGTGAGGAGTTAGCATTACCTCCCCTGAAGGTCGGAGCGCGGGGTCGGTGGGGGATGTTGCTACCGGCACCAGGATCTCGGTGAGCGGCCCGATGGTGACTGCCGTCGCCAGGATAGCGGCCACAGGTGTGAAGCGGGGTGCGTCGGTTCTCGTCCCAGGAACGGTATCCGCTCGCCGTTGCTCTCCATGGTGGCGCATCGCTGGCGGGGTTGCACGTTGAGTCCCAGCTTCTCTAGGAGGTCGGTACCTGCAATACACTCGTGACACAACACACTCGACACGTAGAACTCCTGGGTGCACACCTGGCTGCCTATGCGGACCTCTAGGGTGGCTCTCCCCAGCAGCCCCATTCCGGCTCTGCTCGCCGTGTGCAGCGCGCGGTCCGGGGCCTGCAGGCGGCTCACATCGACCCCGATCGTGCTTCAGTGCGCCGCGCTCACGAGCGAGACCACCGCTCCCGTGTCCAGCAAGATCTGGGTACGGCGTCCGTTGACCTGCCCCTCCACCAGCGACGTGGCCCCCGTGATTCCCGCCACCAGCTCCCGCAGCCAGTCGCCAGGAGTCGCCGCGTTCCTTGGTGTCGTTGCTGGAATCTGCGTGGAGATCACTCGCTCGCCATTATCATTACAGCTTGTTTGGGTCAGGGCTACGCTGATTTCATCCCCCGGTGGTCCCCTCTCTAGGGGGGCCTTAGTGTTTGACCTATGCATCTGCCTCGCACGGGCAAGCTGAGGGCAGTCCCTCCTGAGATGCCCTCGACGGTCGCACACATAACACGTCCGGGGAGGGGTGGCGGCTTCGTAGTGGGCCCCCTGCCCGCTCCCTCTCCCTGTACGCAGTGTGGAAGTTAAGCGCGGCGCCTCCGCATGTCCCTACCACCTGCCCCACCAATTGCGCACCCTAAACTATGCCGCCCCGTCCCTCCTCTGCCTGTCTCGTCGACCCGTGGGGGTGTGTGTGGGGGGATGCGTTTCAACCGCGGTGGCCGAATGCCCTTCGCCGCGACCATACCATCTTAAGGCCGGTCGCAGCGCCGCGGTGTAAAGTAGCATCGGGGGAGGTCGTCCAATTCCCTGGTCGCCGGAAACCGTGAAAGTTAATCCCGATAAGGGTTTCTCGGATAAAAACCGGTCGGTCAGGTGACCTCCCCTCGGAGCTCTATGGGTGGGGGGAAAATGCGTGCGGGTGTGTTCATGTGAGGTGAGGTGAGGGGGACGCGGGGTCGGCTCCGTCGCTTGGTGGTGGCGAGGTCGTAGATGGGGCGCCTGCTGAACGGCTTCGTGGCGGCGGCATCATACATGTTCTTGAGATATTTACATATGCAGTGATTTTTGTATTGGCATGTGTGTGTTTTTTCCAGACATAATGGCGGCATCAAACTTCTCCATCGCTGTCAACAAGTCAACAGATGATGACGCTATCGGAATTGTACGTGTTGTGGTTGACGCGCTTGGTGACATGTTGATTCTCATAACTCTTGTACCATCAATGCTGTTTATTACGTGCATGATATATGCAATCTGCTCTGAAATTACGTTGAGAGCAAATGTAAAGCACATATACTTGTGTAACTTGGTTATTTGTGATAACATTTTTTTACTCTCTATTACCATTGCGTCAATATTTTATTTATCTAGAACCTATTTTAATGTTGGGGGTTGCCGCATCTACATGAATCTGTACAGAGGATTATTCAACAATGGGATTTGTTGTATCACAATGATGGCTGTGGAGCGCTATGTTGCCGTATGTCACCCACTGCGTTATCATGCTATTATAACTCAAAGGTTCGCGTTTCAATCCCTGGGTGTAATTTGGTTTATTTCATTCCTTCTTCCATTAACAGAAATCTGTTATCTCATTTCAAGTGACCGCGTGGCATTCGAACATACGATGTACATGTGCGACAGTATGCATATACAGGACAATTCACAAATTTGGCACATTTTAGGAACTGTGAGGACCTCGGTGCTTGTGATTTTATTTATAAGTAGTGTTATTACACTTATAACTACGTATGTGTGTATTGTTAAAGTGGCTAAACGAGCGTGTACAAGTCAGGTTGAGTCATCAAAGGCTAAAAATACTGTATTGTTGCATATGGTTCAATTAATAATGTACATGGGTGCTTTTGCAATTCAGTTATGTTACTTGTTAATAGAAATGTTTGTGAGCAAATATGAACTAAAGTCTGCGTTAAAAACAGTCGTCTACCTTTTGCTATTTGTCTGGCCAAGATTCTTCAGCCCCTTCCTCTATGGAATCAGAGATGAGGAAATCCGTCGACCTTTAAAACGGATGTTGGGTCAACTTCATGCCTTAGCTAAGGTTAGGCCAACATAAAATAATGTACATAGACATGTATGAATAGCAAGAATGTTTGCAGGTCATGCATGATCGGTTATAGAACATATTTAAAGAGCGACATTTTAATACGGAATCATGTTTATTAGGCAAAAAAATATTTAAACTGTTGTAAAAGAGTTATGTGCTTGTTTTATGAAGTATTTAGTTGGCATCTTGTTCCATTAATTGTTACTATCTCAAACACAAGTTGATAATCATTACATCATTACATATGTAATAAAGGACTCTTTCTCAATGTCGATCTCCGTTGTCCTTTATTTGGGTTCGTAGAATCTCGTTCACACGGCGTCCTCGCTCAGGCCCGCTTCTCTCCCGACGATCACTCCACAGCCACTCTGCTGCTCGTTCTGCAGCCACACCGCTGCTCCGTCTGCAGCTTCACTGCTGCTCCGCTCTGCAGCTAGCCTTCCACCGCTCGCTAGCCCTCTGCGTCCTGACACCGATGGCTGACGGTGCCGACGTTTCCCACTGCGTGGCGACCGCGCCACTCTCCCCGTACTGCCCAGCGTGGCCTCCTCCCGTTTCACTCCGTCTCAACTCCCCGTTCCCCTTCCGGTTCTCTCCCTAAATCCTCTCTCCCACGTGACCCTAACTCCTCCCTCTCCTCACGTGACCCAGACTCCGCCCCCCTCAATCCTTGCTCGCATTACACGACCCCCCCCCTGATGAAAACCCAGCCGTCCCCGGCTGCAATAAATATAATAAAATAATGCGAGCAACATTTTAACCATCTGGCATCACCGGACAACGGAGAATATAACAACGATAACAAGAACAACAATAACAAGAAAACAATCAACGAAAGGAAAGGGATTTGGAACGCGTGCGGGTCGCCGGCCCGTCCCGAACGGGCGGCGGCCCCCCCACAGACCGAGAAGGCAACGGAGTTTTATAAGCGACGGGAGTAGAACCGCCCGCCGCTGTTGGAGGCCCGTCAATGCCAAGGTCCCGTTCCCCAGAGAGACCCAAGTCCAGGGTCTCCCGCAACCGTGTCTGTGGTAGGGTTGGAGGGGCAGCGGGGTCAAGTGGCCCCGTCGCCGTGGTAGGCCCACCCAGAGCAGGATTAGCCGCATCCGCCTGCGTCACGGCTGGTTCGTCTGTAGAAGGCACGACAGGTGCGCTTGCAGGGTCAACAGGCAAGGGCAGAGGTGCATCGGGTGCAACAGACACCGGCAAGGCAACATCAGGAGATGACGAATCCATCCGCGGGGCCACGTAGGGCTTCAACCTAGACGTATGGACGTACCAGCGCCGCGATCCGAACCGAACCCGCGCGGACTGCGGGTTAGGGACTTCAATAAGCTTAACCGGCCCTTGCCATGGTTTGTGAAGCTTAGGGGAGGTCCCCGGCCGCACCTGCGGGCAGTGCAGCCATGCCATGTCCCCCACTCGCCAGGGGCATTTACCGGTCGAGCGCCGGGCGCAACGCTCGTTTCGCACCTGAGTCTTGGCAGTAGCCAATCGGGCCCCCTCCCGTGCCTCGGCGACGCGTCGAACAGTGTCCTGAATGTACTCGGGGAGAGGCTTAACAGGACCCTTCGCCCCCGTACCCAGCTGTACTTCCACCGGCGGCACATTCTCGCGGCCGTACATTTGAAAAAATGGAGAATACCCTGTGGACGCATGAGGCGTCATCCGATACGTGGAGAGTACCCCAGGTATATGCAAGTCCCAATCAGCTTGTTTCTCGTCAACCGTGTGACATAGCATGGCCGACAGCATCCGATTAAGCCGTTCCACCATGCCATCCGTCTGAGGGTGGTAGGGAGATGTACGAACCTTCTAGGTTCCCAGAGCAGCGCACACTTCTGCCAACAATTTATAAGAAAAATTTCGCCCCTGATCCGTGAGTAGCCTTTCCGGTGCCCCTTTGTCCAGTACATATCCAAACAGGAAGGCGTCCGTGATAGACGCCGCCAACTGGTCGGGTAAGGGCCAAGCCATAGGCCAACGGGAAATATATTCCACCCCGAGCGGATGGCGGGAAAGGTCCCAAAATATCCAGCGCCACCAACTCGTTGATTCGAGACACCTGTATAGACTACACCGGCGGCACATATGGGTTTTTAGGCGGCTTCCGCCGGGCACACTCGGGACACGCCCGAATGTGTTCGACGACATCCGTTGTCATGCCGTGCCAGAAGTAGTCTCGCTGCAATGTTAACAAAGTTTTCTGCACCCCGAGATGTAATAAAGTGTCGCAGTGCAGAGTCCGAATCAATTCTTACCGTAACGACGACGGTACCACCAGACGCCAGCGGTCATGCAACCCCTCCCTCCACATGAGCAAACCATCCCGGAGAGCGGCCCCCGGCGTCCCACCGGACAGCAGTCCCCCCCCTCCCTTCGCAGCCCGACTCCGTAAAGCCCCCAACGAGTCGTCAAGCAATTGTTCGCGAATCCATACCGAGCGTGGCAGGTTCAGAACCCCATCGGCCGGTCCTGGGCACAGCGGAGCCCCAGGCACCTCGACAGCTGAAACGACAGGCCGAGGGGGTAGCTGAACCGGCGTACACCTATTCGTACCCGACGCGCAAGCGCACGGGGACCCCTGTGGTAATCTGGAGAGTGCGTCCGCGTTCGCGTGACGCGACCCCTTCCGATATTGAATGTCGAAGGAAAATTCCTGCAGGGTCTCCAACCATCGTGCAAGTTGGCCAGATGGTTGGTCAACTCTCAGGGCATATTGCAGAGCCGCATGGTCCGTGTGCACAATAAACGAACGGCCGTATAGATACGGCCGATATTGGCGGAGAAAATAGACAATAGCTAATAGTTCGCGGCGAGTAACGCAGTAGTGGGTTTCTGCCGGGGACAGCACACGGCTACCGTAGGCTACCACGCGTTCCACGCCGCCCTTGGACTGTGACAGATTGGCCCCGATCCCGGTGTCACTAGCGTCCGTACCCAGAATAAAAGGTCGATCAAAATCCGGATAGTCCAATGTCGGCGCCGTCGCCAACCGATCGCGTAGACCCTCAAACGCCGCTTCCTCGGCGGTCCCCAACTGAACCTCCGACCCTTACCCGTAAGGAGGTGCAAGGGCCTAGCGATCATAGCAAAGTTCGGAACGAACCTGCGATAATATGAGGCGAACCCAAGGAAGCGACGTACGTCCCCAACTGAGGCCGGGATTGGCCAGTTGCGGACGCACGCCGTCTTCTCTGGGTCCGTGGCCACTCCGTCCGCACTAACTATGTGTCCCAAATAACGCACGGAGCGTTGCAGTAGGTGACACTTCTTTGGTTTGAATTTTAGATTGGCGGAGCACATCCTAGCAAAAACCGTCTCCAATCTCTGTAAATGTTCGTCAAATGTGCGGCTAAAGACGATAACATCGTCTAAATAAATCAAACATGTCTCCCACTGCAGACCCATTAACATCAGCTCCATCAACCGCTGAAAAGTGGCGGGGGCCGCATTCAAGCCCATCGGAAGGCAATTAAACTGAAACAATCCCTGCGGCGTACGGAAAGCCGTCTTTTCCCTCGAGGACTCATCGAGGGGAAGCTGCCAGAATCCCGAGGAGAGATCCAGCGTTGAAAAAAACTTCGCCCCGGACAAGGCATCGAGGGAATCATCCATACGCGGCAGGGGGTACGCGTCTGCGACGGACACCTTGTTTAATTTTCGAAAATCGACGCAAAATCGCAGTTTCCCATCCTTCTTCTTCACAAGGACTACCGGCGCGCCCCATGGACTGTTAGACGGGGATATTATGTCAGTGGCCAGCATGTCCTCCACTGCACCGCGAACCTGATCCCGCTCCGTCGGGCTCAACCGATGCGAGTTCAACCGAATCGGAGCGGCGTCCCCCGTATCAATGTGGTGGGAAAGCAAGGAGGTGCGTCCCAAGTCAAAATCATCCGAGCTGAACACGTCGGAATAGCTAAGCAACAGCGCACGAAGCGCAGACCGTTGTTCTCCGGTCAGGGATGAATTCTCCCCGCACAACTCGGCAACCCAACGATCATCCTGCCCCGTAGGCCCCGCAACCCCCCCTACCATGTACCGGCGGCCTCGGTCGTCATGGGTCATGAACGCGGTCGTGGCGTGAGCCAAAACCGTTCCGGCCGGGACGCTAACATTCTCCGCACTCCCATTCAGCACTTGTAAAAATGGGGGTTGGCCCGGCCGGACAATCGTTTGTGCCCCAACCAGCGCCGAGCCGCCCGATATAGCCGTGGACGGCGATAACAAAACCCCCGCCGCTCCCTCAATGCCAGGTACTGGCTTCCGATATCTCAACGGGATAAGCATCTGCAAACCAGGTGGAATGTCAACAGATACCTCGGACAGCGCCTGTACCTGGCAAACACGTCGGAATAGCTAAGCAACAGCGCACGAAGCGCAGACCGTTGTTCTCCGGTCAGGGATGAATTCTCCCCGCACAACTCGGCAACCCAACGATCATCCTGCCCCGTAGGCCCCGCAACCCCCCCTACCATGTACCGGCGGCCTCGGTCGTCATGGGTCATGAACGCGGTCGTGGCGTGAGCCAAAACCGTTCCGGCCGGGACGCTAACATTCTCCGCACTCCCATTCAGCACTTGTAAAAACGGGGGTTGGCCCGGCCGGACAATCGTTTGTGCCCCAACCAGCGCCGAGCCGCCCGATATAGCCGTGGACGGCGATAACAAAACCCCCGCCGCTCCCTCAATGCCAGGTACTGGCTTCCGATATCTCAACGGGATAAGCATCTGCAAACCAGGTGGAATGTCAACAGATACCTCGGACAGCGCCTGTACCTGGTAAACATGGGCAGACCGTCCCCATGGCGACGGCAAGAACGAAATTTTCCGCCCCCCTGGTAATTAAATGCAATTTTGATCAACTCTTATTTGAATGGGCATTTTTGCCAGGAAATCGGTCCCCAACAAACAGGGTACCGCGAGGAACCTAGAGATCAAAACGGTCCCTGAAGCCGACACCCCCCCAATCGATATGTTGGCGTCCACCTGGCCCACAATGCCCATACTTCCTCCGTTCGCCGCTATGCACGAATCATAAACCGGTCGCACTCTCCCCGGCGGAATGCCCAAGAGATGGAAAATGACGTCCGAAATAATGGTCACGGGCGCACCGGAGTCCACCAAAATACGCACCTCGACCCCCTAAATAGAACCCGGTACAGTGGACGACCCAGTAGCGGCCGCAACCACCCTCCGTGCCAATCGCCGCCATTGCGTCAGCGAGCGACACGGGTCAATCGGCGGCCCCTTGTTGTTAACGACACACAGACCGCGCGGCGATGGTGATGCATGAGGTGACAGGCCTTGCCGGGTGTCTGATGCGCACCGACTTGCCTGTCCTGGATGGTCCTGTCGCGTGACGTCCGTGGTCAAGGCCTCCTGCTGGGGCAGCCCCGGGATGCGAGCCCAACAATCCCTGGCGAAGTGGCCCTTACGGCCGCAGTGGAAACACTCCACGTGGTTTCGGCGCGCGGCACCCCCTCTGTCCCGACGCTCCCGCGCCGGCGGCCCGGACCTCGGCCCCGTTCCCCCCCGAGCAGGCCACTGGGCGGAGGCAGCCGTCAACTCCTGCGGACCCTTGTCGTCAGGAACGTAGACCGCCTTCTTAGGATCCCACCCCGTAGCACCGCCTTCGACGATGGGGCCCCCGTCCAAGCTGACACCTGTTTCCAGCGTCGGAGATTAAATTGAGTATCAAAGCACTTAGCCGCAGCACGGGACGTCAACTTATCATGGCTGCACACCGGCATGGGGATCCCCAATTCCAGCATCTTGCCCAACACAAGGGGTTCCAACAAATCCAGCTCCGTCTCGGGGTATGCTGCCATCGCCAGTTCCAGAACGGCGCTTGGTATGGGCGCCCGTTGCCGCTGTACGAATCTAAGATGGGCATCGTCCGGAGGCTCGTACGCATCCGCCATTTTATCGAAGACACCCTGCAGCGTCCTCTTCTTGTCGGCCTTGATGGAGCGGAAGAACCTGACGGACTCGTCGTCGAGAAGTGTTGGTAGGACTTCCAGGGCCTCCGCGTCCGTCCATTTGGCGGATCGTACAGCCGCTTGAAAACGGCAGGCAAATGCGCTCCAATCACCGCCGATGGAAAACTCTTTGACCGTTGTTAAATGACGGCTGCGGGTCCTTGCTCCGCCGTCCTCCGCCGATGGTGACTCACGCGGCAGCGACAAGATGGCGTCACTCCGCAACGTGTGCAAGATGGCGGCTTCCCGCGGCGGAGGGCGCAAGATGGCGGCTTCCCGCCGTTCCTCCTCCGCCACGCCCAAGATGGCGTCTTCGTGCCGCGTGGTCGAGAGGGCTGATGGCGACGGCAAGGCCCCGGCCCGCTGTTCCCCGCCGGGCCTCCCCGAAGTCGTTGCCGGCGTCACGAGGTCGCATAACTGCGCCAACACCGTCTTCAGTGCCTCCAGTTGGGCCACCACCTGTCGCCATCCTTCATCAGCGTCCACTCGCGTGGATGGACCCACCAAAACGGCCACGTCCTGCACGCCCAGACCGCCGCTCGTCCCAGTGTCGCTTTCCCCCTCCATCGTCGGTAGCGCCACCGCTGGAGGGAGGTCGTCGTCAGAAGATGCTGCAGAAGATGGTGCAGGGACGTTCTTCCTTCTGTGCTGTTTTGACATGCCGTTTCACTTCTGACACCAATGTAATAAAGGACTCTTTCTCAATGTCGATCTCCGTTGTCCTTTATTTGGGTTCGTAGATTCTCGTTCACACGGCGTCCTCGCTCAGGCCCGCGTCTCTCCCGACGATCACTCCACAGCCACTCTGCTGCTCGTTCTGCAGCCTCACTGCTGCTCCACCCTGCAGCCACACCGCTGCTCCGACTGCAGCTTCACTGCTGCTCCGCTCTGCAGCTAGCCTTCCACCGCTCGCTAGCCCTCTGCGTCCTGACACCGATGGCTGACGGTGCCGACGTCTCCCACTGCGTGGCGACCGCGCCACTCTCCCCGTACTGCCCAGCGTGGCCTCCTCCCGTTTCACTCCGTCTCAACTCCCCGTTCCCCTTCCGGTTCTCTCCCTAAATCCTCTCCCAACGTGACCCTAACTCCTCCCTCTCCTCACGTGACCCAGACTCCGCCCCCTTCAATCCTTGCTCGCATTACACATATATAGCCAGGCTACAATACGAGATTCATAATTATTTTATTGACGGTGTTTGAGAAACTGATGTGGTAAAATTAATGGACCACGAGTTGGAATGATTTGACTTCAGGTCCGTCGAGGCGACAGAGACTCTGTCGCCTCGACGGACCTGGTTTTCACCTGAGGACGGCTGCTTGCGTTGTGGCCGAAACGTCGTGAGAATTGTTTTATTATGTTTTATTTTTATTATTTTATTACTTCCCTTCTACGTGACTTTACCGAAAGAACCAAGAAGAGGGGCCTCAAGAACTAATTATGATCGTAAGTCGATGACTGTCTTGTATGAGTTTTAATTGAGGCCACAGACCGGAGTAAATTTTACCTTCGAGTCACAACACAATCCAGTATTGAAAGCTGACTTGGGCACAGAGAAGGATAGAAAGTACTTCCTTTTGCTGACCATGAAATGAATGACTCGCAGCCTTGCCAAGATAAACAAACACTATCTCCCTCCAAAAAGGGAGGCACCATAA
This sequence comes from Lethenteron reissneri, assembly GCF_015708825.2. Lineage (NCBI taxonomy): Eukaryota > Metazoa > Chordata > Hyperoartia > Petromyzontiformes > Petromyzontidae > Lethenteron > Lethenteron reissneri. The sequence continues at coordinate 13,125,620 of NC_083809.1, forward strand.
GTAATAAGTATACATTGGTCAATTCAGAATTATAATAATAAGTTTATTTCCCGAGTGAAGACCATTGAACTAATAAGCTTATTTTCAAGGGCGACTCAGCAAACAACATTTAAGCACTCCACAATTACAGATTTAAAAAAACTTCATCACAGCAATGATATTGTAAAATTACATTCACACTTAATTTAGTGATTTTAATAATCAGTTTTAATGAGGACAGATGGTAGAATGGAGATGGCAACAGACGAAACTAGGTGGTTCCAAAACTTTGGGGCAGCTCCACTAATTGCTTTTAATCCAAATTGTGTGTGGAATATGATAACCATTAATAGACACTCTGCACGTCGCATATTTTTTTAAATATAGATGTAGTGGGCCCAACTGAGTTGCAGGCGTACTTCTTAGAGGCAACACATTTATTACACCAACACGAATACACAAAAGGGTAGCAGCCCCTTTACCAGATAATAGCCTAGGGTGGTGGACCACCCGGCTAACTACACTAACACACTGGGAGTTAGCTACAACGGACCGGACCCCGGCTCGGGTTCCGGACCACGTGTTGGAGACTATTCTTGATGTAGAAAGTAGATCTTTAGATGACGGTAGCATCGCCGACCCCGGTCCCTGCAGGAACTCGGCTTATAAGCTCCCTTGGCTCCGCCCACCTTCGAGAGAGCTCTGGCTCTCTCTCAACTCTTCTTGAGACAACTTTCCCCCGGACACGTGACCACCCCTTAGCCCCCATCTGGGGGCCCCCTGGAGACTTTACCGGTAACGTGCCTTCGGGGTCAACCAGAGTGCCATGGCCCAGGGTAACCCTGTCCCTGGGCTGATACTCTCCCACTCCTTCCGGTAGGAGACAGCACTGCACGCCATGCGTGGTGGCACTGCGCTATCCCAGCGCTCACCAAGCCCTCACTAGGGCTAGTACTACACCCACCTACAGGGTGTCCGCGATGACGGTGCATCGCACGCCGTGCCTTACTAGAGCCGGAATTACTCGGTGACATGCATGACGCTGCTACATACGTGATGTCCGCGATGTGAGTACATCGCATGCCGTGCCCCTCTAGGGTCGGCACCATACAGTGACATTCGCGATGTCACTACACCCCCCCCCCCTCCACTTCGTAGTACACAGCCGTCCCGGCTGTCAACTCCCTCCTTTAAAACAAACCAAGTGAGTAAAGCGATAAAAGAGCGAGTAAAAGGTGATAAAACACTATGTGTATCTCAACAATAACAAGAACAATTACCAATAATAAATACCCAAACCCACATATACAATAATTACACTATGTACATAACCAACAGGGAAAGAGGGCGTAAGCCCGAACAATAACACGCGAGAGGAAGAGAAAAAAAAAGAAAACACGCGAACACTCGGACTCCCCTTACTCACCAACACCTCCCACCTTCACCGTGTAACAACGCCCGCGAGCGCAATAACGGCTAGGTTCAGCCAATAGCCGCCATGACCCAACGAGCACAACAACCAACTGACAGAATGGGAGCGTGTGTGCATGGGGATCACGAAAACCGAGTCTTTGAGCGAGTCCGTGTTGCCAGGCCCCCAGGGGAGGTGGGCTTGCTCACCCTGGAGGTCCCAGAGGGAATATGCAAATGTTCCACCGAACCCGGCTCCTCATGAAGAGCAGTAGGCCGGGTCTACAGGTCCTCCTCATCCAATGCCAGCGAAGCCGGCTTGGGGGATGTCAGGTGTGCGGCACATGAGGACGGAATGAAATCACTCCACTGAGGACCAACCTCAGCGGGCACATACCTCAGCTTGTCGGACACACCCGACACTCGGCCCCTGCAGTATGAAGATGATACGAACTCGCGCGGAGAGATGAATGGCTTTAGGCGAGAGGGATGTACGATCCAACTCCGCCGTCCCAAGCGGATCTGGACACACGCCGAACAACCCGAATCACATCAACCGGCCCTCTCCAGGGTTTGAACAATTTAGGCTACGTACCCACCGGTACCTGTGGAGAGTGCAACCAGGCTCTGTCCCCAGGTATCCACTCATGCGTAGAAGTACGGACCCCCTTAAGCCACTCATTGGCTAATTGGCGCGATTCAGAATTTACCCTGGAAGCGTAACGTGCCTCGGAAAGCTTTTGAGGAGTGAAGCGCACAGAGTCTGAAATGTTAGATTTAGCCCTGTTGGGTGCGGCTTGTAACTGAACATCAATCGGGGGATCGTGTTCCTTTCCATACATTGAAAAAAACGGTGAGTAGCCGGTGGATTTGTGAGGGGCCATCCTATAAGCGGCCAGAACTGCGGGAATGTGTAAGTTCCAATCGAGTTGGGACTGACATGATGGCTTAACATAGAGGTCAGAGTCCTGTGCAGCCCCTCAAACATGCCATTCGTCCCCGGGTGGTACGGTGACGTGCATGCTTTCTTAATTCACAATAAATCGCAGACTTCATGCAACAATTTAGAAGAAAAATGTATGCCCTGATTGGTGAAAAGATATTCAGGAGCACCCTTGTCCATCATGTAACCATTGAGGAATGCCTCAGTGATCGTCGCTGCCGATTGGTTGGGGAGCGGCCAGGCCATGGGCCAGCGTGAAAAATACTCAACTCACTCAAGCAATGCTTATTCCCCCAAGGGGTAGTGGGAAACGGACCAAGGATGTCCAGAGAAACAAGTTCGTTAACGCGTGAAACCTTAATTTATTGTAACGGTGGACAACAGGGTTTTGCTGGTGGCTTCCGCTGCGCACACTGCACACAACCTTTGAGAAAATATTCGACATCCTAACTTGAGTGTGGCCAGTGTCTTTTGCACGCCCAGGTGCAAGAGACGCTCGTGTACAGCCCACAACAACCCTGCCTCGCAGGGCAGTGGGCACGACAATGTTATAACGGTGCAGCCCCCCATCCCAATGCATGAGTAAGCCGCCTCGAAGGATGACAGAGGCGACGCTGCGCCGATCCGTGCCTACATCAGTCTCTCTGACATGACGTTGTAATTTAGTCAGGCAAGCGTCCTCCGCCTGGAGGCATCCCCATTCCTCGTAGTCCAACCCAATGACAGTGTCCCGCGCGGCTGAACTGCCGTCCGCCTCGACTGCCACAGCCTTGGCCAATGCCGCAAGGTGAGGGGGCGAGGTCACATTGGCTGATTTACAGCATTCAGAGCCCAAAAAGTATGCGCACCTCTCGTCCATTGGCAATAGCGACAGGGCGTCAGCGTTGATATGACGGGAACCCTTGCGATAAGTAACTTGAAAGGAGTAGTCCTGGAGGACCTTCAGTCAGCGTGATAGTTGGCCTGACGGTTGGTTTGACACGCAGCGCATACTGGAGCACTGCGTGGTCAGAGCCCACCTCAAAGTGTCTACCGTACAAGTAGGGGCGATACTGTTGCACAAAAACTACGATAGCCAACAGTTCCCGGTGCATGACACAGTACCGCAGTTCAGCCGGAGTCAGCACCCTGCTGCCATACGCAACAACACTCTCAATGCCGTTGACAACCGGGGACAAAACAGCTCCAATTCCGGTGTTACTAGCGTCCATATCAAGAATGAACGGCAAAGAAAAATCAGGGTAGCGCAGGGGAGGGGCATTCACCAAGTAATCCTGGATGGCACAAAATGCGGCCTCCTCCTCCCTTCAATGCGTGGAGAGGTTTAGCGATGGACACGAACCCGGCAACAAAGCGGCAATAATAAGACACAAATCCTATGAAACTGACGTGGGGGTCAGCCAAGTTCAGGCGCACGCGGTTTTATCCGGGTCGGTCGCAATACCCGATTCGATAACTATGTGGCCAAGATACCGAACCGATTTCTGGAAAAAGTGACATTTTTGTAGCTTAAATTTCAGGTTAGCCGCACGCATTTTGAGAAAGACAGCGCGTAGACGTTCTAGGTATTCATCGAACATACGACTGAAGACGATAACATCGTCGAGATATATTTAGCACGAGTCCCACTGGAGACCAGCTAGGACCAGTTCCATTAATCGCTGGAACGTGGCTGGTACGGAATGAAGACCCATGGAAAGCCGATTAAATTCGAACAAGCCTTGCAGTGTACGAAAGGCAGTCTAAGGTTTCTAGGCTTCATCAAGTGGCAACTGCCAGAACCTGGATACGAGATCAAAGGTAGAAAAGAACCACGCCCCCGCCAAAGCGTTTAGCTAGTCATCCATCCATGGTAAGGGATACGCATCCGCGACGGAGACCTTATTAAGCTTATGGAAGTAAACGCAGAAACGCAAGCTACCATCGTGTTTTTTTACAAGTACAATTGGGGCTCCCCACAGGCTGGTGGACGGTGAAATAATGTCCGCGGCTAACATTTCGTCAACCGCCAGGGGAACGTGTTCTTTTTCCGTAGTGCTCAGCCAGTAGGGATTCTGCCGGATAGGAGCGGCATCACTCATATCAATATGATGACTCAAGAGTGACGTGCGGCCAATATAACATTTTCTATTGCTAAAAACATCAAAAAAATCGCGCAAAAGCGCTCATAGCGTTCCCTTCTGGCCCTCGGACAAATCCACACTCTCAGCATAAAGCTTATCCATCCACCCCTCATCCGTATTTCGGGGGGGGTCGTGTATGAGATGCGGTGCCCACATTTCTGACTACGCTCCCCTCAGGAAGCGCCGGCGACGCATGAGCTAGCACAAAACCCTCCTGGATAACCGATGTGACTAACCCTGCATTTAGAACTTGAATGAAAGGTTCTTGATCGTTGGATACCAACGTCTGAACTGCTACTAATGTCAGTCCACGACTGGCCTTATTAGAAGGCCCCAAAAGGATTCCTCCTGCCATCGCTCCAAAATCAAGCAGCTTCCGCAATCGGAGGGGAACCAACATTTGCGCACCGGGGGGAATTTTTACCGTCCGATGCGCAAGTGCTTGCACGGTAGCATTGGCCGTGCATAAGCGGGTGGGTGAAGGCAAAAATGACATTCGACGGGCTGATAGTAATTCCAGGCATCCCTGGTCAATCTGAATTTTCAGGGGCATTCTGCCCAGGAAATCGGTCCCGAGCAAACAAGGAATGGCAAGGAACGTGGAAACAAGAACATGTCCCATCAATTTAACATCAGCGATTTACACCTCGGCTGTTCGCCCAAAAATACCCAACAAGCTGCCGTTAGCGGCAAAGCACGGCACTTCGACAGGGCCTAAGACCCGACATTTAGGGGACAAAATACCATAAATCAAGTCAGAAATGATGGTCGCCAATGCACTGGTGTTAATGAGCCTCCTAATTTACACCCCTTCTATAAACCCAACCACGGCGGATGAACCCGTGGTCGCGGCCACCACTCGATGGGCCAGCTCCGACCACTGACCAGGTCGGAGCGGTTGAACGTCACGATCACACTCAGGGACCCCCCGTACCGACGCTCAACTAGAACGCGATCAGAACCTCCCAGATGGGTGAGGTGGAATCAGGGGATGAGTGTAGAGCGCGTCACGACTCGCCTGAAGGTGCAGGGAAGCGAATGATGGCAATGTTCTAGAGAGGCGTCGTCATGGTACATGGCAGCCTGACAAGATGTGCCCTGGCAGGCCGCAGCTGTAGCAGACGACGTGACCGCCTCCGGGATGTGGCGATGCCTTTGGCCATCGCTGTTCGTCCGTCCATCGCACCACACCGTCCCCTCGCCCGCCTTCACCCTGGGTCGATGCGCAGGCTGGGACAGGCTCTGCTTCTTCAGGTGCAACCGGCTCCGCACAGTACACGCCACCAACCCCTTGTGTCGTTGTAAAAGCTGCGGGGCCTGAATGCATTTAGTAACCTTGAGAGACGAGAGATCATCGTCGTCTACGGCTGGCAGAACGGTGTTGAGGTCCTTGGCCAAGGACAGCAGTCTTTCGAGGTCCAACGCGTCAATTCCATCGTGGTCCATTCTCGGGAAGGCAGCCTTCGCCAGTGCCAAAAGTGCACTATGGAAGGCGAGGGGCGTCTCGGCTTCCCCTTTTCATCGTGTAGCAAACTTGTGGCACACATTCGATGGAGGCTCGTAAATTGCTGTCATCTGGTCGAAAGCCTGAGTTAGAGTGGACCTCTCTGATGGCGGGATGATAAAAAATGCCACTAGGGTGTCGTCAAGGGCGGCGGGCAGTGCTCTCAGCGCCTCCGCCTCCATCCACCCAGCCAAGTCGGCGTTCGTGAGGAACCGCTGCTTGAAGGCCACCCAGTCACCACCGGCGACTGCAAATTATTTAACGAAGGGAAGCCGACGCTGGAGAGACAGGATGTCCACCGGCGATGTCGACGCAGCATCGGATTTGGCAGGCTGCACGCTCCGCGCCGGCGAGAAAATGGCAGCAGTGAGCGTGGGCTGCGCCACAGAGGTTTCCGCCTGGCGCGAAATGGTGGCGGAGTCGTCGTCCTTGAGCGGCTCCGCTGATCCCTCCACCACCGCCGAGTCTGCTAGTTAGGGCTCCGCAAGGATGGACACCGTGACTTGGAGGAGCTCCGCGAGATGACCGTGCACCGCCCGAAGCTCCGTTCCCACCAGCAGTGAAGTGTCGCGTGTCCGGACGGCGCCCTGAGAGAGTTCAAGCTTCAAATTAAGTTTTAACCACCTCTAGGGGAGGATGTAAGTTTGTTTTCTCTCTCTCTTTGTGTCTCTGTCTGTCAAATTTCACACTTAACTTCTAATTTAGCAATCTTTGGAGAACGTAATCAACCAGGATATGCGTTAACTGTGTGTTAGCCGACTCTCTGCGTTGCATTGCATTACATTTCCAAAAAATTGCTCAGATTGTTTTCTCAAACTGCCTATTTCTCTCTTTAAAAATTTACCAGGCTCTCATAGGTCCATTTGCTCTTTCTCTCCCCTAGCCGCTTCAGGGTAGATTTCCACGCAACTCTCTCTAAAATTTACCAGACTTGCTGGGTCTTTCTCTCCCCCTGCCACCGCGGGGTAGATTTCCACACAGCTCTCTCATTGACATGCTAATTTCTCTGCTCCAGCAGACCCACCTCTCTCTCTGCCCCCCCCCCTCTCTCTCTATTTAAGGCCACGACACAGAGGCATTGGGTCTTTGTCTGTCTATAGTGTGTGTCTCTCTCTGTGTGTCTCTGTGTTGTCTCTCTCTGCTTGTGTGTCTGTCTGTGTGTCTCCGTATCTGTGTTTTGTCTCTCTCTCAAATTTAGTTTATCTGATGACGGTTGCTTGTGTTGCAATCGAAACGTCATATTATATTATGTAATTTATTTTCTTTCTACGTGACTTTACCGAAAGAACCAAAGAGTAATTCCTGCAGTCACGAATGCTTCAAATCAAGTTAAAATGACTGTAGCTTCAATAATCTGCCTACGAATTTAAATTGGAATACAATGCTTGTTTCTGTATAAGAAGCCTTACATTTCAATGTTTTAATTACCTGATCAACATGCCTACGAACAGATAAGGAGACATTAATAATAAACCAAATGTATTTCTAATGAGCAATCGGTTCAATAATTTGAGCATTAAATGTAAAAATCGAGATTGGAAAAGAAGCATCACAATTTGCTTCAGAGAAATAATACTTAATTTAGTTTTACGATTGTAAAAGTAAATAGTAAATAGTTAAATCTGAATAACATCAAATGAATTTGCCAATCATGATATGAACAACCTTAGATAACAAAATGATATCACCTACAAAACATTTGTTACATACATTTTTAAACCATTACCGAATCTAATTATATATAGAAAGAATATAATGGGTCCCAATACCGAACCCTGTGGCGCACCTTGTGTTATATTTCCGAAACCAGATGACGTTATCCTGGTTAACAACCTGAAGTTGATCAGATACATTTTAGTATATCCACGCATGCCACCACTGAACTTTGGGCAGACCAGCAGTGGCTACGGAGCTGTGTGATTCATGTCGGCCGAGCGCCATAGCTCGTGCCATTAAAAAGCACCCCACCCCCCCATCATGAGAGACGGTTGTACGCCGTCAGGACAGAGAGCCATCACTGCACCTGCAGTGGAAGGCAGTGGAGAATCAGAAGAGGAGAAGCTGTTACACAGCTGTAATAAGTTAATAGCAATTAGCTATAGATGACATTCAGGAGTTAAGAAGCTGCAGTAATAGAACAATCGAGCTGTTGAAATGAGATTTGAAGATATGTCATTATTGGTCTAGCACTGGCTGCTAGCGAAACTGCGGTGTACGGCAGTACTCGCGTCAGCAGGCCACGATATATACGAGGGGGACATCTAGGGGAAAGGTCACAGAAGGGGCCCATCGGGGAGCCCCGGGAACCCGCTAGTAGGTTCCAGAAAGGGGGCGTGGCCGAGGCAGAGCAAGACCATGCTGGGAGTACAAGAGGGGGCCCTGAGCGGGAGCTCGGGGCTGTTTCTGGAAGTGGAATCCCCGTCGTGCTGTTCAAGATCATCGTTGTCACCATCTCGTCGTTGTTACCATCTCCTCGTCATCGTCTCCGTCTTCACCATCCCAGGGCGCTGACAGCCTTACCAACTGTTCTAACTAAGTTGTGCCGCCGACAATAGATGGTCTTAATTATAATAGTGGGCACCCACGTAGGGTGTGTATTATCCCAATGGTGCTTGTTAAATAAAATAAGTGCCTCCAGTTATTACTGTCTCCGATCTGCGTCACTACATGTGTAAAGAGTATTTTGTGAATAAGTGGAGACAAGTACGATGGAAGAAGGTTAACAAAGAGAGGACACCTACTACACTGAACTGTGCCAATCACGCTACAAGACATAATCAACACGAGCTTAAGAGTAACTTTATAACTACAAGTTCGTGGACTATCATCACGGTGAAGATATATGTCCAGCTGTCACCTGACAGGGAGAGAGTGCTGTGCTGTCCACATCCACGAGGAAAGCGTATTTACACTTTGTCAGAGTTTAGCGCTGTTGGCACTGCTGCTGCACTGTCATTAACGGCCTATGATTGCATCATCACTGTGACGGGGCTGTCGTTCATCAAGCTGCCAGCTTCCACAGCTAGGGTTATACCAGACATGGGCAAAGTACGGCCCGCGGGGCGTATACGGCCCGTTGGGCTTTTTAATCCAGCCCGCCGAACTTGTCCAAATATTATTATTAAATTAAATTTGACCTTCCTCCTGTAATGCCCCCATTTCCCCATTAGATGGTGCACTTTGACCGGGAGAGAGAGAGAATATTCGTATGAGCAATTCATGTTTCTATTGAAAGTAAGTTAACAGTAATATTTGGGTACAGTATTGTTTTTGGAAGCATTCACTGTAATATTGTATGAACGTTTACTTCACCGCATCATCGTATGAATGATGCGAGAAGAGATTAACGGGTTCTTATTTTAGCGATTTACGTCCTCGGCGCTTTCGCTCTCTAAATTACGGCTTGAATGAGGGGGAGGGGTATGACTACATCACAAAATTAATATCTTACTAGGAATTTTATATAAGAAAGTTATATACATAACTGTTACGCTTTGTGTAATTCAATAAAACAAACAAAACTTAACTCCGAGTTCTGTCCGAATTTTACGAGTCCGTTCTAGACCCCACAGTTTTTTTTAAGTTTTAAGCACAGTAAACATAATTAAAGTTTGAAAAATCATTAATTATACAAACTTTTCAATAATTTCCTTCTTCACTTCGATTTAAATTTTCTTTTAAAACTTCTTCTCACCAACATTACCACTTTCTCCGAAGGCAAGTTTGTAAAAGAATACATTGTACAGACAGCAGACATCTTGTGTCCGGAGATCAAAAGCAAATTTGAAAAAGTCAGTTTATCACGCAGGACTGTGACTCGCCATGTGGAACTGATTGATAAAAATATAGCCAGTCAATTAAACAAAAAGTCTGATTCCTTTGAATTATATTCACTAGCACTGGATGAAAATACGGACGTAAAAGACACTGCTCAGCTCCTCATTTTTATCCGAGGCATTGACGACAGTTTTGCGATAACAGAGGAGTTTTTGACCATGGAGTCCCTGAAAGGAACAACGCGGGAGAGAGGACTTATATAACCAGGTATCTGCTGTCATCGAAAGAATGACGCTACCTTGGAGTAAACTTGTCAATGTCACAACGGATGGATCGCCAAATTTAACTGGAAAAAATGTTGGACTGCTGGAAAGAACCAGGATAAAGTGAAAGAGGAAAACCCTGTCCAGGATCTTATTTTCCTTCACTGCATCATCCATCAGGAATCCCTGTGTAAGTCTGTATTGCAGCTTAATCATGTCGTGAATCCAGTCGTAAAACTTGTGAACTTTATACGAGCAAGGGGACTTCAGCCCCGTCAGTTTATTACGTTCCTGGAGGAAACTGATGCGGATCATCAGGACTTGCTGTACCACTCTCGTGTCCGCTGGTTAAGTTTGGGGAAAGTGTTACAACGAGTGTGGGAGCTGAAAGAAGATATCATCGCATTTTTGGAGTTGATGGGGAAATCTGACGAATTCCCTGAGCTAAGCGACAAGAACTGGCTTGGACATATTTTCACACATGAATGAGCTGAATGTGAAACTGCAGGAGAAAGATCAGTTTGTTCACGACATGTACAAACATGTGAAAGCCTTAAAATCCAAGCTCACTTTGTTCTCCGGACAAATTGCGAACAAATCTTTCGCTCATTTCCCCACACTTGCCATGCAGGAAGAGGCACCGCGAAACGCAAAAAAATACAGCAAATCACTTGAGGACCTGCACGGAGAATTCTGCCATAGGTTCTCTGATTTCGAAAACATTGAACAGTCACTTCAGCTGGTGTCCTGTCCCCTGTCACAAGACCCTGAAACAGCACCACAGGAGCTGCAGTTGGAACTGATAGATCTTCAGTCTGACTCCTTCCTAAAGGAGAAGTTCAACTCTGTTAAACTGAATGACTTTTATGCTTCACTTAACAAAGCCACGTTTCCAAACCTCCGGAGGACTGCACAGAAGATACTGACTTAGTTTGGCTCGATTTATGCGTGTGAGCAGACATTCAGCGTCATGAACGCCAACAAAGCCCGTCACAGATCAAAGTTAACGGATCAGCACCTCAGATCTATCCCGAGAATTGCCACAACCAAAATAACTCCAGACTTGGATGCAGTGGCAAAAATGGGAGATCAACAACACTGTTCCCACTGAAACTGAAAGTGATTATGTGTTGCTGCAGCGAGGTTGGAGCCAAATCTCCATCACACAGCCTGCGTGGCTGCTCTAACCTGTTAATGTAGATAATAAAGAAGTTCAAGTTAGGTAATTGGTTTGGGCGCAGGCCTCAGATGTTTTCATGATGTTTGATCAGTCACGTTACGACATGTTTTTGTATTGTTCATGTTCGTGCAATTTGTTAAATTGCCTTGCAAATAAATGCTTTGCTACCTGTTAAAGGCCAAATCCTTTCATGTAATGATTTTTACATGTCATTTATATTAGTTCACACAAACACTCCATCCATCTGTTCCTGGCCCGGCCCCTCTGTCAAATTTTAGAACCCATTGTGGCCCGCGAGTGAAAAAGTTTGCCCACCCCTGGGTTATACTCTTTCCCTGCAGCATCATGCTGTTAACATCTGCACTGCACCGGAGGAGGCATCATGTACAAAAACTCTTACAGACAAGAGAAGATGCCTGTTCACTGTGATAAGGAAACCAAACTGTGCTTAACGTCCATTCATCAATAAGTATCACAACTATTTTGGGTCTGCGGTATCGAGTTATTAATTTTGAGTCGCGCATATACATTTGTTGTGTAATAGCGCCAGCTGGTGCCCAGCGGCGGCAACTGCGGTGGACAAACAGTACACACGCCAGTGAGCATATACACGGGTGTGTCGGCAGGGCAGAGGAACTGGGGCAAGGGTCATGTAAGACCCCATCTGGAAGCCCCTGGAACCTGCTAGTGGGTTCGAGAAGGGAGGCGCAGCCAGGGTGGAGCCAGACCACGCAGGGTAACATAAAATAAGCTGAGAACGGGAGCCCAGGGCTGCCGGTTTGGGGAGTGGACTCATCTCGTCATTGCTGTCGTCTTGCCACCTTCATCGCTGCCATCTTCGGGCAGCCGAAGCCCCGGTGGTCGCGCAGCCCAGCGAAGGAGCCATCCGACGCAGGCGACGGAGCGGCCCAATGATCACACAGCGAGCAACCCCTAGCAGCCAGGCTGCTAAGAGGACGCCCACTGGGCACGGGGGCAGACAGGGGACACGGGGAGGGAAGTGGCCCCTCCAAATATAAACAAAACAATAGCGTCGCCAAAATTATAAATAAAACAAATAAAACTAAATAATAGTGGTGGATGACGGGAAGAAGAAGAGAGAGGTAGGGGAGGTAAGGGGTGGAGGTGGAAAAACAGGCATTGAGTAGATGGCTGCTGCTACCAGCTTGCGTGGTGCTGATGCCGTATTGCTCAGATGAATACCAATACCTTCATAACAGCATTATAAGTTGAACCAAACACCGGTTGCATATTAATGACTGTTATTCTGGCTCGCATTGAAGTCCTGTTACCATGTTTGGTTTACCAGTATCTTCAACTATTCCATTGCATGCGACAATATCAAACGATTCTAGTTTCATATTCTTGGTTCTTTCGGTAAAGTCACGTAGAAGGGAAACAATAAAATAATAAAAACAATACAATTATGACGACGTTTCGACTGCAACACAAAAGCAATCATCATCAGGTGTGAAATCCACAGCAAGAAAATTTGAAAAAAGTGGCGGTTTTCTTCTTAACGTCAGCACCACGGAGAGCGATTTGGCAGTTGTTCAGATGAAAAAGATGGCAAGCTACCTTTTTTGGATGTCCTAATAAAAAAGAGACCTGATGGTTCAATGAGCCACTCTATCTACAGGAAAGCTACCCATACAGATGCTTACCTGAAAACGGATTCCCACCATAATCCATCCCAGAAGAATTCCCTCATCAAGACTCTGCACCATAGAGCCAAATGCATCTCTGACCAGGAACACATTGCCAGTGAACTCAAGCATGTACACCAAGCCCTTAAGGCTAATGGTTACTCCGACTACACAACCCACAAAGCCATCACTCCAACTATAAAGAAGGACTCTCTTGAGGAGCCATTCAAAACCATCACCTTATCATACATTGCGAGGATCACAAAAAAGATCTCCAAAATCTTGAATAAACACAAGATCCAGGTACGATTCAACACATTACATAAAATCCGTGATCTAGGTTCCGTCTCTAAAGATCTGATTCCGGACATACAGTACCCTGGCGTCTACAAACTGAGTTGCCTCTGTGGTAGTAGTTATGGATTCTGGCTTAGCAATCATTGGAAAGATTTGATCAACCATTTCGGGTCTTAATTGATTGTGTTCACGCTTACTGTGACTTTCAGACCGCATTCCATTCTCTTCCTCTCCCCCCTCTTCTTTCCCGAACATAGATGGACTCGTTTATCTGAACAACTGCCAAATCGCTGTCCGTGCTGCTGACGTTAAGAAAAAACAGCCACTTTTTTCAAAATTTCTTGCTGTGAATTTCACGCCTGATGATGATTGCGTGTGTTGCAGTCGAAACGTCGTGAGAATTTTATTGTTTTATATTTTTATTATTTTATTGTTTCCCTTCTACGTGACTTTAACGAAATAGCCAAGAATATGAATCCCTGCAGTCACCTAGTTTCATTGGGTTACTGTCATTATTCAACGATATCCTTCACAACGAAACACCCAAATAATTAACAGATACCAATGAGAACAACACTGGGTGAGGTGATATCACTCACAAACATCTACTCGATTGTGCACATTAATACTTCTATTATTAAATCATAGGCAAATCTAAAATATAAACATGCAAGAAGAATCCGATATGAAGCCTAAATATTGAATAATAGGAAAGTCTACCCTGTACATTTTTTATACAATTTTTATATTAGGCCTAAACATTTTATAAAAAAACATAAATATTACATCTAAATTGTAAATACTGAATAGGTCTGAAATATAAAGTCCAAATATTGAACAAGAATAATATATAAATCCTATATATTGGCTACATATTGAATAGTAATAAGTCCAAGAGTGAAATCTGAAACCTAATTATTAATTAACAGGGAAGTATAACGCCTACGTATTGAATAATAATGTAGTCAATAATATACATGTTGAAAAAGAGGGAATTCTAAAGCATAATGATTGAATAACAGTGGATGTGATGCCAATACCACGTGGATGCCTCCCCTATGACCTGTTCACCTATCTTACCATGGTGCACTCCTCCATCGGGCAGACTCCCTATCTGAGAATGTTCGGCCATGAGTCTTGCTTGCCCACAGATTTACTCTGCATCGAGAGTGTCCCCTCTTGCAGCTGCTGTAAAGGTCACCAAGCTCGTGGTCAGGCCTACGGGGAAGGGGTGCTAGCCACCCAAACTTGAGTTGAGCCGGCATTCTTTGTAGGCAGCACAAAGGTCTGGAAGATCGTTTCCCAGTTAACCCGGGCAGGTAAGGAAGCTAACCCGGCCCCGGAAGGGGCCATTCACTCTTGTTCTACAAGTTTCCTCCTGGATAGTGGAAATTAATGGTGATGGGTGAGCCAGGAAGGTGTTCGTGAATGTGTAGTTTGTTATACGGAGGTACACTGGAGTTTGGAGACAACACGTGTATTCCAACACCTCAACAGGGTAACTCACTAAACGTACACGGATTCTACTGCTAGGTGATAGCTACACGGTTAACTATGTGAACAGCAAATTAACTGCACAACCGAGTCAGTCAGCCTACACACTGCCTGACCCACGATGCCGGGCGAAGACCGAAGACCGAAGAGACGTAGCACCGAGGGTTGATTCCACAGACGAGCCCTGAATTATGTTGGGGCTTCGCCTTTATCCCGCCGAACATGGCCTCGCTCCGCCCTCGCCCACGCTCCCTTCTGGAATCTTGCCGGAGGGCTCCCGGCTTCCCATAACATTGTTACCCTGTCTCCAGGACTATGCCCCCTCGGACCTGCTCGCATGCCGTACTTACTCTGTCCCCCGAGAGAGGTTCCAGACGCGCAGTAGCACTCCTGTGATAGTGGCTGGCGCTAACACCATAGTGACACCATCAACGTTACTACATCACCCCCCCCTCTTTCTAAAACACAGCCGTCCCGGCTGATAACTACACCCCTAACAACAACAATGACAACATTTTCTGTGTAACAATAACAAAGAACAACTGTATGAGCAAAATGCTATGAATACCAAATGTACAATATATACAATTACCGCGAGGGGGCGAGAGAGAGAGAAAGAAAGTTAGGTGTATACCAGAGCTTACCCGACCCCCCAGCGGAAAAAAGGTTTCAGTCGCGACGAATGCACAAACCAGCGCCTGCGACCGAACTGGATGCGTACACTTTGCGGACTCTTAGCCACAATAATTTCCACGGGGCCTCGCCAAGGCTTATACAATTTTGGGGACGTACCCACTGGAAGTGGGAGGGCAGTGAAGCCAAGCCCTATCACCTAGTGACCATTTGGTCCCATTTCTCGGAGACCAACCAGCCGTTCGTTTGCAGCTTGCCACAAGGCCACATTTCCTCGAGAAGCTTCCCTAGCTTCTGACAAGCGCTTAAAGGTAAGGCGTACGGGATTAGGCATTTTCTTATTAAACGTCAAGAAACCGGTAGAAGCGTGAGGGGCCAATCTGTACGCCGCAAAAACACCCGTAACGTGTAGGTCCCAGTCAGTCTGCAGGTGATAGGGCGAGGTGCGAACCTTTTTGGTGCCCAACAGGTCGCATGCCTCCTTGGGTAACTTAGACGTAAAATGTTTGCCTTGGTCCGCAAGAAGGCGTTCCGTTGCACCCTTATTCAAAACGTAACCGTGGAGAAAAGAATCAGTAATCGTCGCAGCCGACTGGTCCGGCACCAGCCAGGCCATTGACCATCGCGAAAGGTACTCGACACCCACCAACAAATATGTATTACCCCGCGGGGTGGTAGGAAACGGACCGAGCATGTCGAGCGCGACGAGTTCATTGACCTGGGACACACTGATCGATTTTTGGCAGAGGTTTCTGACGAGTGCATTCCGTGCATCCTTTTAGAACATTATAGACATCTCCTGCCATGCCGGGCCAGAAAAAGTTCAGGCGGAGAAGTCACGTGGAAGGGAAGTAATAAAATAATAAAAATAAAACATAATAAAATAATTCTCACGACGTTTCGGCCACAACGCAAGCAGCCGTCCTCAGCTGAAACCAGGTCTGTCGAGGTGACAGCGTCTGAATGAAACAGCACACGTGCTTGGAGCATATATATATAAGCTGGGTTGGAAGGGGGGGGGGGAACGGGGCGCCTTGACAGAAGAATTTGCATATCAAGAGGAATTTAGCATATTTATGGGAAATGCAGGTATGTGATTAGTACTATATTCTTGGTTCTTTCTGTAAAGTCACGTAGAAGGGAAGTAATAAAATAATAAAAATAAAACATAATAAAATAATTCTCCCGACGTTTCGGCCACAACGCAAGCAGCCGTCCTCAGGTGAAGAATGAAACACCACCAAGCTTGGAGCGTATATTAAGCTGGGTTGGAGGGGGGGAGGTGGGAAGAAGAGCGCCTAGACAAAATAATTTGTATAGCTGCCATCGTTGAGTAGTTCTTGGATTATGTTTTGTCCATGATGACAGTGGCATTGCCTTTGTCGGCTGAGAGGATGACAATGTCATCCCTCTTTTTTAATTGAGCTAATTCAAAACGCTCATCTTTGCTGATGTTGCTAGCTGGCATCTTAGCGTTTTTGAGGGTTGCAGAGATTTCAGATCTTGCTACGTCTGCAGCGATGTGACTCAGGCCCTTGAGAGCTACATCTACTCTTGCAATTATATCATTAACTGGTATGTGTCTAGGTGTGACTGCAAAGTTTAGTCCTTTAGCTAAAACGGATTTCAGACCTTCAGAAATAGAACTTTTACTGCGATTAATTACGACTTTGTTAACATCTAGCTTTTCAATGTGTGGGTCCGGTTTTTTGTTTGAGAGGCAGTTGAATTTGGAAATCAAGTTGTCCTTACATTTGGTCGACATAGCGTCAGCTGAAGAGGCAGTCATTTTATCTACATGTTCCCAATCCGATGTGGACATTGTTGCACTCAAAGATAAGTGTGATTTGTAGAGTGTCTTGTCTAACTGATCTAGTTCGGTGCGCGTAAGTCTGATTTTCTCTGAGATAAGAGCTAAGCTAGTTCTAGACAGAATTCGTTTCGCATTAGAAGAAGTTACAGCAGCAGATGTTAGTGTAAATGAGTTTGGTATTACCTTAGAGTCGCGGCATCTCTTCAGAAAGGAGAGAGACTCGATTAGCTGAGCCTTCTTATCCCGGAGCTTGTTGAAGGATCTCAAAGTTATGTGGAAACCCTCCCCGTAGAGGCGGTTAAATTTCGATTTAAAGCTTTCGTGACTGCAGGGATTCATCTTCTTGGTTCTTTCGGTAAAGTCACGTAGAAGGGAAGTAATAAAATAATAAAAATAAAACATAATAAAATAATTCTCACGACGTTTCGGCCACAACGCAAGCAGCCGTTCCTGAGGACGGCTGCTTGCGTTGTGGCCGAAACGTCGTGAGAATTATTTTATTATGTTTTATTTTTATTATTTTATTACTTCCCTTCGACGTGACTTTACCGAAAGAACCAAGAAGATGAATCCCTGCAGTCACGAAAGCTTTTAATCGAAATTTCAGGCGGAGAGTCAACAGGGTATTTTGGATACCGAGATGCAGCACTCATTCGTGCGTCTTCCATATGACTTTGTCCCGCAAAACAGTGGGCACAACGATGTTATATTTCCGAAATTCCCCATCCCACCTCATCAATAGACCCCCTCTAAGGATCATGGAGGACAAAGTTCGTCGGCTCCTACCATCCTCGGAGTCCTTAACACGGCGTCTAATTTTAATTAAGGAGGCATCCTCCACCTGGAATCGCCCCCACTCAGCGTTGGTGAGGCCGAGTGTGTGATCCCGCAGGTCAGCAGCGCTTGTGAGTGCAACGTCTGCTGCAGCTACAACAGCGCGAGATGGTGCCGCCTCAACGGGCTTGCAACGTCCCGCACCCGAGATGCACGCACACTGATCACTGGGTGGCAGTCGTGACAGTGCATCAGCGTTTACATGGCGAACACCGTTTCTATAGGAGACTACAAAAGAGTAGTCCTGAAAGACATCCAGCCATCAGGAGAGCTGGCCGGATGGCTGTTCGACTTGCTGCACATACTGGAGAGCCGCGTGATCCGAGCACACCTCAAACTTCCTCCCATAGAGGTACGGACGGAAGTGGACGATAGCCAGCCACTCACGGCGCGTCACGCAGTAGCGCTGCTCTGCTGGGGACAGTACTCTACACCCATACGCGACCACACACTCCACTCCATTTACAACTTTTGAAGCCAGTGTTACTGACGTCGGTATCCAGGATGAAGGGCAAAGAAAAACGGGGTACCGAAGGGGAGGTGCATTGACCAGGCCGTCTCGCAGCGCAGCAAACACTGCTTCCTCCTTCTCCCATCGAAATTTCTGACCTATAGCCGTGAGGACATGGAGAGGTTTTGCGATCGTGGCGAACCCGGGAACAAAGCGTCAGTTATAAGAGGCGAACCCAACAAAACGAAGCACTTCACCCACCGACTTGGGAGTTGGCCATGTGCGCATGCACGCAGATTTATCAAGGTCCATCGATATCCTGGATTCGCTGACAATGTCCTAAATACCGGACCGACCTTTGCAGAAAATGACATTTCTGCAGCTTAAATTTGAGTTTAATCATCCGCATTTTAAGAATAACCACCTGCAACCTCCGCAGGTGTTACTCGAACGCACGTCCGAAAACAATGATGTCGTCGAGGTATATTAGACACGCATCCCATTGAAGCCCTGTCAACACCAACTCCATTAACCTCTGGAACGTGGCAGGGGCCGAGTGAAGTCCCATCACGAGCCGGTTAAACTCGAACAACCCTCGGGGTGTGCGGAACGCAGGCTAAGGTCTAGAGCTGTCGTCCAAGGGCAATTGCCAGAATCCAGACAGCAAATCAAGGATGGAGAAGAAACGCGCCCCCGACAAAGCGGCTAATAAGTCATCCATCCGTGGGAGCAAGTACACATCAGCCACGGAGACTTTGTTGAGTTTGCGGAAGTCAAAACAAAACCTCAGACTCCCGTCCTGCTTTTTAACAAGCACAATGGGTGCCCCCCACGGGCTGTTTAATGGGGAAATTATGTCAGTGGCCAACATCTCGTCGACCACGTGACGCACGTGGTCTTTCTCCTTGGGACTCAATCTGTATGGGTTTTGGCGAATGGGAGCGGCGTTCCCCGTCGTATCGATGTGGTGATGTAACAGCGGCGTGCTACCAATATCGTATTTAGATTTACTAAAAACATTGGAACTTCCTTCAAAAGTGCACGCAACTCGAGCCTCTGTGCCGCGGAAAAATCTGGGCTCTCAGAGTAGAGTGTGTAAATCAATTCTCGTCACATTCCTCACCCTGCCCCACAGCCGCTGCAACTCCCACAGTCCCGTTGTTTTCCCCCTCGCAACACGCGGCTGACGCGTGAGCCAGAACAGTATGGCAGACATTAGTGAACTGACGTTCAGAAACTGGACAAATGGTTTCTGATCGTTTGCCAACCAAAGTCGGCGCGTACAATAAAGTTGAGCAGCATTGTTTGAGGGGACCAAAAACATCCTTCCGTGGTCGTTCCCTGGTCGAGTTGTTTTTTCAGATGCAAGGGAACGAGCATCTGTGCACCGGGGGAAATTTTTACTGTTTGGTTGGCCAGCGCTAGGACCGATGCATTAGCCTGTGCGGAATTGAGTCGGCGATGACCAAAACGCCATTCGGCGGCCCGACGGTAACTCAATGCAGCCTTGATCCACAAGGATTTTCAGTGGCATTTTCCATAGAAAATCGGTCCCTAACAGGCAGGGTACAGCGAGGGACATGGAAACAAGTACCGGACCCATTAACCGAATGTCACCTATGCAGACTGTTGCCGATATCTGACCAATAATCCCTAAGAACTGTCCATTCGTGGCAAAACAGGGAATGCCAAAGGGCCGAATAGTGCGCGATTTTGGCGGCAAACAATAAAAAATCATTTTTGAAATGATGGTCGGGAATACACCAGTATCCACAAGCACCCGCACCTGTGACGAGGAATTATATAGTCGCGGGGGATGGAGGGAGGGGGGGGCATGGTGAGTGTGTGGGCTGGCTGTGGACTGGGAGGCAACGTTGTGAAAGCAACGGACGCTGTGAAGCAACGCATGGAGTTCAAACTGAAGCTTTGTGATGCAGGGGGCGGAAGTAGATAAGAAAGCTAAGATTAAGCAGCCTTTTGTTATGCTGCCAGGGGGTTAAATTAGAAATCCGCAAGTTGAAAAACAACGTGTGGTAATGGTGATGGTAGTGTGTGAAGCTGGGGGTAACAGACTGGGAATATGGATATGATTATGAAAATAAATCTAAACTGGCTGTCTAGCAGTAAACTGCACGGCAGCTAAAGTTGAACTTGGTTAATTACATCCTTCCAATGATGGCTCAATTTCAATCCATCATCTCGGTTGAAGTTATCTCTATGTTTGTATATCTGGAAAATTAGACAGGCGCAAGCTAAACGTGCACGCTTGAAATAACGTGTGGCAATGGTGATGGTAGTGTGTAAAGCTGGGAGTAGAAGACTGGGAATATGGATATAAATATGAAAATTAATATAAACTGGCTGTCTAGCAGTAAACTGCACGGCAGCTAAAGTTTAACTTGGTTAATTACATTCTTCCAATGATTGCTCAATTTGAATCCATCCTCTCGGTTGAAGTTACGTCTATGTTTGTATATCTGGATGGCTTCATGGACAAATCTTTGGTATTATCCAGGAGGCTTGCAGAGTACCTTGGTATCAGAGAACACAATGTCATGAGAATCAGCAGTATTATAACAGTGGTCATCTACGGCCGAAGAATTCGTTCTGTCGTGCTTCAAATCCGACTTTTTTGCGAATGCGGTCAGAAATATGTCGTTTCGTTTCCCCGATATAACAATCACCACAGGTGCAACTCAGTTTGTAGACACAAGGGTGCTGTAAGTCAGGAATGACATCCTTTACGGATGGGATCAGATCACGGATATTGTGCACTGTACTGAATCGGGCCTGGATCTTGTGTTTGTTTAGAATTTTGGAAATCTTTTTGGTAACGCCTGCTATGTATGGCAACGTAATGATTTTAATCAGAGTCTCAGGGGGATGTTTCTCCACGGTGGGAGAAACAGCTTGGCGGATAGCACGGTCCGAGTATCCGTTCATCTTGAGGGACAGATGTACATGTTCCAATTCACTGGCCATGTGGTGTTGGTCAGAGATGCAGTGGGCCCTATGGTATAGTGTTTTGATGAGGGAATTATTTAGTGCCGGATGGTGGTGGGAATAAGGCTTCAAGTAGGAATCTGTGTGGGTGTCCTTCCTGTAGACAGAATGTCCCAAAGAGCCATTGGGCCTCCTCTCAAACAGAACATCCAGGAATGGTAGCTTGCCATCCTTCTCCACTTCCATGGTGAATTTGATGGATGGGTGTATGGAGTTGATGTGGTTTAGAAATTGGTTCAATGCTGGGAGGCCATGTGGCCAAATGACGAAAGTATCATCCACATATCTCTTCCACAGGGAAGGACGCAGAGTGGATGTCTGGATGGCGTCTGTTTCAAATTTCTCCATGAAAACAAGGGGGAACCCATAAGGATGCCCTCATTTTGTTTGTAGAATGTCCTTGACTAGAGAGACCAAGTGAGTTGAGATAAGTACTGCTGAGGTGGTCTTGCCAGTGAAGGGAAGCAGAGTATCCGGTAAAAAACGGGCTAGTTTGTAGGTAGGTGAGTTGATCGTGGACACGATGGGCCGTAGTGGATTTCCTTCTTTATGGATCTTGGGAAGCCCATAGAATCTGGGAGGTCTCGCAGCCGAGGGTTTCAGGGAGAGCCGTTTGATTGGTTCGATTAGGGAAGTCGAACTAGTGATGATCTTGTTGGTTTTCGTAGTTAGGCTATTAGTCGGATCTCTATTGATTTTGGAGTAGCTGCCATCATTGAGTAGGTCCTGGATTTTGTTGTTGTATGAGTTTTTATCCATGATGACAGTGGCATTGCCCTTGTCGGCCGAGAGGATGACTATGTTATCCCTCTTTTTCAAATTTGCGAGTTCAGAAAGGTAGTTTTTGTTGATGTTGCTAACGGGTTTCTTAGCATTCTTGTGGATAGTGGCTATTTCAGCTCTCGCAACGTCCATTTGGATGTGTCTTAAACCTTTAAGGGCTACATCGACATGGAAGATTATATCCTCTACTGGGATATGTTTAGGGGTAACTGCGAAATTCAGCCCTTTAGCTAGTATCGTTTTAGATTGTCAGAGATTGGGATGTTACGCTGATTAATAACGATCTTGTTAACATCTCTCTTTGTAATGCGTGGTTCTGGCTTCTTCTTTGCTCGCAGGTTGAATTTAGCGATCAGGTTAGCTTTACATTTGGTTGACAGTGAATCAGCAGAGGAGGCTGTCATGTTGTCAATACGATCCCAATCGGAAGGGGACATTTTTGTGGTAACATTAAATGTGATTGTAAGAGAATCTTGTCTAAATTATCGAGTTCAAATCGGAGTAATAGGCTAGCTTTAAACAGAATCCGTTTAGCGTTCGGTGAGTGTGAAAGCGATGGGTATTACCTTGTTGTCGCGGCATCTCTTGAGAAAGGTTAGTGTTCTTGGTTCTTTCGGTAAAGTCACGTAGAAGGGAAGTAATAAAATAATAAAAATAAAACATGATGAAATAAAATAATTCTCACGATGTTTCGGCTACAACGCAAGCAGCCGTCTTCAGGTGAAGAATGAGACACTGACAAGCTAGGAGCTTATATATAAGCTGGGTTGGAGGTGGGAGAAGAGCGCCTTAACAAAAAGAATGTGCATATCAAGAGAAATTTAGCATATTCATGGGAAATGCGTAAGAGGTGGGCGGGGGGGTTTCAAAGTCATATTTTGCCCATGCATTATGCAGGATCAGCAGCACCAAGGGAGGGTGCAGGGAATATCATTAACAAAGGAAAGGAATGTTAATAGTATGTAGCTGCAGTTACTAAACAACCACGTAGAAAACTAAAGTATAAACTACATAAAAACTAAAGTATAAACTGCATAGTATCATCAGTATACTTGCTATACTCTACAATAAGCTGAGTTACTAACAGCAAGTAATACATTACAATTCTGCGTCGTAAAAATTATATAATATGCTTCCATCTAAATTTTATTCTCTTACATCACACGATAATACACCGTACTATATACTGCCATAGATAAACCCAACATTAAATTATATACTGTATTGCTATAAACCACCTTATACATTTTAATATAACACTATGTATTATTCTACCCACCCTAATGTGTATCACACTGCTATATGTTTACTATACAATTACGATACTATATATTACTTTGTACATTGTATTAAGCATATAAATGTTATACTATTTGTTATTATACACTGTACCATTGACCGTTGTGTCAATGGGTGAGTCGTAGGGGGAAAACTTGCAGTGGAGCAAAGAATCCATTCCCTGCGGAGAATACAATGCCAGTGAGTGGAACGCGGTCTGAAAGTCACCGTAAACGTGAACACAATCAGTTAAGATCCGAAATGGTGTATTACGTCCTTCCAATGATTGCTAAGCCAGAATCCATCTTCTCGGTTGAAATTGTCTCTGTGTTTGTATATGTGGATCGCCTCATGAACGAATCTCGCATGATAGCCAGATGGCTTGCAGAGAACCTCTGTCTTGGAGAAGTCAATGTCATGTGAGCCCACTGAGTTGTAACAGTGATCTGCCACGGCTGAGGTGTTTGTCCTACCGTGTTTCAGGTCTGCTTTATGTTCACGGATGCGGTCCGAGACATGTCGTTTGGTTTCCCCAATGTAACTGCTACCACAGAGGCAACTTAGTTTGTAGACGCCAGGGTACTGTATGTCTGGAACCACATCTTTTACAGACGGGACCAGATCACGGATTTTATGTACTGTGTTGAATCGGACCTGGATCTTGTGTTTAATCAGGATTTTGGAGATCTTTTTTGTGACCCCAGCAATGTAGGGTAAGGTGATGGTCTTGAAAGGCTCCTCAACAGGATCCTTCTTGATGGTTGGAGTGAAAATCTTCCCCGTAGAGGGCATTAATTCTAGATTTGAGGCTTTCGTGACTGCAAGAATTCATACTCTTTGGTTTATTTTTCTTCTCTGAAGAAGGACGCTTGTGTTGCCCCTGAAACGTCGTGATTTAATTTAGTTGTTTTCATTAATTTTATTTGATTAGATTTTTAACTACGTGACTTTGCCAGAAAAAAACAAAATGTATGAATCCTTGCAGTCACGAAAGTTTCAAATCTAGAATTAATGCACTTCCAACCGGGGCACTCTGTTGATGCTCGCGATGGCCGCTTACCCCGACGCCAGACCTGATGTACTTGACCCTCTCATCCTGGGCAAGATGTTGGAGTTGTCCAAGGAGATGGGTATTTCGCTGCCTGTGTGCGGTCATAAGCCGCTGACATCCCGGTGGGCCGCCAGGTGCCTCGACGCCCAAGACCACTTGCGCCATTGGGCGCAGATGGCCGTCTGGACAGAAGACCCTGTCAAGGATGATGAGTCGATTGGATGGGCACCATCTCGAATTGTCAACATCCCGGACGACGCAGGGGTCCGGAGACCTGGCCGCCGCCGAACCTCACTGGGATCCGCGATGGAGTCGTGCTTCAAGTGTGGCCGCTTGGGCCACTTCGCACATGACTGTCGGAGTCGTCCCAGTCCTCCACTGCCTCCCGGGACTCCATCCCCAGTGTCGCCTCCATGGACAGACCGTGACCCCGGCCAGGCAAGTCGGCACGCATCAGACACCCGGCATATATTGACACCTCATGCATCTTCCGATGGGCTAGTCTTTTACACCGGGGGGGGGGGGGGGGGTAGGGTGATGTAATACAAGAGTACACCGACAGTCGCCAATCGGTGGGATAAGCTCCGCCGCTTCAGCCATTAGCCAATTAGGTGGATGGGATTAAGTCGGCCAAAGTTCAAGGGCAGAGCTCAAGGGTGCTGTGGGTAACCATCTAGAGGGTTCGTGAGAGGGCGTGGCTATAGGTGGGGCTTGGTGACGTGTGAGAGGGGTTATAAGGGGAAGCAGGTAGAGGCTCGTGGTCAGTGTGTGAAGTCTGGAAGAGGGACCACGTCTCGCGCCTCCGGAACGCCAGCGGCCACGTGGCAGTCCAGAAGCTGTCTCCTTGCGCGCCGTCTGCCAGCGGTGCGCGGGAGCAGGGAGCGTGAGCGAGCCGTGCGCGGAACAACAACAACTTATACCGCGTGTGGTGTTTACGTGGAAAGAACGTGGAGCTATCCAGCCATCGAGAAATAAATAATAAAGAAGACACGAATCCAAGATCGTTGTCGAAGTGCTTTATTACACAAGCATGAACACGGACCATATCTGTGTGTTCTTCTGGTCGCATGGTGATTCATCCAATTGATGAGCTCTTTGCAATGAAGAGCAGAGACTCTGGCACATTGGAAGTCGAGTCATAAAAACGCTACAGCAAAGTCTCCGAAACAACTGGCTACTTAAGAGATCACTTGTCTTGACGAAGTTATCTTCAAGATCGCCAACCCACTTGGTCTAACAAAGAGGACTTTAGCAACTGTGCGGTCTCAATGTGTAAAAATTGGATCGTAGTTAGACGTACCAAGAATGGACACTGCAGCAGTATAGAATCCCTCCAACAACGATGATCAAGAATGACCCGAGGGAAACCCCTGCTTCCACCACACAGCTGATTTGCCTGGCAGGGGGATCATGATTTGGGGGGGGGGGGGGTGATAAATAAAGGCTTAATGACAGCCACCTTAAGTGATTTGCTCGCGGTGTCATTTACTGGGTTCTAGTCCCGCGTTCTCTTTGGCTTCTTGGGCTTCTGCCGAAGTCAATTGGGTTTCCTGTTCAATTTTGGCATGCATTTCCAAGCTGCTTAGTGCAAGACTTAGCGCGCTACATCCTGGCCCTATACAGCTGGAATGCTTGTTGTGAGCAGCCGCGTGGGGAAGTGGAACCCCAACGCGTGAGCGAGTTATCGCGAGCAGCACATGCATGTCCAAAGTCCGGCCCGCGGGCCAATCACGGCCCGCGGTCAGATTTCATACGGTCCGCAGCTTTGGTCTTATAATGTGTTATTTATGACTCGCTAGCTCTGTCAGAATAAATAAATCATAACTTTAAAGATGTAATTCCTCCTTTCACCACACGGTGGTAGCACCATTCTAATGCTATCTGGCTATGCATCCGTCCCGCTAACCCTTCTCGAATCATTTCTGCCATGGCGACTGCAAAAAAAGACAAAAGTTGACAGTGAGGGCCGCCGCTTTCAGGAGCAGTGGGAATTAAGTTACTTCTCAACTGACAATCGAGGCAATTGTGTTTGTCTAATTTTTAAAGAAACGGTTGCCTTGTTTAAGGATTTACACTATGAGACCTCCTTTACCAGTGGCAAAATATAGTAGTAGGTTTTTACCCTTTAAACTGGTACAAAACTGACACCTTTATACAAGGCATCATGTTTGCAATAACCACAACACAAGCAGTCAAAATGCAAACAAAAAGAAACAACTCTGATAATGATATGCACTGTCCTTGAAGTTGATTGGTCCACACCCGAGACAGCTTTTCTTAGAGCCTAGTCTCCATTGATGTTGGACCAGAAGACGCCAAAAGGCGTACAATTCAGAAACAGCACACTATCAGAGTATTGAGAGCTCGGGGTAAGCATTTACACTATGAGACCTCCTTTACCAGTGGCAAAATATAGCAGTAGGTTTCTACCCTTTAAACTGGTACAAAACTGACACCTTTATACAAGGCATCATGTTTGCAATAACCACAACACAAGCAGTCAAAATGCAAACAAAAAGAACATGATGAGCTAACAGGGAGTGACCGCGCTGAAAAAGTGAAGCAACTCCAAGCTGCTCTGGCATCGCAACAGCGATTCTTCACGCGGGCCTGTGAGTCAAAGGGAAACATCACCAAAGCCAGCTACGAAGTGGTCATTATTAATAGCTAAACATGGCAAACCTTTTACTGAAGGTGCGTTTATCAAAGACTGTGTCATGAAAATGGTGGAGAACATTTGCCCCGAGAAGAAGCAAGAATTTATGAATGTTTGCCTGGCAACACTTGTTGCACGGAGAGTTGAGGACATATCGTCAGATATTCAGAGACAACTGGGGGACGATTATTTCTCATTAGCCTGCGCTGAAAGCACCGATGCATCTGACACTGCACAACTACTTATTTTTTAAGAGGAGTTGATGACAACAGAAAAATGACAGAGGAGCTGCTTGACCTCAAAAGCCTTAAAGGGCAAACCAGATTTATTCGTCTCTGTTTGTGAAGCTGTTGATGATATGAAACTACCATGGAGTAAAGTTTCTGGGATCATTACCGATGGTGGCGCCTGCCATGGCTGGTGAGCGAAGTGGATTGTCCACACTGATCTGCAATAAAGTCAGCGAAGAAGCAGGTAACGCTTTTAAACTTCACTGTTTCATTCACCAGCAGGCTATCTGCGCCAAACATCTCAAATTTGACGATGTTATGAAACCAGTGGCAAAGGCCATCAATTCTATTCGCTCTAAAGCTCTATACCACCGACAGTTTCGACAGTTCTTGCGTGACATCCAGGCTGAATACGGTGACGTAATATATCACAACTATGTGAGGTGGCTAAGTCCGGGGTCCGCACATTTTTGGGGTGAGAAGGGACAACCAATGGAAGAACTGTCCGATCCTGTATGGCTGGTAAATCTGGCTTTTTTGGTTGACATAACGAAGCATCTGAATGTGCTGAATGTTAATCTTCAAGGAAAAGATCCAGTGGTGAGCCAGCTATTACGCTCACATCAAGACCTTTGGAACCCAACTGAAACTTTTCCAAAGACACTTGTCCCAAACAGAGCCCTGCACCGCGCACTTCCCAGCTTTGAAAGAGGTCATTAACAGTTTCCCACAGGACAACATCGGTGCGCAAATGAAGAGTTATGCAACAGCTATCGCATCTCTTTCTGTGGAATTTAACAAACGCTTTCGGGGCTTTGCAGTTATTGAAAAGGACGTTGCTTTTCTCTTCTCCCTTCTCCATGGACCCTGATTGTGCTCCTCCACAGCTGCAGCTGGAGCTCATTGAGCTGCAGTGTGATGATGAGTGCCGCAGAAAACTCATGGAGAAGGGAGTGCTGATCAGTCGACTTTCCAGCTGTACCCAGTGTGCTACAATCTACTCTTGATATGCTAACGCCTACTCGACCATGTTCGTCATTTGTTGCAATGCCTTGTACGTGAATGAGGATCCCGCCGCCATTTCCCGCCAACCAGGAACCTCTGTGGCGCAGCCCGTGCTTACGGCCGCAATTTGTGACGGAGAAGCGCAGGACGGAGCCCGCCAAATCTGAAAGTGCGTCAAGATCGCCTGTGGACATTCCATCCCTACAGCAACTACCCTTCGCGAAACAATTTACAGCCGCCAGGGGCTACTGGGTGGCCTTCAAGCGGCAGTTCCAGACGAACGTGGACGGAGGCGGAGGCGCTGAGAGAGCTGCCCGCCGCTCTTGACGCCGATGCCCCAGCGGCGTTTCTCACCATCCCGCCATCGGAGAGGGCCACGCTGAACCAAGCCTTTAACCAAATGGCGGCGTTCTACGAACCACCGTCAAATGTGCACGGAGGAGGAGGGAGGCCGAGACGCCCCTCGCCTTCCGTAGCGCACTTTTGGCACTAGCAAAGGCTGCCTTTCCTAAGATGGATCACGACGGACTCGACTCGCTGGTCCTCGAGAGGTTGCTGGCTTTGGCTAAGGACCTCAATGTCATCCTTCCGGCCATCGACGATGAAAATTTATCGTCTATCAAGGTTGCAAGATGCATCCAGGCCCAAATGTGGTGCCCGTCCCAGCCCTGCACATCGACCCAGGGCGGAGGCTGTGGAGGGGACGTCATGTTGCGACAGGTGTAAGAACAACGATGGCGGAAGACATCTTCTCGTCCTGGGAGCGGGATCGTCTTGTGCTACAACTGCGGCCTGCGGAAGGGTTCGGACTTTGATCGGGCCGATTGGCCGCTCCAACCAGGTCAGTGGTCGGAGCTTGCCGCGACCGCAGGTTCGTTCGCTGTTTTAGAATTGATTGGGGGGAAATCAGGATGCTCGTTGACACCGGAGCATCAGCGACCATCATTTTAGAGTTGATTTATAACATCTTGCCCCCTAAATGTCCTATCGAAGCTCCGTGCTTCTCCGCAAACGGCGGCTCATTGGGCCTAATTGGGAGAATAACATCGGAGCTGTGCATTGCAGGTGTCAAATTGACACACAGGTTCTTGTATCGACGTCCCTTGCTATTCCTTGCTTGCTCGGGACCGACTTTTTGGGGAGGATGCCCTTCAAATTTTTGATCGACCAAGGGTGCCTTGAATTACCATCTAGGCGTCGAATGCCATTTTTGCCTTCTCCCACTCACTTGTGCACAGCCAACGATACCGTGCAAGCACTTGCACGTAAGACAGCAAAGATTCCCCCTGGTGCACAATTGTTGGTCCCTTTGCAATTGCGGAAGCCGCCAGACCAGGATGCGATGGAGGGAGGAATCCTCTTGGGACGTTAGCATCCAATGATCGGGAACCCTTCATTCAGATCCTTAAAGCAGGGTTAGACACGTCAGTCATTCAGGAAGGTATCGTGCTAGCTCATGCGTCACCAGCGCTTCGTGAAGGAAGCATCGTTGGCAGTGTGGGAGCCGCATCAGATACGAGGCCACAAAAGGGTTCTGATGAGGGGTGGATGGAGACGCTTTGTTCGGAAAATGTTGAATTGTCCGAGGCCCAGAGGGGGGAATAGAGGGCGCATTTGCGCAAATTCTCAGATGTTTTTAGCAAAGGCAAATTTGACATCGGCCGCACTACGCTTTTGAGTCACCACATCGTTGCTCCCATCCAGCAGAATTCCTACCGGCTGAGCCCTACGGCAAATTAACACATATGGCAGGCGGTTGACGAAATGTTAGCTGCAGATATTATTTCACAATCTCCCAGCCTGTGTGGAGCCCCTATTGTCCTTGTTAAAAAACAGGATGTTAGCTTGCGCTTCTGTGTGACTTCCGTAAGCTTAACAAGATCTCTGTTGCTGACGCATACCCTCTACCTCGGATGGACGACTCCCTGGATGCTCTAGCGGGAGCACAATTCTTTTCCACTCTTGACCTCCTATCCGGATTTTGGTGGTTGCCACTAGACAAAGCCTCAAAGCCCAAAACAACCTTTCGTACACCACAAGGCTTGTTCGGATTCAATCGGCTTCTGATGGGTCTTCATTCCGCGCCGGCTACGTTCCTGCGATTGATGGAACTGGTTCTAGCTGGTCTCCAGTGGGACTCATGCTTGATATATCTTGACGATGTTATCGTTTTCAGCCATACGTTTGAAGAACGCCTCGAACGGTTACATGTTTTCTTTCTTACAATGCGTGCAGCTAACCTAAAATTTAAACCACAGAAGTGTCACCTTCTCCAAAAATCGGATCGGTATCTTGGCCACAAAATCAGTAAATCGGGTATTGCGACTGACCCGGACAAAACCGCGTGTGTTCGTACTTTGGCCGACCCCCATGTGAGTGGGGGAGGTGTGCAGTTTCATAGGATTCACGTCCTATTACCGCCGTTTTATCGCCGGGTTCGCTACCATCGCTAAACCTCTCCACGCCTTGATGGCAACGGATCAGAAATTCCATTGGGAGGAGTAGGAGGAGGCCGCATTTGTTGCGCTCCGAGATGGCTTGGTGAACGCCCCTCCCCTCCGCTACCCCGACTTTAAATTTCCGTTCGTCCTTGATACAGATGCTAGTAACACTGGAATTGGAGCTGTTCTGTCTCAAGTTGTTAATGGCATTGAGAGTGTTGTCTCAAATGGAAGCAGAGTGCTGTCTCCTGCCGAACAACGGTACTGTGTCACATGCCGGGAACTGTTAGCTCTTGTGTTTTTCGTGCAACAATATCGCCCCTATATGTATGGTAGACACTTTGAGGTGCGCTCTGACCATGCAGCGCTACAGTATGTGCTGCATATTGAACAGCCATCTGGCCAACTTTCACGTTGGTTGGACGTCCACCTGGACTATTCCTTTAATGTTATTCATCGCAAAGACTCCCGACAGATGAACGCGGACGCCCTGTCGCGATTACCAACGAGCAATGGGTGCGTGTGTTTTTCGGGCTCTGGGCACTGTAAGCCGCCCACCGAGCACTCGCCCCCTCCCCTTGCGGCGTCGGCAGAGGTTGGAACCTCTGAGGTGGCCGAGAGTCCGGTGGCGCGTGACGCCGTCATTGGGTTGGACTTTGAAAAATTGGGCGCCTCCAGGTTGAGGACGCTTCCCTACTTAAATTGCGACGCCGTATCAGGGAGGCTGATGGGGGTGCGGATCGACGGGGTGTTGCCTCTGTCATTCTCAGAGGCGGATTGCTCGTGCATTGGGATGGATGGTTGCGCCGTTATAACATTGCTGTGCCCACTGCCCTGCGGGGTAAGGTCATTTTGGCGGTACACGAGCGACTGTTGCACCTGGGTGTGCATAAGTCATTGGCCACACTTAAGCTGGACTTCTTCTGACCTAGCATGGTGGAAGATCTCGCTAATTTGTTGAAAGGGTGTGTGCAGTGTGCGCGGCGGAAACCGCTGTCGAAACCCTGTTGAGGTCTCCCGCAGAAAATGAACTGGTTGCTCTGGACATCCTTGGTTCATTTCCCACTACTCCTCGTGGGAATAAGCATTTGCGAGTGGGAGTCGAGTATTTTTCATGATGGCCTGGCTGCTCCCCAACCAGTCGGCGGCGATGATCACTGAGGAATTCCTCAATGGCTATGTAATGGACAAGGGTGCTCCCGAGCGTCTTTTGACCAATAAGGGCAAAAAAAATTCTTCTAAATTGCTGCGAGAGGTGTGCGATTTGTTGGGAACAAAGAAAGTACGCATGTCACCATACCACCTGCAGACGGATGGCATGGTGGAGCGGCTGCACAGGACTCTGACCTCCATGCTGAGCCATCAGGTCAGCAAGTCCCAACTTGACTGGGATTTGCATGTTCCCGGAGTCCTGGCTGCATATAGAATGGCTCCTCACACATCCACCGGCTACTCACCGTTTCTTTTAATGTACGGGAGAGAACAAAACTCCCCGATTGATCTCCAGTTCCGAGGCGCGCCAAACACGGCTTAATAAAAAATTTCTGACTCCATGCGCTTTATTCTTCAGAAGCTTTCTGAAGCGTGGGACGTTTACAGGGTAAATTTCAATTCGCGCCAATTAGCAAATGAGCGGATGAGGGGTTCCCGTACTTCCACACATGAGCGGGTGCTAGGGGACAGAGCCTGGTTGCATTGTCCACAGATACCAGTGGGTACGTCGCCCAAATTTTTAAACCCTGGAGGGGGCTGGTTGATGTGATTTGGGTCGTTAAAAAACAGTGTGTTCAGATTCGCTTGGGTCGGCGGAGTTGGTTTGTACATCCCTCACGCCTCAAGCCTTTCATCGCTCTGCCTGAATTCATTCCATCTCCATACCGCAGGGGCGGAGTATCAGATGTGTCCGGCAAGCTGAGGTGTGTACCCACTGAGGTTGGTCCTCAGCGGAGTCACGTGATTCCATACTTAGGTGCCGCGCTTCTAACGTCCCCTCGAGCTGCCACCTGCGTCGTCCTACCGGCCGACTGCTTTTCATGAGGAGCCGGGTTCGATGGGACATTTGCATATTCCCCCCGGGACCTCCAGGGAGATTGAGCCCACCTCCTCTGGGGGCCCGGCCACAAGTACTCGATCAAAGACTCTTCGGTTTCCGTGATCCCCATACACACACGCTCCCACACCGTCAGTTGGTTGTGGCACTCGGCAGTCCGTATCGGTTATTGGCTGAACCTAGCCTTCATTGTGCTTGCGGGTGTTGTTACACAGTGAGGGTGGGAGATGTTGGTGATGGAGGGGGACCCGAGCATTCACGTTTTACTGCATTTTTTTCCTCTCTCTATCTCTCCTTGCTTTGTTGTTTTGTACTTCCACCCCCTTTTCCCTGTCTGTTACTGTACATGTGTAGATAGTGTATATATTGCATATGTGGGTTGGGGTATTTATTTGTTAATTGTTATTGTTGAGGCACACATTGGGGTTTTTATTCACTCTTTTAATTTTGTTCGTTGTTAAAGGGGAAGTTGACAGCCGGGGTGGCTGAGTGCTACAGAGGGGGGGGGGGGTGATGTAGTGACATCGCGGGATGTCACTGTGTAATGCTAGAGAGGCACGGCGTGCCATATATTGACATCGCAGTCACCACTTGGATGTGGGTGCAGT
Organism: Lethenteron reissneri; assembly: GCF_015708825.2. NCBI lineage: Eukaryota > Metazoa > Chordata > Hyperoartia > Petromyzontiformes > Petromyzontidae > Lethenteron > Lethenteron reissneri. Next base: position 13,159,072 of record NC_083809.1, read on the forward strand.
ACCGGCCCTAGAGGGGCTCGGTGAGCACTGACTGACAGTGCTGGATGACACCATGCTCTGCGTGCCGGCCATGGAAATGGGGTTACTAAGGGCCATGGCACTCTGGTTGACCCCAGAGGACACAGGACCCCCAAGTGGGGGCTAGGGGTGGTCATGTGTCAGGGTCGAGATCCTGCTCGAGGATTATATAAGGTGGTCGTGGCTAAGGGCAGAGCCAGCCACGCCACAGAGGATATAAGCCGGGTCCAGCAGCGGGACCGGCTACTGTTGTTCATCCTGATGAAATCTACATTCTACGTCCTACAGAGTCTCCAACACGTGGACCTGGACCCAAGCTATGGTCCGGTCCGTTGTAACTAGTTACGGTTGTTTTCCTGTTAAGAGGCAGTTACGATGTGTGTTGGTGTTAATAAATGTGTTGCCTCCAAAGAGTATGTCTGCGACTCAGTTGAACTCACTACACATACATAGTTAATTATTATTATAATACTGCACCCCAGATGTGACAGCATGATTTCCACTTATGTCGGATTTGTGCATCTGTAGTGATTCAAAGACAGAGTTTATGAGGCACTTTTTTATTAACAACTTCCACGGTCTCGTCCACACACTCTCCACAGTAGCTTAGTCTAACCTGTACACAACACTAGCCATCTAACACTGAGAGCACTGACTGAGATAGCCAACTACTATCCTTCGTAACGCAATATCTAGCGGAGACGGTAGCGACAATGGTGATGAGACGATAGCAACAACGAGACGAGTACACTCCCAGAACTGACAGCCTCGAGCTCCCGCTCTCGGCTCCTTTTATGCTACCAGCGTGGCCTGGCTCTACCCTGACCGCGCCTCTCTTCTCGAACCCACTAGCAGGTTCCAGGGACCTCCAGATGGGGTCCTCCATGACCCTTTCCCTAGTTCCTCCTCTCTGCCAACACATCGTGCACACCCTCACCGGCATGTGTACTGTCTGTCCACCACAGATGCCACCGCTGTCCACCAGCCGGCGCTATTACACTACAATAGTAATAACGTTTAGAAGAAGAAGAAAAACAACCAATATATTCAATAGAAATATAGCCATTCCATGACCAATCAGATAAGAGATTGTTGTGCCTCACAAATCACTGGCTTTATCTTGGATATGTTTGATATATGCCCCTTTTTCCAAATTCATATTAAGAATAATTCTGCAAAATATTTTTCTTCATACTGTAATAAATGACTCTGTCAGGCGATGCTGGTCTCCATTCGTCTTTTATTTAGGTTCTTCTCCGCACCCCCCACTGGCCTCTTTCTCTGACCAGTGCTGTCTCGCGTGCGCCCCGTGCACGCTCTCTCTCTCTCCCGGACCAGTCCTGTCTCACGTGCACCCCGCGTATGCTCTCTCTCCCTCTCCCGGACCAGTCCTGTCTCGCGTGCACCCCGCGTACGCTCTCTCCCTCTCTCTCTCTCGTGCCCCGCACACTCCCCCGTTAACTCCCCTATTCCCGCACTCCGCACACCGCTGATCACTCTCACCACCCAACGTGGCTCAGCCTCTTAGATTCCCCGACTGCCCCGATCTCTTCCAAGCTCCCACTTATATACATTCCCCCCACGTGACCCTGACTCCTCCCCTTCCAGATCCTCAGATCCGGCCTTCCCATACTATCTCTCTCTCCCCCGCTGGCTCCGCCTCCATTCACCTTGCCCCCCATTGGAGCCGAGGCGAACGGTGGCCCCTCCCACACGCCCCGCAGACCAGGCTCCGCCCCCCAATACCCCGGGCCGCGTGATTGGACCCGAGCCCAGCAACAACCCCATTTACGCTCGCATTACATGACCCCCCCCCCCCCCTGGTGAAAAAGCCAGCCGTCCCGGCTGCAATCGGACAAAATAATGCGAGCGACAGCATCGTAATCAGGAATCACCAGGCACAACGGATAGTATAACAACAACCCAATTAACGAAAGGGAAGGGATTTGGAACGAGTGCGGGTCGCCGGCCCGTCCTTCATGAGAGGCGGCGCCCTCAAAGGTCGCAGTCCTGACAGGGTTTAAGGAGCGGCGGAACCGGAACCATCCACCGCTGGTGGAGGCCTGTCTGTCCCAGCACCCCGTTCCCCAGAGAGGTCCGTAGTCGGGGCCCTCTGCAACTGCAACCGCGGCGGGGTTGGAGGGGCAGCGGGGCCAAATGTCTCCGTCGCCGTGGTAGGCCCACCCGGTGCAGGAATCCCCGTGTCCGGCAGGATCACAGCCGGGCCCGTCTAGAGGAGGCATGACAGGCGCGCTTGCAGGTTGAACAGGCAAAGTCAGTGGCGCATCGGACGTGACAGACACCGGCAAGGCAACGTTAGGAGATGACGCATACACTCGCGAGGCCACGTAGGGTTTCAATCGGGACGTGTGAACGTACCAACGCCGCGCTCCGACCTGAACGCGCGCGGACTGCGGGCTAGGGACCTCAATAAGCACAACCGGCCCCTGCCAGGGTTTGTGCAACTTAGGGGAGGTCCCCACCGGTACCTGTGGGCAGTGGAGCCAGGCCATGTCCCCCACTCGCCAGGGGGACCCACAATGAGAGCGCAGGGCGCAACGTTCGTTCCGGGCCTGGGTCCTGGCCGTAGCCAATCGGGCCACCTCCCGCGCCTCCGCCACGCATCGAGCGGCGTCACGAATATACTCGGGGAGGGGCTTAACAGGACCCCTCGCCCGCGTGCCAAGTTGCACTTCCGCCTGCGGCACATTCTCGCGGCCATACATCAAAAAGAAGGGTGAGTACCTTGTTGACGCATGTGGCACCATCCGGTAAGCGGAGAGCACCCCAGGGATATGCAAATCCCAATCGGCCTGCTTCTCGCTAACCGTATGACAGAGCATGGCCGACAGGGTCCGGTTCAACCGTTCAACCATCCCATCAGTTTGTGGATGGTAGGGAGACGTCCGAACCTTCTTAGTCCCCAGTGCGTCGCACACATCCCGCAATAGGTTGGAAGAAAAATGTCTCCCTTGGTCTGTAAGCAACCTTTCCGGCGCCCCCTTGTCCATCACATATCCGAACAGATTCCCCCAAGCGGACGGGGGAAAGGGCCCCAAAATATCCAACGCCACAAACTCGTTAACCCGCGACACTTGTATCGACTGCACTGGGGGAACATACGGTTGCTTAGGCGGCTTCCGCCGGGCACAGTCGGAGCACGCCCGAATATGCCCGACGACATCAGTCATCATGCCGTGCCAAAAATAATCCCGCTGTAACGTCAACAAGGTTTTCTGCACCCCGAGATGTAACAACTTCTCAGCGTACAGAATCCGAATCAACTCATATCGCAAAGATGACGGCACAACAAGACGCCAGCGATCGTGCAAGCCTTCCCTCCACATCAACAAGCCGTCACGGAGAGCCGCTCCCGGCGTCCCATTGGATGACAGATATCCCCTCTCCTTTGCAGCCCGACTCCGTAAGGCCCCCAGCGAATCATCGAGCAATTGCTCTCGAATCCACACGGAACGCGGCAAATTCAAAACCCCGTCGGCCGGTTCCGGACACGTGGAAGCCCCGGGCATCTCCACAGCGGACACGACAGGATACAGGGGCTGTGGAACCCGCGTGCACCTATTCGTGCCAGAGGCACAGGCGCAAGGGGATCCCTGCGGCAATCGGGAGAGCGCGTCCGCCTTTGCGTGACGCGACCCCTTACGATATTGAATCTTAAACGAAAATTCCTGCAAAGTTTCCAACCATCGCGTCAATTGGCCAGACGGTTGGTCAACTTTCAGGGAATATTGTAGAGCTGCGTGGTCCGTGCGCACAATAAATTTGCGGCCATACAAATACGGCCAGTATTGATGGACAAAATCCACTATAGCCAAGAGTTCCCGGCGGGTAACGCAGTAGCGGGTCTCCGCCGGAGATAAAACGCGGCTCCCCAAAGGCCACCACGCGCTCGACGCCACCCTTAAACTGTGATAGGACGGCCCCAATCCCCGTGTCACTAGCGTCGGTATCCAGAATAAAAGGCAGAGTAAAATCAGGGTAGTCCAGCGTCGGCGCTGACGCCAAGCGATCGCGTAGGGCATGAAATGCTGCCTCCTCCGCCGGCCCCCAGCTGAACCTCCGGTTCTTTGCTGTAAGGAGGTGCAACGGCCTAGCGATCGTGGCAAAATTTGGAACGAACCTGCGATAATAGGAAGCGAACCCAACAAAACGACGCACGTCCCCCACCGCTGGCCGGAATCGGCCAGTCCCGGACGCACGCCGTTTTCTCCGGGTCCGTGGCCACACCGTCAGAGCTGACTATGTGGCCCAAATAGCGCACGGATCATTGCAAAAGGTGACACTTCTTGGGCTTAAATTTCAAATTGGTGGAACGCACCCTAGCAAAAACAGCATCCAATCTCTGAAGATGCTCCTCAAATGTAAAGCTAAACACAATAACATCATCCAAATATATCAAGCACGTGTCCCACTGCAGACCGGTCAACACGAGTTCCATCAACCTCTGGAACATAGCAGGGGCGGCGTTCAACCCCATGGGAAGACAATTAAACTGAAACAGGCCCTGCGGCATACGGAAAGCCGTCTTTTCCCTCGAGGACTCGTCCAGGGGGAGCTGCCAGAACCTCGAAGAGAGGTCAAGAGTGGAAAAAAATTTCGCCCCAGACAAGGCATCGAGGGAATCATCCATACGCGGCAGGGGGTAAGCGTCCGCAACCGACACCTTGTTTAACTTCCGAAAATCGACACAAAACCGTAAATTACCATCCTTTTTATTTACCAGGACCACTGGAGCGCCCTACGGGCTGTTGGACGGAGAGATAATGTCAGCGCCTAGCATATCATCCAACGCGCCGCATACATGATCGCTCTCCGCCGGGCTCAACCGATGTGGATTCATCCGAATGGGAGCAGCATCCCCCGGTATCAATATGGTGGGAGAGCAACAAGGTGCGTCCCAGATCGAAATCGTCTTTACTAAAGACATCAGAATATTTCTCCAACAGCGCGCGAAGCGCGGACCGCTGGTCCGTAGTCAAGGACGCATTTTCTTGGCACAACCCGGCGATCCATCGATCGTCCTGCGCCGTCGAGGCCGAAACCCCCCCCTACGAGGCCCCGGTGGGCCAGATCGTCATGGGCCGTGAAGGCGGTTGTAGCATGTGCCAAAACTGTTCCGGCCGGCACGACGACATTTTCCGTGCCTCCATTCAACACTTGCAAAAACGGAGGCTGACCCGGCCGAACAATCGTTCGTGCCGCGACCAGCGCCAGGCCATCCGTAACCGCGTTGGACGGTGACAACAACACCCCCGCCGCCCCCTCGACCCCAGGCACGGGCTTCCGATAAAGCAGTGGGATAAGCATCTGCGAGTCAGGTGGAATGTCGACCGAAACATTGGATAGAGCCTGCACCTGACGGTCCGGAGCGAACTGTCCCCACGGCGACGGCAAAAAGAAAATCTTCTGGCCCGCCGGTAACTCAATACAATTCTGATCAACCCTTATCTGAATGGGCATTTTTTCCAGGAAATCGGTCCCCAACAAACACGGCACAGCGAGGGACCTGGAGATTAACACCGTCCCCGAAGCCGACACACCCCCAACCGAAATACGCGCCTCCACCTGACCAACGATGCTCATACTCCCTCCGTTCGCCGCAACACATGAATCGTAAACCGTTCGTACCCGCGACGGCGGAATGGACAGGAGATGGAATATCACGTCCGAGATGATAGTTGCGGACGCGCCCGAATCTACCAAAATCCGCACGTCGACCCCCTGTATCGAACCCGGCACGGTTGACGACCCAGTAGTGGCTGCGACCACCCTCCATGCCAATTTCCGCCACTGTGTCAGCGAGCGACGCGGATCCCTTAGAGTCCCCCCGTTAGAATAGGCCCCCTGAACGCATACCGACGGTGATGCATGAGATGACAGGCCTTGCCGGGTGTCTGATGCATACCGACTTGCCTGACACGGTTGACTCTCCAGCTTTGACGTCGCGTCCGTGGCCGGGGACTCCGGCTGAAGAGGCGGGCGAGGGCGACTCTGACAGTCCCGCACGAAGTGTCCAAGACGCCCGCAGCGGTAACACGACGAGTCGGCCCGCCGCCCGGGTCCCCCCCCCGTCTCGATGATCCCTCAACGGTGGGTCGGAGCGCGACTCCGCTCCCCCTCGAGGAACCCATTGGGCCGCCGCTGCAGAGAGATCGCCAGGCCCCCTCTCATCCGGCACGAAGACGGCCTTTGACGGAGTCCACCCGGTGGCGCCTCCCTCCATGGTCGGGCTCCCCGTCCAGGCAGTCACCTGTGCCCAACGGCGCAAGTTGAACTGCGCGTCAAGGCACTTGGCTGCCATCCGGGAGGTCAGCTGCTCATGGCCGCATATCGGCATCAGAATGCCCAAGTCCTTGGACAGCTCCAACATCTTACCCAGTATCAAGGGCTCCAACAAGTCGGACTCCGTTTCTGGATATGCGGCCATGGCCAGCTCAAGCACAGCGCCCCGAAAAGCCACAGGCGATTCCGCGGGTGCCCGTTGCCTCTGGACGAATCTGCGGTGTGCGTCGTCTGGAGGCTCGTACGCTTCTGCCATTTCATCAAACGCCCCTTTTAGCGTCCCCTTCTTCGCGGCCTTGATGGAGCGGAAGAATTTCAAATACTTGTCGTCCAGGAGCGTCGGCAGAACTTCCAAGGCCTCCGCATCCGTCCACTTGGCAGATCGGACGGCCTCAAAACGCCACGCAAATGCGCTCCAATCTCCTCCAATTGAGAATTCTTTAATCGTCGTCAGGCGATGGTTGCGAGTCCCCGAGCTGCTGTCTTTCGAATCAGGCGTCCCCTGCGGCGGCGACAAGATGGCGTCTTCCCGCCGTGGCAGCGACAAGATGGCGGCTTCCCGCCGCGGCGGCGACAAGATGGCGGCTTCCCGCCGTTCGTCCGCGACCACACCCAAGATGGCGGCATGCTGCCACGTGTCGGAGAGGGCGGGAAGCGTCGCAGAGGCCCCAATGGTGGACGGCTCGGCCCCACCCGAAGGCTCCCCGCTTGAAGGCCCGCCGCGTGGCCGATCCGGCATCGTCGCTGGCGCGACCAGGGTGACTAAATCCAGCAGAACGGCCCGCAGCGAATCAAGCTGGACTGCCACGTGTCGCCAGCCGTCCTCGGCGCCCGTCGACGCAAACGGCCCGGCCGCCCCGACGACATCTTGTACTCCTGTCGTGTCGCTCGCCGCCACTTCGCCCACGCCTTCCATGGTCGGGACCGCCACCGCCGGAGGAAGGTCCTCTTCGTCTTCTGAAGATGGTGCAGGTATATTATTTTTCTTGAGATGTTTTGACATCTCGTTCCACTTCTGACACCAGTGTAATAAAATACTCCGTCAGGCGATGCTGGTCTCCGTTTGTCTTTTATTCAGGTTCTTCTCTGTACCCCCACTGGCCTCCTCTCGGACCAGTGTCGTCTCGCGCGTGCCCCGCGCATGCTCCCTCTCGCGTGCCACACACGCTCTCTCTCTCGCGTGCTACGCACGCTCTCTCTCGCGTGCCCCGCACGCTCCTCCGTTAGCTCCTCTATTCCCGCACTCCGCACACCGCTGGCCGACGGCGTGCTGAGATCCTTCAGCCATGTGGCCGATGGCGCGGATCTTTACTCACCACCCAACGTGGCTCAGCTTTTTAACTTCCCCGACTGCCGCGATCTCTTCCGGGCTCCCACTAATATCCATTCCCCCCACGTGACCCTGACTCCTGCCTCCCGGATCGTCAGATCCGGCCTTCCCATACTACCTCGCTGGCTCCGCCCCCATTCAACTCGCCTCCCATTGGAGCTGAGGTGAACCGTGGCCCCTCCCACACGCCCCGCAGACCAGGCTCCGCCCCCTAATGCCCCAGGCCGCGTGATTGGACCAGAGGCCAGCAACAACCCCATTTACGCTCGCATTACATATGTAATGCGAGAATAAATGGGCAGGTCGGATGTGACGATCCGAGAGGGAGGAGTCAGGGTCACGTGGGAGAGGGAGGAGTCAGGGTCACGTGGGCAAGGGGTTATAGGAAGGAGACCGGAAGACATCAGGGGAGTCGAGGGAGTGAAGAGGGAGACCACGTTGGGTGGCCGCCGTGCCTCAGCCTGGTGGCTGAGGGGCTCATCGGACGGCGCCAGCCAGCGGGGTGAGGAGAGAGCAGAGTGCGCGGGGCGCACAGGGCGTGCAGGGGTTGCACGGAGCAGCCGAGTAGCTACAGAGCTAGCGGAGGCTAGCACAGGGCGTGCGAGGTTGTACGGAGCAGCCGAGTAGCTGCAGAACTAGCGGAGGCTAGCAGAGGGTGCGAGGTTGCACAGGCAGCAGAGTAGCTGCATAGCGGAGCAGCAGTGGGGCTGCATAGGGAGCAGCAGGGTAGCTGCAGAGTGCGCGGGGCGCAAGGAGAGATGACGCTGGGCCGAGGAGGAGGCCAGCGGGGTGAGCGGAATACGAACACAAATAAAGGACCGACGGAGATCAACATCGTGTGACGGAGTCCTTTATTACACATATGTACCACCACAGCAGTATGCACTGCTGCAATCATAGCATGTACCACCACAGTCAGAATGCACTGCTGTAATCATAGAAGCTACCACCACAGTCAGTATGCACTGCTGTAATCATAGCAGGTATCATCACAGCAGTATGCACTGCTGTAATCATAGCAGGTACCACCAGTCACTATGCACTGCTGTAATCATAGCAGGTACCACCAGTCAGTATGCACTGCTGTAGTGATAGCAGGTGCCACCTCTGTCGGTATACACTGCTGTAGTGATAGTAGATACTGCTATCAAGTTTGTAGATACTCCTATATAGAGTTAGTAGATACTAAAACAGTCAGTATATACCACTACAGTCAGTCAATACTGCTACAGTCAGTATATACTACTATACAGTCAGTACATACTACCACGGTGAGTAGCTACTAGAGTCAGTAGATACTATTGTAGAGGAGTAGAGGAGAGTGGTGGCGTCGTGTGCGCTGTCCGGTGCGGTGACCTCACGGGACGTGGGGTCGCACGCGCTGGGCAGTGCACGTGACATCACCCCTCCGAGGGTATATAAGGGAGACCCCGTAACGTAAGCGGGGTCACTGGAGGAACGGGGATAGTGGAAGGGGTAAAGAGGGAACCAGGGATCGTGATAAGTGTTAATAAACCCTGGCGGAAGCCCCTAACTCAACCTCCGTCTCCGAGTACCTCCGTCTACGATACAACAACTGGTGTCAGAAGTTTACACCGTCGCCAACATGTATAAAGCGGGCGCACGGCGTAAGAACCCACCGGCACATGACTTGGAGGGTGCCGAAGGCGGAGAGGAGGCTCCAGCAGTGACCCCGGAGCCCGGGACCCCGGTGACGGTCCCCATGGAGACGAGCGGGCCGGAGCGGGAGGAGTCGGCTGCGGGGAGTGCCAGCTCACCGCCGCTGCCAGAGACGGAGAGCGTCCCCGCAGCTCTGCTGCAGCAGCTCCTGCAGGCGGTGGGGCAGCTGACCGCCAGGTTGGCCGAGGTGGAGGCGTGGACGCAGCCAACCGCCCCGCACGCGGGACGGGAGCAACTGTCAACTGCCAACGTTGAAAGCGCCGCAGTTTTCCCAGCGACCGCTCCACCGGAAATGGCCGCCATGTTGGCTGCGACGCAATCCGCGGCGGCCATGTTGGCTCGGGAGCCGTATGCGGCTGCTGCTACGGCTGCCATGGCGACCGCGACGCCGCGTCTCTCCACCGACGCGGCCGGGATTTCTCGGCACGCCGCTCCTGCGAGACCAGCCGCCGGCGACGACGCGGCTCTACATCAAGCTGCGCCCGCCGGGGGGGCCCAGGGTAAGTACGCGCGTGCCGTCCTCGCCGGGCCGCCGGGGTGGGCAGCGGCGGATGCTGCTGCCCCGTACATCGCTGTGCCGCCGGAATGGGCCGCGGGTGCTGCCGCGGCTCAACCTGTCGCTGCGCTCACGGGGCCGGCCACCGGCGATGCCGCGGCTCTGCACCTCGCAGAGCCGCGGCATCGCCGCGGCTGCGTGTTATTCCGCCGCGTCTTCGGCGTGGCCCATGGAGGCTGCAACGCCGTGGTGCCTCGCCGCGTCGCGAGAGGTTGCCGCGGCTGCGGCCGCTGTCCCGCACCTCGCTGCGCCGGCGGGGAGGGCCGCGGGGACCACCGCGGCTCCGTGTTTTACCGCTGCGTCTTCGGCGTGGCCCGGGGAGGCCGCAACGCCGTGGTGCCTCGCCGCATCGCGAGAGGTTGCCGCGGCTACGGCCGCTGTCCCGCACCTCGCTGCGCCGGCGGAGTGGGCCGCGGGGGCCGCTGCAGGCCCGAATTATAACGCCGCGTCTTCGGCGTGGCCCGTTGAGGCTGCAACGCCGTGGTCCCTCGCCGCGTCACGGGACGACGCCGTGGCTTCGTACGCCGCCGCTGACAGGTGGGTCGCGAAAGCGCAGGCACCTTCACACCTCGCTGCATCTACGGCGTGGCCCATGGGGGCCGCAACTCAGCCACACTTCGCTGCGTCTACGGCGTGGCCCATGGGGGCCGCAACTCAGCCACACTTCACTGCACCTACGGCGTGGCCCATGGGGGCCGCAACTCAGCCACACTTCGCTGCGCCTACGGCGTGGCCCATGGGGGCCGCAGCACCACCGCACCTTTCCGCGTCTTTGGCGTGGCCCGCGGGAGCCGCAATGCTGCCACCGCCGCAACACGTCGCGTCCGCTGGGTGGCCCGCAGGTGCCGCTTGGCTTCCACACCTCGCGGCGCCGCGCGGCCAATGGCAGCGCAGGTTACCCGACGTTGCGCCGTTTGTCGCGCAAGGGGGCGACTGGTCGGCCTTCCAGGACCGGTTCGACGCGGCATACATGTCGGTCGGCTGGTCCATGGAGGAGGCCTTGCCGGCGCTTCCGACCTGCTTGGACGAAAGGGCTCTGCAGGCCTTCAAGTCCATCCATCCGGCCAATCGGGCTACACTCCCGGCGGCCTATATCCAAATGGCCAACGTTTTTGAGCCGCCGTCCACCGCGCAGCTAAAGTTTTCATTGCGGCGGCGGGAGGAGGGGGAACTGCCGCTGGCCTTCCGCTGCTCGCTCCTGGCCCTGGCGCAGGCTGCATACCCTGACCTGTACGGAAGGGCACTTGATTCTATGGCCTTGGGGAAGCTGCTTGACCTGGCAAGGGAGCTAGGAATTGCTCTGTCGATCAACAATGATCGGCAGATCACATCCTTGGCGGTCGCAGAAAACATTCAGGCGCACCTCTCCCTCCGCCAAAGGCCTCAGATGGCGGCGTGTGCGGGGGTCCTGGCGCCGGACGGGGGGGCCACCTCTCAGGGGGTGGACACCCTCGCGGCCCTGGCGATGCCCGATCGTCGAGGAAGGGGGGCGGGTGGTCGCCGTCCGGAGCAGCGGGGGCGGCCGGGACCTTCCCGTCCACAGGAGGCGGACACGGTGGCCTGCTTCCGCTGTGGTCAGCGGGGCCACATTGAGCGGGGCTGCCGGAATGCCCCGGGGGCCTTTGGAAAAGGGACTCCACCTTCTCCCAGACCCTCCTTGGCATCGGGTTCGGGGCCCCAGGCGAGTCACGACGCATCATCTGCGCGGCCGCTCCCTTCACCTCATGCATCTAGCGGGGCTAGGGCCCATCGTCATGGGGTTGTCCTCGAAGGGTCGGGTGCACCATCGTCATCACCCCCTCAATGGCCCAGACAGACCCGCCACTGGGATGCGCTTGTGCATAGGATGGTGGCGGCAGCTGCCGGCTCCTCAGCGGTGGCAGGATATGTGCAAGGGGTGCACGTTCGCCTCCTGGTGGATACAGGGGCGTCGGCCACCATTATTTCTGAGGCCATTTTTGGGCTGCTACCCCGCAGCGTGGGTCCGTTAAGGCCGGTTCGCGGGGCTTGTGTCGCCGCGAACGGCGGCAGTTTGGGCATCTTGGGCCACGTTGTAGCGTCGGTTCGGGTTGACGAGATTGAGTTGGCCGGGCCGATTTTGGTCTCCAGGACCTTGGCAGTGCCATGCCTCTTGGGGACCGACTTTTTGTCTAGGATGCCCATCCGAATTCTCGTTGACCAGGGCTGTGTGGAAATGCCGTCAGGGAGGCGGCTGCAATTCCTACAATCACCTACCGTCCTGTCTCCCTTGGTCGCCGGTGTACGGGCCTTGAATAAAGTGCCGGTGACCGTACCACCGGCGTCACAAATCCTGATACCCCTTAGGTTGCGCAAACCGCTCGAAATGGGCTCCACGGAGACGGGTATCCTCCTGTCCCCGTCAAGCTACTTTTCAAGGACGAAGGGGTCGGTGGGCGCCTTGACAGCCGTGTCGGGGGGCCAGGACCTTTTTTTGCAGGTCCTCAATTCGGGACCCTTGCCGGTCGTAGTCCCGGCCGGCGCCGTCCTGGCACACGCAACCCCGGCTCCTCCACCCGAGAGCGCTGCCCCGGATGGAGGGGTCGTGGCGGGCGTGATGCGCACGGGGGACCCCGACGCATCATGGATCGCCACGTTGTGCGACGAGAATGCCTCGTTGTCCTCCGGGGAACGTCGGCAACTCCGCGACCTCATCGAGCGGTTCACCGATGTGTTCAGCCAAAGTAAGTTTGATCTGGGTCGCACTACTCTTTTGGACCACCACATAGACACGGGCGACGCGGCCCCTATTCGACTTAATTCCCACCGCTTTAGCCCAGCGGAAAAAGATCATGTCCGCTCGGCTGTCGAGGAAATGTTGGCGGCGGACATCATCTCCCCATCTACTAGCCCTTGGGGTGCCCCCATTGTGCTAGTCAAGAAATGGGACGGGAGTCTCCGGTTCTGCGTCGATTTTCGTAGATTGAACAAGATCTCGGTGGCTGATGCATATCCATTGCCTCGCATGGATGATTCCTTGGACGCCCTCTCGGGCGCGCGGTTCTTTTCGACTTTAGATTTGCTCTCCGGCTTCTGGCAATTGCCACTGGATGAGGCCTCTAGACCCAAAACAGCGTTCCGCACGCCCCAGGGGTTGTTCGAGTTAAATCGGCTTCCTATGGGTCTCCATTCGGCCCCGGCCACCTTCCAGCGTCTCATGGAGATGGTCTTGGCGGGGCTGCAGTGGGAGTCTTGTCTAATCTACTTGGATGACGTTATTGTTTTTGGCCGTACGTTTGGCGAGCACTTGCAACGCCTTGAGGCGGTGTTCGTAAAAGTGCGTGCTGCTGGCTTGAAATTCAAACCCCAGAAATGCCACTTGCTACAACCATCGGTGAGGTATTTGGGACACATTGTTAGCACGTCAGGTGTCGCCACGGACCCGGATAAAACGGCTTGTGTCCGGACGTGGCCGACTCCCACATCTGTCGCGGAGGTGCGTAGCTTCGTTGGATTCGCATCGTACTATCGCCGGTTTGTCCGCGATTTTGCGACAATTGCGAAGCCACTGCACGCCCTTTCCGCCAAAGGCCAAAGGTTTCACTGGGGCGCGGAGGAGGAGGCGGCTTTTGCGGCGCTTCGCACGGCCTTGGTGGATGCGCCGCCCTTGGGGTACCCGGATTTTACGAAACCCTTCCTGCTCGATACCGATGCCAGCGACACGGGAATTGGGGCTGTCCTGGCCCAGGTGGTCGACGGGGTTGAGAGGGTGGTAGCCTATGGCAGTCGCGTTCTGTCCTCGACGGAACAGCGATATTGTGTGACCCGGAGGGAGCTTTTGGCCATAGTTTATTTTGTTCAGTTGTATAGACCATATTTGTACGGTAGGCTGTTTACGGTCCGAACCGACCACGCGGCCCTGCAATATTCGCTGAAGATTAGTCAGCCCTCGGGTCAGCTGTCTCGCTGGCTCGAAGTGCTCCAGGATTACCCTTTTGATGTAATCCATAGGAAGGGGACACAGCATGGAAATGCGGACGGCTTATCCCGATTGCCGGCAGGCGGCGGGTGTGCTTGCGTCCTGGGCTCTAGCCGTTGCAAGGCCCCAGGGGACGCCGCGGCCCAGTTGGTCGCGTCGGCCGAGGCGGACACCCCTCCAGGTGCGGCGTCGACCGCGGATTTCGGCCTTGGACTTCCCCGGGAGGTATGGTCCGGCTTGCAGATGGAGGATTCCTCTCTGCTGAAGCTACGGCGCTGTGTCGGACATAACGCCCGGAGCTTAGCTTCGTCGGCTGCCCCGGCGATCGCCGTGCATGACGGACTACTCATGCGTTGGGATGCCCAATTGGAACGCTATTGTGTGGTTGTGCCCACTAGCCTGCGTGGTAAATTAACCCGAGCCATTCACGAGAAGCTTATGCACCTTGGCTACCACAAGACCTTATTGACCCTTAAGCGGGACTATTACTGGCCGGGTGTTGAGGGTGACGTAGCACTGATTTTGAAGGGTTGCCACGACTGCGCGCGGAGGAAGGCCCCAGTTGTCCAGGACCGGGCCCCGCTGCAGTCCATCCGGGTTTCTCGCGTTAATGAGCTCGTGGCGCTCGACATTTTGGGGCCATTCCCTGCATCCCAACGGGGCCACAAATACCTCTTGGTGGGCGTTGAGTACCTCACACGTTGGTCCATGGCATGGCCTTTGGTCGATCAGTTGGCCTCTTCTATCACCGAGGCCTTCGTCCAGGGGTACGTGTTTGACAAGGGCGCGCCGGAACAATTGTTGACTGACCAGGGGCGGAATTTCTCGTCTAGGTTGCTCAAGGAGGTGTGTGACCTCCTTGGCACCAAGAAAATCCGCACCTCGCCCTACCACCCCCAGTCAGACGGGATGGTAGAGCGCTTGAACCGCACCCTTACGTCCATGCTGTACCACCAGGTGAACACGTCCCAGTCAGACTGGGACCTGTTCGTCCCGGGGGTCTTGGCGGCGTATCGGTTGGCCCCTCATGCCTCCTCGGGATTTTCGCCTTTTTATTTGATGTACGATAGGGAACCGGAGCCCCCGGTGCACGTCCAGATGGACGTTGGCTCCTCCAAGAAGGGGTCGGCGGTGCCGACCCCTTTGAAGGTCGCGCTTGACCGGCTGCGCGAGGCGCGACAGGCCGCTGCCGAGAATTCCGCAAGCCGGCAGGCGGCTAATGAGCGGCTGCCAAAACACCAGGCAGCTGGCCTCCCGTGGGTAGCGGGTCAAAAAGCGTGGCTGCATTGTCCCCAGGTCCCCGTTGGCACATCGGCCAAATTGCATCGCCCTTGGCAGGGACCCGTGGAGGTTGTGGAGGTCCGCCGGCCGCAATGCGTCCGGATTCGATTCGGTCGCAGGCAGTGGATAGTGCACCCGTCCCGGCTCAAACGTTATGTTCCATCTACCCTGGGGGATCCACCCCCAATTCCGGAGCGGCCGGCTGATGATGTATCCGGCGTGCCTGACCGGCCGGGTCTCGTTGACGGAGGTGACGTCCGACCTGTGTGTGTGCCCCCAGGCCCCTCCCGAGTGAGGCCGACAGAGACCCCCCAGGCACCGGAGGCCACCTGCACGGGTGGCGGACACCGCACGAGGGAGCGGGCCAGCAGCGCATACCCGCTCGAGGGGGATGCGGCTCCGGTGACGGCCCTGATGGCCGTTCAGCGGGCCCAGCCCCTGGCGCCCGTTCGGCGCTATCCGGCGGATGAGGCCTTCGGGCTCTATTTGTTTTGTTTTTTTGTTGTTACTGTTCTGCTTGAAGGGCCGTGCTGCCCTAAGGTTGATTTTTCTAGCAGCCGGGTTTACCTTCAGGCACACGAACTCGTGATTATTCGGTCTTCGGTCCGGTGTGGGGCCCCGCTTGCGGGTTGATTGCAGCCGGGTCGGCTGTTTTTTTTTCACGGGGGGGGGGGGGGTGATGTAGAGGAGTAGAGGAGAGTGGTGGCGTCGTGTGCGCTGTCCGGTGCGGTGACCTCACGGGACGTGGGGTCGCACGCGCTGGGCAGTGCACCTGACATCACCCCTCCGAGGGTATATAAGGGAGACCCCGTAACGTAAGCGGGGTCACTGGAGGAACGGGGATAGTGGAAGGGGTAAAGAGGGAACCAGGGATCGTGATAAGTGTTAATAAACCCTGGCGGAAGCCCCTAACTCAACCTCCGTCTCCGAGTACCTCCGTCTACGATACAACACTATTATAGAGTGAGTAGATACTGCTATAGAGTTAGTAGTTACTACTATAGTCAGTGGATACCACTATAGAGTCAGCAGATACTATACAGTTAGTCGTTACTATTATATAGTCGGTAGATACTACTGTAGGCCCAGTAAATACTGTTATGGACAGTAGTTACTACAGTCACTAAAAACTACTACACAGTCAGTAGCTACTACTGGCTCAATAGATACTACTGTACAGTCAGTAGATATTTCGATTTAAAGCTTTCGTGACTGCAGGGATTTATCTTCTTGGTTCTTTCGGTAAAGTCACGTAGAAGAAGCTGCATAGCGGAGCAGCAGTGGGGCTGCATAGGGAGCAGCAGGGTAGCTGCAGAGTGCGCGGGGCGCAAGGAGAGACGACGCTGGGCCGAGGAGGAGGCCAGCGGGGTGAGCGGAAGACGAACACAAATAAAGGACCGACGGAGATCAACATCGTGTGACGGAGTCCTTTATTATGGCGACAGTGCCGCAGCTGGCTGCAGTCCCGGATCGCTCTCACAGTTTATCAACCGTAACCACACCTCGTACCTTACCCACGTCCTTCTTCACTCACCACCACTCTTCTCACTTTCATCTTCCATTAAATTTTTCATATAATTTATTTTGTTTCATTATTTTCATTATTACTTTGGCCTCGCCCGAGTTTTGGGTGGCGGCCGATCCCTGCACCCAAACCCGCCCGCCTCCGTGTTCACTGCACACGCCTCGCGGCGCTACAACAGTCGACAAATGCCGTTTACTGCAGTGTCACACAACTCGCCTTAACTGCCGCATTGCACAGCTGTTGGGCAGTGCGAGTAAACGAGGCATGTTGCTTCGATTCACGAAGCTGGAGGACGCTGGCTGTATTGTTCATGCGGCGCGGCTTAACATCCACCCCGGGCACGGTTTCTACCAGGCACCTCTTCCGGTACCATCAGCGACTGTGAGCTTGGCGTGCCCCAGCATCGCTAGCAAGTGGGAGATCTACGTGCTCCGTCCAACGTTCACCACCATCAGCGAGTGGGAACGCGAAGCAGACTGTCATCTCCTCAACACGAGAGAGTTGGCTTGCCTGCTGCCCAGCACCACCAGTGAACGGGAGCTCTGCGAGGTACGTCCATCCTGCTGCATCACCTGCGAGCTGGAGCACAGAGCGTGGTCAGCTAATCCACCGGACTACGTGTCCGTCTGCCTGCTCCATTGTACGCCCCGCCTACGTGGTTCTGTACGCCCGTGTACGCGCTCAATGAGTGTTTACACGGGCGTGTTTGCGTCCGCTACGTACGGGGAAGTGCTTACTGACAGCGTGCAGCTTGGACAACGACACCTCGACTTGCTGCTCAGGGCAGCAGAGCCGCTGATTGGAGTACACCCGAATCCAGGCCCCTTCATCCGCACCATCGTTGCAGCATGGGCTAATATAATAGGGCTACGACATGCACCATCTCTTCATCATCTGCACCTGCAACCCGCGCTCCTGAGGACGCTCTCTGTCCTTGGGCTTCTCCGAGGCCAACGTCGGAGACTGCATCGGCACCGTGGTTGCAGAGGTGGTAGGGGCCGCCGTTCACAGGTCGACCTCGAACCAGCCAACTCCTCTGTTCCCTCGACGCCTCACCTGCACGGATCTTCACATCTACCTTCACATATCCGCCTCGGCCTGCTCAACGCACGCTCCATCACCAATAAATCAGCCCTGATTCACGACACCATCTCGGACCACCACATCGACCTTTTGCTCATCACTGAGACCTGGTGCAGGCAAGACTCCCCGCCAGCTATCTCTCTGGAAGTTGCGCCCCCAGGATACAAGGTTCTACATAAACCTCGCGCAACTAACCAGCGGGGTGGTGGCTTAGCGGTCGTTTACAATGCTCACTTGAAAATTAAAGAGCTCCATCTACCAATGGCTCAGGCCACATTCGAGGTCCAGTCCGTATCCCTTACTACTAACGAGTGCTTTTCCATCATTTCCATCTATCGCCCTCCAGATGGCAGCATCAACACCTTCTTAAATGAGCTTTCGGAATTCCTATATCTGATTCCTAACCCATCTCACAGGCTCGTGCTTACAGGTGACTTTAATTGCCCCGGCAATACCCCAGCCTCCATCGATAGTCACCTTGAGTCAATTTTGGCCTGCCATAACCTGGTCATCACAAACTCAGGCCCCACCAGAGCTTCGTCAACAAACGTTGAGAGCATGCTCGACCTGGTTCTGGAACCTAACCAGCACCGACGCATCACTGCACTGGGAGTTTTCCAAACTGGTTACTCCGACCACCGCCTCATACTTTCTTCCCTCTAATTTCCGAAGCCAATCACCATCAAATTCACCCGCAACTTGCGTAATTTCAAGGGTATCGCATTTCCTGCTTTTCGTCACCTCCTTGCAAACTCGCTTTCAATGTTATCCCCATCATCGGATCCAACCGTCTGCGCTCTCCAACTAGAAGCTGACATGAGGGCGGCGCTGGACAAACTAGCTCCATTAAAATCACGATCGCTAGGCAGTCTTCACGACACTCACTGGCTCTCAAGAGATGCCATCATTGCTAAGCGAACCAGGAGGCGCCTTGAACGTATCGCATCCCGCAGTGGTCTACCTGCTGATCGACTTGCTTACAGAGTCGCCTGCAGGAAAACTAACAAACTGATCCTTGTCTCACGTTCCTCCCACGTTGAGGAACGCATTAAAAAAGCAACCGGAAACCCGCGCATTCTATGGAAAACCCTCAAACATCTTCTCCATCCTGGTAGCACTATGGTCCCTCACCTTAGCGATCCCCTTGCCTCACTGAAACTTGCCACCTCTTTTAACACTTACTTCAACAACAAGCTAATCGCCGTCGCAAACTCGTGCACGTCTACTGACACATTGCACCATTGTACCCCGCTCATGGTACCTAAAATTGTAAGCACTAACCCAGACACTCTTCTAACTATGCTAAAGCCTGTGTCTACAAAAGACGTTTTCGCTTTAATTGAATCACTTCATTTGAAGTCATCTCCACTCGACGTGCTCCCAGGTTCCTTGTTCAAGCAATGTGCTCCGGAACTCGCCATCATGATCAGGAACATCGCAAATGCCTCCTTCTCTTCGGGGTGTTTTCCGTCCAACCTCAAATCTGGCCTGGTTTCTCCCTTGTTAAAGAAACCAAATCTAGATCCGGATGACCCATCTAGTTATCGTCCCATCACTAACCTCTCGAACCTCTCTAAACTACTTGAACGACTAGCCCTCGCCCAGCTACAACCACACGTCACCTCCTCCGCAAACTACTGCTACTTCCAGTCAGCTTACCGTCAAAACTATTCCACAGAAACAGCACTCACTAGAGTGCTCAATGACATTTTAACGATCATTGATTCCGGCTCAACTGTTGCACTTGTAAGTCTGGACATTTCGTCAGCCTTCGACACCATCAACCATTTGCTCCTTACTTCCCTCCTGAATTCCGACTTCGGTATATGCGGTTCAGCACTCAAGTGGATAGCTTCGTACCTTTCTGACCGGCAATCTTCAGTCAGGGTGGGCATGTCCACATCGCCTGAAACAACAGCATTATGCGGGGTTCCCCAGGGCTCTGTTCTAGGTCCCCTGCTCTTCACAGCCTACACTTCCCCGATCGGCCGGCTCATTGCAAGCTTCGGTGTTAAGCATCACTCATACGCGGATGACACGATTCTATTCACCGCCATCGATTCTAGCAATGCATCTGGATTCGAGAGGCTCTCGGAATGTACCACCGCCGTGCAACAATGGTTCACTGCACACAACCCAGCCCTTAATCCGAAAAAGTCAGTGGCCATCATGTTAGGTACCAAGCAACGTCTCAATTCAGCAGCACTCCCCACACACATACACATCTTCGGTCACAGCATCAAGTTCACCGACCACTTCAGCTACCTCGGTGTCATCCTAGATTCAACTTTATCCTTCGACCATCAAACCAACCATATCATCAGCTCATGTAACTTTCACCTGAAGGCTCTTAGACACATACGTCCTCTCATCTCTACTGAAATTGCCAACACTTTGGCATGTTGCATAGTTGGGTCTCGCCTTGACTATTGTAACTCCGTCCTTGTCCGGACCTCCGCTGGCAACCTTAAGAAACTTCAAAGACTACAAAATAACCTAGCACGCGTCGTCATTGCCCACACTCATCCCCGCCTCGACTCACTAGCTCGTCTCCGCGCTCTCAACTGGCTCCCCATTGCCAGTATGGTCACATACAAGACCGCCTGCCTCTGCCACAATGCCTTCATATCCGCCTGCCCGCCGTATCTTTCTTCATTATTGACAACCTGCAGCTCAGCACATGGCAGATGCCTGCACAGCGCGACTCACGACCTCCTCTCGATACCAAAATCCAGGATGGTCATGTCTACGCGCCGCTTCTCGGTGGCAGCCCCAACAGTCTGGAACGATATCCCTCTGCACATTCGCAGCATCACCTCAATCGCCTCCTTCAAGAGACACTTAAAAACTCACCTCTACAATCATGCTTTTGAGCGACCCTGAGCTTGGCTCCGCACCTCTGAGTTGCGGCCACTACGTCTGCAAATTTGCGCGCGTTACAAATTGTACTATTATTATTATTACATTGGTGTCAGAGTGGACTTTTTTAAGGCAAAATAACATCGAGGAAAAGCGTAACCCACTTATTACGTCTTCCGACGACGAAGAAACGGCCGCCGGCGCACGTCCTCCAGCGGCTACGTGGCGGTCCAACTTGAATCGCTGCGGCCCGTTCTGCTGGATTTTGTCACCTTGGTTGCGCCGGCGACGAGGCCGCATCGGCCACGCGGCGGGCCTGGAAGCGGTGAGTCTCCGAGTGGGGCTGCGCCGTCCGCCATTGGGGCCTGGCCCACGCTTTCCGCCTCTCCAACACGCGGCAGGGCGCTGCCATCTTGCGTGTGGTCGGGGAGAAACGGCGGGAAGCCGCCATCTTGTCTTCACCGCCGCGGGAAGACGCCGCCATCTTCAACATCGCGGCGGAGAGGCGGCCGTGCGCTGCCATCTGGAGGCGCCGCGGGGTGAGCAGCCTGCTGTGGAGCTGCTGTTTTGCGGGGGAAGGGGAGCCGCGAGGAGAGGACGCCGACGCTGCAGCTGCTGGGGCGGGAGCTCTCCCGTCCTGGCTCGGGTGCGAGACACTGGAGCAGTCAAGTCATCGTTCGAGTTCTGCGAGGCGTCTCAAGTTACCACCCTGCCGTCCTCTGCTCGCTGCAGCCCCGGGCGAGTCGTAACGAGATGCACCCGGCCCTAACACACACCTCACCCATCTAGCGTGTGCCGGGGGGGCGATTGTTGTCATGTCTTGAGCGAGCGGAGAGCGGTTCGGGCTGTGTGTGTGTGTGTTGACGATGGACGCGGTATTTGCTTGGTTGCTCAGTGTCAAATAGTGTGCGTGTGTTGCGGCGTGGAGATGTTATCTTCATGGCGAAGTTAATTATTAATTCGGTTGCGTCAGGTATCTCGTGCTGTAACATCTCGTGGGAGCCGTGAGCGATGTGGTTAATTGAAAAAAATGTTTGCGTGTTGTTGCTGCAAGGTGCCGTGTGCGATGTGGTTGATTGCAAAAGAGAGAATATTTTTGTTGTTGCTGCAAGTTACGACAGGGTTAATGGGGTGTTGGTTGCCTGCAGATCTGCTTGCTGTTGTGCTTAAATGTACACTTGTGATCGCGATATGCTGACTGCATGTGCTGTTTACACTGTTCTGTACGGATACGGAGTGCGGTGCATTGGTTGACCATTGGGTTTGGGATTGTTATTAATTGTGCGTACCTGTTTGGAAATTGGTAAAAATTCGGGGGGGGACCCAAAATTTTGGTTGTATGGGTGTTTATGCACACGAGATTGCGTGTGTGTTCATAGGTAATTGCGCTTGTTGAGAGAGAGGGCGCGCGATGAGGGCGCGCGATGAGGGCGCGCGATTACACCGTAGTTGGTGGCTTTGCTGTTAAGGGTGATGGGGCCGTAAATTTCCGCCAAGTGGCGTCGCTCATTCTGTTGATTGCATGCGGCCAGGGGTTGCTTTGCGAGTTGGTGTGTGTAAGCAATGTGGTTTGGTAAAATGAGTAAAAATTTCCCCGATACGACTGCTGTGCACAGCAAACTGGGGCTGTGCGTCCTATCATTGAGGGGTTGTTACAACGTGACGGGGGATGCGTCTTGTGACCCCCAGCAACGGGCAGCTGGGGTGCACGCACGGGGAAAACTGGCGATGTGCTCGCACGTTGGCCCGCCATTTTGAGCGCGCGCGGGGTATTGCGACGATGCGCTTTGCGCAAGGGGCCGCCATTTTGATTTCGCGCGAGATATTGCGGGGATGCGCTTGGCGAAGGGTGCCGCCATTTTGAGCGCGCGGGAAAAACCTCGGTGGGGCAAATATTTCATCTGTATATGCCTGCCATTGTTGAGTGGGTCATGCACGAGTTGTGGTCACATCGACCTATGGCTGATGGCTGACCTGACAGCCCGGAGGCGAGATGCTCCGTGGTATGTCTCAAATTAATGAGCCGTGTGCTCATATGGCTCGGGGAGTCATGGTTCAGTTGTGCGGTGGCACACTGAACCTGGTGTGCCGGGGGCTCACGGGATTCTGGAGTAGAGGTACCGTTACGTGCCAGCGATCGGGGTGACCGGGCTAGCATGGAGCGGGGATTCTCTTTGCGGGTCCTCCAGCGGGAAGGGCCGCGGACTTGTTCCGCTCTGGGTTAGGGCGTTATTGAATCTATAAGAGAACATTGCCCCGTGGGGGGGGGTCGATGGTGTCTGGCCTTGCCGAGGGATTAATCTTCCCTTGGCTATAATGCGTCAGACTATAAGATGCTGGTGTGTGTCTATCGCTGATGGGATAGTAAGGGAGGAGCATGGCCGAGTTGCTGCTCATCCCCGAAATTGCACTAGCCGAGAGTATGGTCAGTGGATGTTGCTGTGTGTTGACGACCATGGTGAGGGTTAGGGCGAGTTAAATGTTACCGCTGGGGAGCGTGGCTCTCTCCACGCGAGGGTGTGTGACTGGGGGCTTTGCTGAGAGTGACCGTGGGTACATGCTGTGTACGTGCGATGTCTGTGCTGGTCCTCAAGGGAGGACTGCTGGTGGGCAAGAGCAGGAAATTTTGTTGTTGTTGTTGTCACGTGTAAATAATATTGTTGTTAAAATGTAAATACTGGGGCATCCATCGCGTCTATTTGGGTATTTATTGGGGTTTTCTTAAGCGGGCCGGATTTACATCATCTCCACTACCCTGGGGCCGGGTGGCTGTCGTGTACGACATGCGGATGTGCGTTGTTGTGCTGTGCCTCAGGGGATTGGATTCTCCTTCTCGTCACAGATCTTCGGCGCCTGCCACACTGGGTGTTACCTGGTGTGCTAACTGGATGAGGACTTAAAGGAGCAATTGAGCGCCCGTTCGTCATTCCTGCTCTACCACTTGCTCTTTGATGTTGGACTTGAGCCGAGCGGATGGAACAGCAACATGGACACGCTCTAAGACACCACATTCCTGGGTTGTGCGCGTCGACCGTTCTTGCGTGTCGGTTGCCGTTGTTGTGCATTGTTCCATTCTTATTCTTGTTGTTGTTGCGCAGAGGACAGGCCGGTGTTCTGTTCCGGACCCTGATCCCTCCCTTTCGTTACTTGTGTTGTTGTTGTTATAATCTCCGTTGTGTCTGGGGGACTCCTGATTGTGATGCCTTCGCTCGCATTATTTTGTCCTGTTTCAGCCGAGGACGGCTGGATTTTTCTTTACGAGGGGGGGGTGGTGTAATGCGAGCGTAAATGGGCAGGTCGGTTGTGACGATCCGAGAGGGAGGAGTCAGGGTCACGTGGGCGAGGGGTTATAGGAAGGAGACCGGAAGACATCAGGGGAGTCGAGGGAGTGAAGAGGGAGACCACGTTGGGTGGCCGCCGTGCCTCAGCCTGGTGGCTGAGGGGCTCATCAGACGGCGCCAGCCAGCGGGGTGAGGAGAGAGCAGAGTGCGCGGGGCGCACAGGGCGTGCAGGGGTTGCACGGAGCAGCTGAGTAGCTGCAGAGCTAGCGGAGGCTAGCACAGGGCGTGCGAGGTTGCACGGAGCAGCCGAGTAGCTGCAGAACTAGCGGAGGCTAGCAGAGGGTGCGAGGTTGCACAGGCAGCAGAGTAGCTGCATAGCGGAGCAGCAGTGGGGCTGCATAGGGAGCAGCAGGGTAGCTGCAGAGTGCGCGGGGCGCAAGGAGAGATGACGCTGGGCCGAGGAGGAGGCCAGCGGGGTGAGCGGAAGACGAACACAAATAAAGGACCGACGGAGATCAACATCGTGTGACGGAGTCCTTTATTACACATATGTACCACCACAGCAGTATGCACTGCTGCAATCATAGCATGTACCACCACAGTCAGAATGCACTGCTGTAATCATAGCAGGTACCACCAGTCACTATGCACTGTGTTGTGTATGTACCCCCTTTTTATTTATTTATTATTATTTTTTTTAAGAATTATTCTGCCAACATAGATAATATCGTTTTTTTTTAATAGACACGGCCACGTGGGAACGAACACGCCCCCACACTTCCACAGAGGCCCCCACACTTCCACAGATGCGCGCATACCTCAATTCAAAGGAAAGACGGCATGAAAGAGGGTAATCAAGGTCATAAACTCCCCGAATTTCACACAAGAGGAACAAGGGAGGGGAGAATGGCAGGCAGGGGGGTCAGCAGAACATCCTTTTGTTAAAAAAACCTCAAACCGGGCACCATAGAGGAAGAGATAATTATATTCTGAACAAAGATAAGCCGGGATATCAGATTAAATAATCACAAGAAGTCAAATAATAAGTACGGAATTAAAGTAGAAGAGGAATCAAGGGCGGAGAAGGCTCTCAAAATTAACCAAACACAACACCCATGGGAAGCGAGCAACACGGCCGCCTTTGTCTTTCCGAGAGGATCTCCACACACAGGCACCAAGCCAGGAAATGACACCCATAAAGGTTGGGGCAAGGGCTCAAAGGAAATTAACACACGCCTTCGAATAAATAAGCGCATACGCCGGGTGCTCCCACCGTGGAAACAACCGCCTTTGTCTCCCCACAACACGGACAGCAAAAATTGCACACGCGAGGAAATAACATTTCCATGAGAGATCGGGTCACGATGAAACATCGTGAACACGGTTTCGGCATAACCAAGCAGCAAATAAGTCGCATTTCAACTTCCAAACCAAACCAACTTAAGCTGTGTGAGACAAAGGATGTGATCCCAGAGCAAGGGAGGGAATAATTAAGCTCGCTTAACGCGTAGGTTTTCGCGACAAATATTATTCAGTAACAAAACATGGATTCGAATGTTTTTTTTATAACTCGATGCGAATCATCGGTCTGGCTAATGGATAACTTCTGAAGCAGCCGACACGAGGCCCCCACCCCCACCCCTTTCTTCCAGAACGACACACACAGCTGTGTCTTCAAAGCTAATAAACACACGGACAAACACGCACGCGAAACACACGGACAAACACGCACGCGAAACACACGGACGGACACACACACGGACGCAGATGGTCCACCCCCACAGGAAGGTTTTATGACACAGCTTTTGAACAACTCGGGAAGCCGAGTGGAATTTTCCGATATAAACCGAAGGAAAATCCATACAACACAGATCGTCAGGGGCTCTGGCCCCCATCACAGATCTCGTCCGGGCTTCAGCTCCAACACAGATCATCCGGGCCACGAGCCCATCTTCGGCTCCACCACAGATCATCAAGAAGTTTTCGTCATTCAGGATGACGAGGTTCGCGGAGTAGCGACGCGTAGCTACAAGCCGAGGTCTGCACCACCTGAGAAGAATCGCTACCCTGAGTCGCAGAGCTGCGAGTGAAGCCAACAAAGACGCCAACGTCCACCCTGCCACGAACGAAGCATCGCTCCTCGTCGGAGTGACGACCAGCGAACAACCCGCAGGAAAGGCGGAGATCGCTGAGCGAGCGCCAACGTGCGCCACCGTGCGCCACCTTGCGCCACCGTGCGCCACCGTGCGCCACCGTGCGCCACCGTGCGCCACCGTGCGCCACCTTGCGCCACCTTGCGCCACCGTGCGCCACCGTGCGCCACCTTGCGCCACCGTGCGCCACCGTGCGCCACCGTGCGCCACCGAGCGACAACGAGCGACACCCAGATCGACCAGCATCGACCAAAACCGACTCGTCATCCCGCCGTGGAGAAAAAGAGTCAAAGTCTTCTGAACGAGCGCCGCCGCTCACCTCACAGCAGAGAAAGTCTCAGCTGCCGCTCGCACAAACAGCAGAGAGGTCGTATCGCTCCCCACATACAGACTCAAGAAAACAGAGAAAATCTTGTCAAACCGGTTCCTTTGTCCCAGAGTCTCGCCGAAGAATTAATTAAAACAGAGCCAGATTAGCTCTCCCGCAACGCGCCCTCACCCACCATTGTATCAAACATTCCGTTAAGAGGATTTTTATACTTGCCGATGAATCTATTGACATATACTTTCGCCTCTTGGGTACAATAAGTGCTATATTACCGCCATAGGAAGTGTGTCATGCTTGTTTTCAAACTCGACCAGTCGCCGATTGTGATCGATACATGGGCGAACTAATGAGATGCCTGGTAGGAAAAGTAGAGGTTACAATTGATAGAAGTGTTTCTAGTCATTCAATTCGTTAAATGCATAAGTGTTTATTCATTCATTTTAGTCAAATGCATAAGAGTTTCGTTATTCATATTGCATAATTGCATAAATTCGCAACTGCATAAGTTGTTGTCGTTCATATTAGTTAATTGCATAATCTTGCCCATGAATTATTGACGCATGTTTGACCTGCATGATAGAATGTCACGTGTTTGTTAGAATAAAATTGTTATCACAGAAGCATATTGAGTGTTCTTTCCAAGTCCATGCAAAACCATCTTATTCATAAGAGCTGTATCCTGTGATGAGATCTGAACTGGTGACCTAAAATATTATAACACACACTAAGATAATCGGTAAACGTTTAATTGATAATCGTGTTATCCTGATTGATAACTCTGGATAAACGAAACTAAGCAAATTATCATAACTGCACACATTAACATAATCGCAAGCCTCCGCATAAATTACTACGATTATCTCCGTGATTATCATAATTTATGCATATAATCACATGCATTATCATAATTTATGCATATTAATACACACATTAACATAATTAATGCGATTTGCGCATTTTTTGGAAAATTATTAATTTTTATTATTTTTATAAAATTTCATGACCCGACACATACAACAACTGCTGTAATCATAGCAGGTACCACCAGTCACTATGCACTGCTGTAATCATAGCAGGTACCACCAGTCACTATGCACTGCTGTAATCATTGCAGGTATCACCAGTCACTATGCACTGCTGTAATCATAGCAGGTACCACCAGTCAGTATGCACTGCTGTAGTGATAGCAGGTGCCACCTCTGTCGGTATACACTGCTGTAGTGATAGTAGATACTGCTATCAAGTTGGTAGATACTCCTATATAGAGTTAGTAGATACTAAAACAGTCAGAATATACCACTACAGTCAGTCAATACTGCTACAGTCAGTATATACTACTATAAGGTCAGTACATACTACCACGGTGAGTAGCTACTAGAGTCAGTAGATACTATTATAGAGTGAGTAGATACTGCTATAGAGTTAGTAGTTACTACTATAGTCAGTGGATACCACTATAGAGTCAGCAGATACTATACAGTTAATTCTAGATTTGAAGCTTTCGTGACTGCAAGGATTAATATTCTTAGGTTTTTTCGGTAAAGTCACGTAGGTAAAACATTAAAATTAATAAAAGTAAAATAAAATAAAAATCACCACGTTTCGGAGGCAACACAAGCTTCCGTCTTCAGGTGGAACCGTCACAGCCACGACAGCTTTATCAAGTAAATGAGAGATTGCAGGAGCTACCACTCCGTTTATATAATGGTTGGAGAGGGGGGGGGGAAGGGCCAAGTAAAGCACACTCTTTTTATTCATAAATGGGTGAGCCTTTGTTATGGAGAGGTACGGTTTGTGACTCAACCTGTGACAAGGAGACAACCATTAAACATGGTACACCTGTAATAGTTGTCTGTCAAATAAGATTGGCCAACTAAGTGTAGTTAAATCTTTTTTGCATAGTTAATCACATCTTTCCAATGATTACTCAGTTTGTAACCATCATCACGGTTGAAATTATGTCTGTGTTTGTATATTTGTATGGCTTCGTGTACAAACCTTTGATGATAGCCAGGAGGTTTGCAGAGAACCTTGGTCTCGGAAAAGACAATTTCATGAGAGCCCACCGAGTTGTAGCAATGATCGGCAACGGCCGAAGAATCAGTTCTGCCGTGTTTCAGATCTGACTTGTGCTCGCGGACACGATCAGAAACATGACGTTTCGTTTCTCCAATGTAGCAATCACCACAAATGCAACTCAATTTGTAGACTCCAGGATACTGTAAGTCAGGAACGACATCCTTCACAGATGGAATCAGATCACGGATTTTATGCACTGTACTGAATCGGACTTGGATCTTATGTTTGTTTAGAATTTTGGAGATCTTTTTGGTCACGCCTGCTATGTATGGTAACGTGATAGTTTTGGTCGGAGTTTCATGTGGCTGTTTCTGTGTGGTGGGAGAAACAGCTTGCCGGATAGTGCGGTCAGAGTATCCGTTAATCCTGAGGGCCCGATGTACATGTCTTAATTCACCGGCCAGGTGGTGTTGGTCAGAAATGCCATGGGCTCTGTGGTATAGCGTTTTGATGAGAGAATTCTTTTGAGATGGGTGGTGGTGGGAATCCGGTTTCAAGTAGGAATCTGTGTGGGTGGCTTTCCTGTAGACAGAATGTCCCAAGGATCCGTCAGGCCTCCTCTCAAACAGAATATCCAAGAATGGTAGTTTACCGTCTTTCTCCACTTCCTCTGCTCCCCTTCACAGGCAAGACCTCTTCGGCAGTACTCAACTCAACCCAATTAGTCTATATGGTTAAGGACATGGTACTATCTCCTGATGACATCCTCGTCAGCTTTGATGTAGTATCTTTGTTCACCAAAGTCCCAGGACCGGACACCCTAACAATAATTGAGGACTTAGTCCAACATGGATTGAATTCTGATGTACCTGCACTGGTTAGGCATTTCGATTTAAAGCTTTCGTGACTGCAGGGATTCATCTTCTTGGTTCTTTCGGTAAAGTCACGTAGAAGGGAAGTAATAAAATAATAAAAAAAACATAATAAAATAATTCTCACGACGTTTCGGCTACAACGCAAGCAGCCGTCTTCAGGTGAAGAATGAGACACTACCAAGCTAGGAGCTTATATATACGCTGGGTTGGAGGTGCAAGAAGAGCGCCTTAACAAATAGAATGTGCATATGAAGAGGAATTTAGCATATTCATGGGAAATGAGTAGGAGGTGGGCGGGGGAGTTTCAAAGTCATATTATGCCCATGCATTATGCAGGATCAGCAGCACCAAGGGAGGGTGCACGGAGTAGCATTAACAAAGGAAAGGAATGTTAATAGTATGTAGCTGCAGTTACTAAACAACCACGTAGAAAACTAAAGTATAAACTACATAAAAACTAAAGTATAAACTGCATAGCACCATCAGTGTACTTACTATACTATACAATAAGCTGAGTTACTCACAGCAAGTAATACATTACAATTCTACGTCGTAAAAATTATATAATATGCTTCCATCTAAACGTTATTCTCTTACATCACACGAGCATACACCGTACTATATACTGCCTTAGATAAACCCAACATTAAATTATATATTGTATTGCTATAAACCACCCTATACCTTATACATTTTAATATAACACTATGTATTATTCTACCCACCTTAATGTGTATCACACTGCTATATGTTTACTATACAATTACGATACTATATATTACTTTGTACATTGTATTAAGCATATAAATGTTATACTATTTGTTATTATACACTGTACCATTGACCGTCGTGTCAATGGGTGAGTCGTGGGGGGAAAACTTGCAGCGGAGCAAAGAATCCATTCCCTGCGGAGAATACAATGCCAGTGAGTGGAAACGCGGCCTGAAAGTCACCGTAAACGTGAACACAATCAGTTAAGATCCGAAATGGTTTATTACGTCCTTCCAATGATTGCTAAGCCAGAATCCATCTTCTCGGTTAAAATGGTCTCTGTGTTTGTATATGTGGATCGCCTCATGAACGAATCTCTCATGATAGCCAGATGGCTTGCAGAGAACCTCTGTCTTGGAGAAGTCAATGTCATGTGAGCCCACTGAGTTGTAACAGTGATCTGCCACGGCTGAGGTGTTTGTCCTACCGTGTTTCAGGTCTGCTTTATGTTCACGGATGCGGTCCGAGACATGTCGTTTGGTTTC
This sequence comes from Lethenteron reissneri, assembly GCF_015708825.2. Taxonomy (NCBI): domain Eukaryota; kingdom Metazoa; phylum Chordata; class Hyperoartia; order Petromyzontiformes; family Petromyzontidae; genus Lethenteron; species Lethenteron reissneri. Next base: position 13,189,556 of record NC_083809.1, read on the forward strand.
CCCAATGTAACTGCTACCACAGAGGCAACTTAGTTTGTAGACGCCAGGGTACTGTATGTCTGGAACCACATCTTTTACAGACGGTACCAGATCACGGATTTTGTGTACTGTGTTGAATCGGACCTGGATCTTGTGTTTAATCAGGATTTTGGAGATCTTTTTTGTGACCCCAGCAATGTAGGGTAAGGTGATGGTCTTGAAAGGCTCCTCAACAGGATTCTTCTTGATGGTTGGAGTGATGGCTTTGCGGATTGTGTAGTCGGAGTAACCATTAGCCATAAGAGCTTGGCGTACGTGTTTGAGTTCACTGGAAATGTGTTCCTGGTCGGAGATGCATTGGGCTCTATGATATAGAGTCTTGATGAGGGAATTCTTCTGGGATGGATGGTGGTGGGAATCCGGTTTTAGGTAAGCATCCGTATGGGTGGCTTTCCTGTAGACAGAGTGGCTCATTGAACCATCAGGTGTCCTTTTGATTAGGACATCCAAAAAGGGTAGCTTGCCATCTTTTTCGACTTCCATGGTGAATCTGATGGCTGGGTGTATGGAATTGATGTGGTCGAGAAATTGGTCTAGAGCAGGCCGGCCATGTGGCCAGATGACAAAAGTGTCATCTACGTACCTCTTCCATAAGGTCGGGCGTAGAGTGGCAGTCTGGATGGCGTCCGTCTCAAATTTCTCCATGAAGATGTTGGCTACAACCGGAGATAGGGGGGAGCCCATCGGGGTGCCCTCAGTTTGCTTGTAGAAAGTTCCATTCCAGATGAAGTATGTATTGGTTAAGCAGTGTCTCACCAGGGGGGGTACCCTAGCATTCAGTCATTGATGAACCAAGTCTTCAATGATTGCGATGGTGTCAGGTACAGGAACCTTGGTGAATAAGGAAACCACATCAAAACTGACAAGCAGGTCGTCTGGGGACAGGGCAATCCCCTTGATTGTCGATACCAGGTCAGTAGAGTTTAGTACCGCAGAGGTGGTTTTTCCAGTGAAAGGCCGTAGGATTTCAGACAAAAAACGAGCCAATTTATAGGTGGGGGAGTTGATAGTAGAGACAATGGGACGAAGAGGTGTATCTTCTTTATGTATCTTTGGCAAGCCGTATAATCTTGGTGGCCTGGCTGCAGAAGGTTTCAACGAGAACTGTTTGGTCTGATCAATTAATGCGGTTGAATCAGAAATGATTTTGTTGGTTTTAGTGACGAGGCTGTTGGTGGGGTCTCTTTTTATTTTTGTATAGCTGCCATCGTTGAGTAGTTCTTGAATTTTGTTGTTGTATTCTATTTTGTCCATGATGACAGTGGCATTGCCTTTGTCGGCTGAGAGGATGACAATGTCATCCCTCTTTTTTAATTGAGCTAATTCAAAACGCTCATCTTTGCTGATGTTGCTAGCTGGCATCTTAGCGTTTTTGAGGGTTGCAGAGATTTCAGATCTTGCTACGTCTGCAGCGATGCGACTCAAGCCCTTGAGAGCTACATCTACTCGAGCAATTATATCATTAACTGGTATGTGTCTAGGTGTGACTGCAAAGTTTAGTCCTTTAGCTAAAACGGATTTCAGACCTTCAGAAATAAAACTGTTACTGCGATTAATTACGACTTTGTTAACATATAGCAGTGTGATACACATTAAGGTGGGTAGAATAATACATAGTGTTATATTAAAATGTATAAGGGTGGTTTATAGCAATACAGTATGTAATTTAATGTTGGGTTTATCTATGGCAGTATATAGTACGGTGTATGCTCGTGTGATGTAAGAGAATAAAGTTTAGATGGAAGCATATTATATAATTTTTACGACGTAGAATTGTAATGTATTACTTGCTGTGAGTAACTCAGCTTATTGTATAGTATAGTAAGTACACTGATGGTGCTATGCAGTTTATACTTTAGTTTTTATGTAGTTTATACTTTAGTTTTCTACGTGGTTGTTTAGTAACTGCAGCTACATACTATTAACATTCCTTTCCTTTGTTAATGCTACTCCGTGCACCCTCCCTTGGTGCTGCTGATCCTGCATAATGCATGGGCATAATATGACTTTGAAACCCCCCCGCCCACCTCCTACGCATTTCCCATGAATATGCTAAATTCCTCTTCATATGCACATTCTTTTTGTTAAGGCGCTCTTCTTGCACCTCCAACCCAGCGTATATATATAAGCTCCTAGCTTGGTAGTGTCTCATTGTTCACCTGAAAACGGCTGCTTGCGTTGTAGCCGAAACGTCGTGAGAATTATTTTATTATGTTTCATTTTTATTATTTTATTACTTCCCTTCTACGTGACTTTACCGAAAGAACCAAGAAGATGGTTAGGCATTGCCTCACCAACACCTATTTTACCTGGAATGGCACCTTCTACAAACAGAATGAGGGTACCCCTATGGGCTCCCCCTTGTCACCAGTTATAGCCAACATGTTCATGGAAAAGTTTGAATCAGACGCCATCCAGACATCCACCCTGCGTCCTTCCCTGTGGAAGAGGTATGTGGATGACACTTTCGTCATCTGGCCACATGGCCTTCCAGCATTGAACCACTTCTTGGACCACATCAATTCTAGACACCCATCCATCAGATTCACCATGGAAGTGGAGTAAGACGGTAAACTACCATTCTTGGATATTCTGTTTGAGAGGAGGCCTGACGGATTCTTGGGACATTCTGTCTACAGGAAAGTCACCCACACAGATTCCTACTTGAAACCGGATTCCCACCACCACCCATCTCAAAAGAATTCTCTCATCAAAACGCTATACCACAGAGCCCATGGCATTTCTGACCAACACCACCTGGCCGGTGAATTAAGACATGTGTAGTGACATAAGAAGGGAGGGGCTGCTGGGGGCTCTGGGATCCCAGGCGAGTCCAGACGCTTAAGCCTCTGGGCGCCAGGCGCTGGGTTCCCAGTGGGTCCAGACGCTTTTAAGCCTCTGGGCGCCAGGCGTTGGGTTCCCAGGCGCTTAAGCCTTTTTGGCGCCGCCAACGGGGGGGGGGGGGTGCTGTGTGTGCTCTGTGGGATGTCTGGTGGCGCACACGGCCCCACCCCTCGTTGGACCAGGCATAAAAGGAGAGCTCCCTGGACGATCAGGGCCCAGTTGTAACTCAAGACCCAAGACCCACGACCAGCCATCTGAAGACCCTGGGATGCTGTGAGAGCCAGCGCTGGGACTCTGGAACTCCCGACTCTACGACCTTGTGAGGGCGAGTTCCGGAGCGTAGCCAGAGTAGAGTATCTAGGCTGTGTATCTAGGCTGTGTACCTAGGCTGTAACAGAGTATCAGGACTGTTGGAGTGTTGTATTGTAATAAAGAAGTTACCTCTACAAGTGTCTCCGGAACCCGTTACATTTGGCGTCAGAAGTGGCAATGGAGACAAGAGGTGAGCCACGTACCTTCAGTCCTGACGGCGATGAAGAGGAGTAGGCAGCGATGGGGCGGCCAACGCCGGCCGACAACAACGCCGCACCGCCGGCTAAGCAGCTGTCTGCTCCGCCGACCGTCCCCTCTCCAGCGTCGGGAGCAGAGATGGAGGAGGCGCTCCTTCGCCTCTCAGAGCTGCTCTGCGCCACCGCCTCCCTCCTGGGCGAGATGCGGTGCTCGCGGCCGATGGCGGGAGGGAGAGAGGAGGCGCGGCGCTCGCCCGAGCCCACCGCCGCCGCCGCCGCCACAAACATGGTGGACGCCGCCGCCATTCCCGCCACCGGTGTCCCTCCCACGGATGTGAGGGATACTTCCGGGAATGACATCACTTCCACCAGAGGAGCAGTGACCGCTGGGAGCGACGTCCCTTCCGGGGCCAGCATGGGCCAACCCGGAGACGCCGCGTCATCAGCGCTGCGTCCCTAATCGCCGGGTGACAGCTGTTTGCAACCTAGCAACGCCGCGTCATCAGCGGTGCGACCTTCACTGCCGGACGACAGCTGGCTTCAACCTAGCATACCGCGTCATCAGCGCTGCGACCGGACAGTGAGGGCGCCATTCTTACTGTAACCGGCGCCGGGGCCGGCACATGGACCGACACGCTGGTCGCCGCCTTTGCTGCTATGGCCAAAGGTTGGAGGTCGGGAGACCAGGCCCCTGACATTTCGTACATTTACGCGCTCCGGATTAATGATTTTTTTGTTGACATTTTCTTCGTTGTCGTCGGGGAGTCGTGACTGTTGTTGGGTAAACTGTGTGGAGCTTCGCCCGTGAGTGTTGTCAATGTGTGTGCGAAACTTTGCTTGTGATTGTTAACAATGTATGGTTTATAGTGAGCTTTGTTCGTGATTGTTAATGTATAGCTTGTGCTGTCATTGTTAACGATGTATATACTGTATGGGGCATTTATCTTGAGATGGTGACATGCTGCCAACGATTTGGAATTGTCATGCTATGGCTGACGGCTTGACCTGACAGCCCGGAGATAGAGACACTCCGTGGCATGTCTAGCCTAGGGGGCTGGGTGCTCACATGGCTCGGAGAGTGTGGTCCCGTCATGCTATGGCTGACGGCTTGACCTGACAGCCCGGAGATTGAAACACTCCGTGGCATGTCTAGCCTAGTGGGCTGTGCGCTCACATGGCTCGGAGAGTGTGGTCCCGTCATGGAATAGCTGACGGCTTGACCTGACGGCCCGGAGGTTGAGACCCTCCGTGGTACGTCTGGAGCAGTAGGCTTGCCCTGACGGCCTGGAGATTGAAACACTCCGAGGCGCGTTGAAACAGTGGGCTGGAGATTCGTGGTGTTCAGGTGTAGTTGTCCCGTTACGTTGGGACTGTATCCCTCAGTTGTTAGGGTGCATGTTGTGCAGGGAGTGAACAATGGGTCATCTCAGATCGGTCGGTACAGCTATATGCTGCGATGCGAGTCTTGGAGAGAGGTTGGGTCTCAGATCGGTCGGTACAGCTATATGCTGCGATGCGAGTCTTGGAGAGAGATTGGGTCTCAGATCGGTCGGTACAGCTATATGCTGCGATGCGAGTCTTGGAGAGAGATTGGGTCTCAGATCGGTCGGTACAGCTATATGCTGCGATGCGAGTCTTGGAGAGAGATTGGGTCTCAGATCGGTCGGTACAGCTATATGCTGCGATGCGAGTCTTGGAGAGAGACTGGGTTGAAGTCCCCCCCGATATGGCCGACGTGCGCGGTTTTAGGATGGAGACGCCACGTTGGAAAGGCGGGGGGTGCAAACGGTTGACATGTAATGTCGGTGGTGGTCCTCATTGAGGGCTGCTGGGACGCAAGCACGGGATGCCTTGGAGATGCGGTTCATGCGTGCGGCCACCATTTATGGACAGAAGCAGGCAGATTTATTTTGTTTGTGTCATGTAAATTTTATATATATATTTTAAAATGTAGATACTGGAGCAGCCCTGAAGTGCGACTTCTTTGCCCAGTACATGGGTCGGCCCTGAAGTACGACTTCTCGACCCGGGACGTAGACAGACGTCCGGATTAGTGTGTGTAGAGGGATGCTCGACATGTTGGTCTTCGCCTTCTCTCCACCTGACGGATGGGAGGCTGGCAGAGTGGTGTGGATCCCTGCCATCCATGCGGTGGTTGTGTGATTTCGGTTCGATTACTGGTGTTGGTTGTGTATCCAACGCGTCGGAATCTGTATATTTGTTGTTGTTAATTCCCCGTTTTCTATGCGGATCCCGAGGAGGGCTAGGTGTGCCGTGGGTCGTTTGTTCACGTGTCATTGCTTCACCTTTTTGTTGATTGATGCTTGTAAATAGTGTAAAGTTGTACAGGTTGGTTATGGTATTTCTGGTTGCTTTCTTGTTCTCTTTTCTTTTCCTGTTAAGGCTCGCGTATTTTTTTTCTCTCTCTCCCTTTCGTTAATTTAAACTTTCTAATTATTGACAGCCGGGACGGCTGGAGGCTACGTAGAGGGGGGTAATGTAGTGACATAAGAAGGGAGGGGCTGCTGGGGGCTCTGGGATCCCAGGCGAGTCCAGACGCTTAAGCCTCTGGGCGCCAGGCGCTGGGTTCCCAGGGGGTCCAGACGCTTTTAAGCATCTGGGCGCCAGGCGTTGGGTTCCCAGGCGCTTAAGCCTTTTTGGCGCCGCCAACGGGGGGGGGGGGGGGGGGGCTGTGTGTGCTCTGTGGGATGTCTGGTGGCGCACACGGCCCCACCCCTCGTTGGACCAGGCATAAAAGGAGAGCTCCCTGGACGATCAGGGCCCAGTTGTAACTCAAGACCCAAGACCCACGACCAGCCATCTGAAGACCCTTGGATGCTGTGAGAGCCAGCGCTGGGACTCTGGAACTCCCGACTCTACGACCTTGTGAGGGCGAGTTCCGGAGCGTAGCCAGAGTAGAGTATCTAGGCTGTGTATCTAGGCTGTGTACCTAGGCTGTAACAGAGTATCAGGACTGTTGGAGTGTTGTATTGTAATAAAGAAGTTACCTCTACAAGTGTCTCCGGAACCCGTTACACATGTACATCGGGTCCTCAGGATGAACGGATACTCTGACCACACTATCCGCCAAGCTGTTTCTCCCACCACACAGAAACAGCCACATGAAACTCCGACCAAAATTATCACGTTACCATACATAGCAGGCATGACCAAAAAGATCTCCAAAATTCTAAACAAACATAAGATCCAAGTCCGATTCAGTACAGTGCATAAAATCCGTGATCTGATTCCATCTGTGAAGGATGTCGTTCCTGACTTACAGTATCCTGGAGTCTACAAATTGAGTTGCATTTGTGGTGATTGCTACATTGGAGAAACGAAACGTCATGTTTCTGATCGTGTCCGCGAGCACAAGTCAGATCTGAAACACGGCAGAACTGATTCTTCGGCCGTTGCCGATCATTGCTACAACTCGGTGGGCTCTCATGAAATTGTCTTTTCCGATACCAAGGTTCTCTGCAAACCTCCTGGCTACCATCAAAGGTTTGTACACGAAGCCATACAAATATACAAACACAGACATAATTTCAACCGTGATGATGGTTACAAACTGAGTAATCATTGGAAAGATGTGATTAACCATGCAAAAATGATTTAACTACACTTAGTTGGCCAATCGTATTTGACAGACAACTATTACAGGTGTACCATGTTTAATGGTTGTCTCCTTGTCACAGGTTGAGTCACAAACCGTACCTCTCCATAACAAAGGCTCACTCTCTTATGAATAAAAAAATTGTGCTTTACTTGGCCCTTCCCCCCCCCCTCTCCAACCATTATATTAACGGAGTGGTAGCTCCTGCAATCTCTCATTTACTTGATACAGCTGTCGTGGCTGTGACGGTTCCACCTGAAGATGGAAGCTTGTGTTGCCTCCGAAACGTCGGGATTTTTATTTTATTTTACTTTTATTAATTTTAATGTTTTACCTACGTGACTTTACCGAAAAAACCTAAGAATACTATACAGTTAGTCGTTACTACTATATAGTCGGTAGATACTACTGTAGGCCCAGTAAATACTGCTATCGTCAGTAGTTACTACAGTCACTAAACACTACTACACAGTCAGTAGCTACTACTGGCTCATTAGATACTACTGTACAGTCAGTAGATACTACTACAGAGTCAATAGATACTACTTCCTCTGTTGTATATAAGGTGTGTAGGAATATATACCTACGAGGGGTAAAGATATTTTTTGAGGGGGGTCCACAATTTTCGGAAACCTTGTACATCAACTATTTACCCCACACTTTCTACAACTTTTTGGACTTGTGCAAGCCTCTTATATATTTGTTGGTGGAGAAATGTACAAACGGCCCACCGGGCTTTGACAATTCCTTAGTATCTGTGTATATATATGTAAGGGTTTTAAGAAATATATTTTTCACCCGGGCAACGCCGGGTACTTCCGCTAGTCTTACCTATAAACGTCACTTTTTGTCTGTCTGTCTGTCTGCGTACGCTCGCTTGCGGGGGGTTTGGCTATCGGACCGTGGGTTTCGCCGAAGTTGTAGACTCCTTTAGAATCGGCCGATTCCCGTTTACTATAAGTTGGTTATAGAGTCGATATAAACTGCTACGAACAGTAAATATCCGGCGTTGCCCGGGGAAAAAATATATTTTAAAACTTCTTAAAACTTTAAAACATAACATAGCAATAAAAATAAAACTCTGTAATTCAAATTGTAACCCAAGCCCGCCAAGAAGCGATTCTTTTGAATCATTGCGAAGGAATCGAGGGTTGTAGATACCTGTAGAATCGGCCGATTCCCTTTCTAACAAACTGCGTGTCGCCAAGTTTGCTTAACATTTCCAACAGATAAACACACATTCACACATTTAGCTTTTACATTTAACATACAAAACGTCAGCATGTACTGCTGTCATCATAGGCAAAAATATATACACCCACACCACTCTCCCTCACCACTCTCCCTCACTCACCCTCACCACTCACCATCACCACTATCCCTCACCACTCTCTCACCACTTACCCTCACCACTCACCCCTCTCCCTCAACACTCACGCTCACCACTCACCCTCACCAATCATCCTCACCCTCACCACCACCACTCACCCTCACCACTCACACTCAACACTCGCCCTCACCACTCACACTCACCACCTCACCACTCATCGCTCACCACCTAACCACTCATCGCTCACCACCTCACCACTCACACTCACCACAGACCCCTCACCACTTACACTCACCCTCACCACTCACTCTCACCACTCACCCCTCTCCCTCACCACTCACCCTCACTACTCACCACTCACCCCTCTCCCTCACCACTCACCCTCACCACTCACCCCTCTCCCTCACCACTCACGCTCACCACTCACCCTTACCAATCATCCTCACTACTCACCCTCACCACTCACCCTCACCACTCACTCTCACCACTCACGCTCACCACTCACCCTCACCACTCACCCTCACCACTCACCCCTCTCCCTCACCACTCACCATCACCACTCACCACTCACTCTCACCACTCACGCTCACCACTCACCCTCACCACTCACCCTCACTACTCACCACTCACCACTCACCCCTCTCCCTCACCCTCACCACTCACCCCTCTCAATCACCACTCACGCTCAACACTCACCCTCACCAATCATCCTCACTACTCACCACTCACCCTCACCACTCACTCTCACCACTCACGCTCTCCAATCACCCTCACCACTCACCCTCACCACTCACCCCTCTCCCTCACCACTCACCATCAGCACTCACCACTCACCACTCACCCTCACCACTCACGCTCATCATTTACCCTCAACACTCACCCTTACTACTCATTCTCACTTCTCACCCTCACTACTCAGCCTCACCACTCTCCCTCACCAATCACCCTCACCACTCTCCCTCACCACTCTCCCTCACCACTACCGCTCACCACTCACCCTCACCAATCATCCTCACTACTCACCACTCACCCTCACCATTCACCCTCACCACTCACTATCACCACTCACGCTCACCACTCACCCTCACCACTCACCACTCACCCCTCTCTCTCACCACTCTCCCTCACCACTCACCACTCATGCTCACCACTCACCCTCACCACTCACGCTCACCACTCACACTCACCACTGACCTCTCACCACTCACCCTCACCACTCACACTCACCATCACCACTCACGCTTAATACTCACCCTCACCACTCCCCTTACTACTCACCCTCACCACTCACCCTCACCACTCACCCCTATCCCTCACCACTCACCCTCACCACTCACCCTCACCAATCATCCTCACTACTCAACACTCACCCTCACCACTCATGCTCACCACTCACCCTCACCACTCACCCTCACCACTGACCCCTCACCACTCACCCTCACCACTCACACTCACCATCACCACTCACGCTCAATACTCACCCTCACCCTTACTACTCACCCTCACCACTCACCCTCACCCCTCACTACTCACCACTCACCCTCACCACTCACACTCACCCTCAACACTCACCACTCACCCCTCACTACTCACTACTCACCCTCACCACTCACCACTATTCCTCACCCCTCACCACTAACACTCACCACTCACGCTCACCACTCATGCTAACCACTCACCACTCACCCTCACCCTCACCACTCACCCTCACCACTTTTCCTCACCATTCTTCCTCACCACTCACGCTCACCACTCACCCTGACCACTCACCCTCACTACTCATTCTCACTATTCACCATCACTACTCACCCTCACAACTCACCCTCACCACTCACGCTCACCCTCACCACTCACCACTCTCGCTCACCACTCATCGTCTCCACTTACCCTCACCACTCACCCTCACCACTCTTCCTCGCCACTCTTCCTCACCACTAACGCTCACCACTCACCCTCACCACTCACCCTCACTACTCATTCTCACTAATCACCCTCACTACTCACCCTCACAACTCACCCTCACCACTCACGCTCACCCTCACCACTCACCACTCTCGCTCGCCACTCACCCTCAACACTCACCCTCACCACTCACCCTCACCACTCTTTCTCACCACTCACCCTCACCACTCACCCTCACTACTCATTCTCACTACTCACCTTCACTACTCACCCTCACCACTTTCCCTCACCAATCACCCTCACCACTCTCCCTCACCACTCACGCTCACCACTCACCCTCACCAATCATTCTCACTACTCACCACTCACCTTCAACACTCACCCACACCACTCATTCTCACCACTCACACTTACCACTCACCCTCACCACTCACCCTCACCACTCACCCCACTCCCTCACCACTCACCCTCACCACTCATCCTCACCAATCACCCTCACCACTCTCCCTCACCACTCACGCTCACCACTCACCCTCACCAATCATCCTCACTACTCACCACTCACCTTCACCACTCACCCACACCACTCACTCTCACCACTCACGCTCACCACTCACCCTCACCACTCACCCCTCTCTCTCACCACTCACCCTCACCACTCACCCTCACCACTCACTCCTCTCCCTCACCACTCACCCTCACCACTCACCCTCACCAATCATCCTCACTACTCACCACTCACCCTCACCACTCACCACTCACGCTCACCACTCACCCTCACCGTTCACCACTCACCCTCACCACTGACCCCTCACCACTCACCCTCACCACTCACACTCACCATCACCACTCACGCTCAATACTCACCCTCACCACTCACCCTTACTACTCACCCTCACCACTCACCCTCACCACTCACCCTCACCCCTCACCCCTCAACACTCACCACTCTTCCTCACCACTATTCCTCACCATTCACCACTCACCCTCACAACTCACCACTCTTCCTCACCACTATTCCTCACCATTCATCACTCACCCTCACAACTCACCACTCTTCCTCACCACTCTTCCTCACCCCTCACCACTATCCACTCACGCTCACCACTCACGCTCACCACTCACGCTCGTCAATCATCCTCACTACTCACCACTCACCCTCACCACTCACCCTCACCACTCACTCTCACCACTCACGCTCACCACTCACCCTCACCACTCACCACTCACCCTCACCACTCACGCTCACCACTCACCCTCACCCTCACCCCTCACCCTCACCACTCACCCACATCAGCTCACCCCTCTCCCTCACCACTCACGCTCACCACTCACCCTCACCACTCACCACTCACCACTCACCCTCACCACTCACCCTCACCACTCACCCTCACCAATCATCCTCACTTGTCACCACTCTTCTTCACCACTCACCCCTCTCCCTCACCACTCAACCTCACCACTCACCCCTCTCCCTCACCACTCATGTTCACCACTCACTCTCACCCTCACCACTCACTCTCACCACTCACCCTCACCGCTCACCACTCACCCTCCCACTCACCATCACTGTGGTGGTGGTACCTGCTATGATGACAGTAGCACAAGCTGACGTTTTGTATGTTAAATGTCAAAAGCTAAATTAGTGAATGTGTGTGTCTGTTCGAAATGTTAAGCATACTTGGCGACACGTAAGTAAGTTTTGAAAACGGGATTAGGGTGAGTGGTGGTGGTGAGGGTGAGTATTGAGGGTGAGTGGTGAGCGTGAGGGTGAGTGGTGAGGGTGAGTGGTGAGGAAGAGTGGTGAGGGTGAGTGTGGTGAGTGGTGAGGGTGAGTAGTGAGTGGTGAGCGTGAGTGGTGAGGGTGAGTGGTGAGTGGTGAGGGTGAGTGGTGATTGGTGAGGGTGTGATTGGCGAGGATGAGTGGTGAGTAGTGAGGGTGAGTGGTGAGGGTGAGTGGTGAGTGGTGAGGGTTAGTGGTGGTTTGTGTGGTGATTAGTAAGGGGTGAGTGGTGATTAGTGAGGGGTGAGTGGTGAGGGTGGGAAGTGATTGGTGAGGGTGTGATTGGTGAGGGTGAGTGGTGAGGGGTGAGGGTGAGTGGTGAGCAGTGAGGGTGAGTGGTTGTTGTGAGGGTGAGTGGTGAGGGTGAGTGGTGAGGGTGAGTGTTGAGAGTGAGTGGTGAGGGTGAGTGGTGAGGGTGAGTGGCGGTTGTGAGTGGTGATTAGTGAGTGGTGAGGGTGAGTGGTGAGGGTGAGTGGTGAGCGTGAGTGGTAAGGGTGAGTGGTGAGGGTGAGTGGTAAGTGGTGAGGGTGAGTGGTGAGGGTGAGTGGTGAGGTTGAGTGGTGAAGGTTAGTGGAGAGTAGTGAGGGTGAGTGGTGAGTGGTGATTGGTCAGTGGTGATTGGTGAGGATGAGTGGTGAGTAGTGAGGTTGAGTGTTGAGTGGTGAGGGTGAATGGTGAGGGTGAGTGGTGAGGGTGAGTGGTGAGGGAGATTGGTGAGTGGTGAGTTGTGAGGGTGAATGGTGAGGGTGAGTGGTGAGTGAGTGGTGAGTGGTGAGGATTAGTGGTGAGTGGTGATTGGTCAGTGGTGATTGGTGAGGATGAGTAGTTAGTAGTGAGGTTGAGTGGTGAGTGGTGAGTGGTGAGGGTTGAGTGGTGAGGGTGAGTGGTGAGCGGTGAGGGTGATTAGTGAGGGTGAGAAGTGATTGGTTAGGGTGTGATTGGTGAGGGTGAGGGGTGAGGGTGAGTGGTGAGCGGTGAGGGTGAGTGGTTGTTGTGAGGGTGAATGGTGAGGGTGAGTGGTGAGGGTGAGTGTTGAGAGTGAGTGGTGAGGGTGAGTGGTGAGCGTGAGTGGTGAGGGTGAGTGGTAAGTGGTGGGGGTGAGTGCTGAGTGGTGAGGGTGAGTGGTGAGGTTGAGTGGTGAGGGTTAGTGGAGAGTGGTGAGGGTGAGTGCTGAGTGGTGATTGGTCAGTGGTGATTGGTGAGGATGAGTGGTGAGTAGTGAGGTTGAGTGGTGAGGGTGAGTGGTTAGGGTGAATGGTGAGTGGTGAGGGTGAGTGGTGAGGGAGATTGGTGAGTGGTTAGTTGTGATGGTGAATGGTGAGGGTGAGTGGTGAGTGAGTGGTGAGTGGTGAGGATGAGTGGTGAGTGGTGATTGGTCAGTGGTGATTGGTGAGGATGAGTGGTGAGTAGTGAGGTTGAGTGGTGAGTGGTGAGGGTGAGTGGTGGTTGTGACGGTGAGTGGTGAGTGGTGAGCGTGAGTGGTGATTATTGAGTGGTGAGGGTGAGTGTTGAGAGTGAGTGGTGTGGGTGAGTGGTGAGGGTGAGTGGCGGTTGTGAGTGGTGATTAGTGAGTGGTGAGGGTGAGTGGTGAGGGTGAGTGGTGAGCGTGAGTGGTAAGGGTGAGTGGTGAGGGTGAGTGGTAAGTGGTGAGGGTGAGTGCTGAGTGGTGAGGGTGAGTGGTGAGGGTGAGTGGTGAAGGTTAGTGGAGAGTAGTGAGGGTGAGTGGTGAGTGGTGATTGGTCAGTGGTGAGTGGTGAGGATGAGTGGTGAGTAGTGAGGTTGAGTGTTGAGTGGTGAGGGTGAGTGGTGAGGGTGAATGGTGAGGGTGAGTGGTGAGGGTGAGTGGTGAGGGAGATTGGTGAGTGGTGAGTTGTGAGGGTGAATGGTGAGGGTGAGTGGTGAGTGAGTGGTGAGTGGTGAGGATTAGTGGTGAGTGGTGATTGGTCAGTGGTGATTGGTGAGGATGAGTAGTTAGTAGTGAGGTTGAGTGGTGAGTGGTGAGTGGTGAGGGTTGAGTGGTGAGGGTGAGTGGTGAGCGGTGAGGGTGATTAGTGAGGGTGAGAAGTGATTGGTTAGGGTGTGATTGGTGAGGGTGAGGGGTGAGGGTGAGTGGTGAGCGGTGAGGGTGAGTGGTTGTTGTGAGGGTGAATGGTGAGGGTGAGTGGTGAGGGTGAGTGTTGAGAGTGAGTGGTGAGGGTGAGTGGTGAGCGTGAGTGGTGAGGGTGAGTGGTAAGTGGTGGGGGTGAGTGCTGAGTGGTGAGGGTGAGTGGTGAGGTTGAGTGGTGAGGGTTAGTGGAGAGTGGTGAGGGTGAGTGCTGAGTGGTGATTGGTCAGTGGTGATTGGTGAGGATGAGTGGTGAGTAGTGAGGTTGAGTGGTGAGGGTGAGTGGTTAGGGTGAATGGTGAGTGGTGAGGGTGAGTGGTGAGGGAGATTGGTGAGTGGTTAGTTGTGATGGTGAATGGTGAGGGTGAGTGGTGAGTGAGTGGTGAGTGGTGAGGATGAGTGGTGAGTGGTGATTGGTCAGTGGTGATTGGTGAGGATGAGTGGTGAGTAGTGAGGTTGAGTGGTGAGTGGTGAGGGTGAGTGGTGGTTGTGACGGTGAGTGGTGAGTGGTGAGCGTGAGTGGTGATTATTGAGTGGTGAGGGTGAGTGTTGAGAGTGAGTGGTGTGGGTGAGTGGTGAGGGTGAGTGGCGGTTGTGAGTGGTGATTAGTGAGTGGTGAGGGTGAGTGGTGAGGGTGAGTGGTGAGCGTGAGTGGTAAGGGTGAGTGGTGAGGGTGAGTGGTAAGTGGTGAGGGTGAGTGCTGAGTGGTGAGGGTGAGTGGTGAGGTTGAGTGGTGAAGGTTAGTGGAGAGTAGTGAGGGTGAGTGGTGAGTGGTGATTGGTCAGTGGTGATTGGTGAGGATGAGTGGTGAGTAGTGAGGTTGAGTGTTGAGTGGTGAGGGTGAGTGGTGAGGGTGAATGGTGAGGGTGAGTGGTGAGGGTGAGTGGTGAGGGAGATTGGTGAGTGGTGAGTTGTGAGGGTGAATGGTGAGGGTGAGTGGTGAGTGAGTGGTGAGTGGTGAGGATTAGTGGTGAGTGGTGATTGGTCAGTGGTGATTGGTGAGGATGAGTAGTTAGTAGTGAGGTTGAGTGGTGAGTGGTGAGTGGTGAGGGTTGAGTGGTGAGGGTGAGTGGTGAGCGGTGAGGGTGAGTAGTGAGGGTGAGAAGTGATTGGTTAGGGTGTGATTGGTGAGGGTGAGGGGTGAGGGTGAGTGGTGAGCGGTGAGGGTGAGTGGTTGTTGTGAGGGTGAATGGTGAGGGTGAGTGGTGAGGGTGAGTGTTGAGAGTGAGTGGTGAGGGTGAGTGGTGAGGGTGATTGGCGGTTGTGAGTGGTGATTAGTGAGTGGTAAGTGGTGAGGGTGAGTGGTGAGCGTGAGTGGTGAGGGTGAGTGGTAAGTGGTGGGGGTGAGTGCTGAGTGGTGAGGGTGAGTGGTGAGGTTGAGTGGTGAGTAGTGAGGTTGAGTGTTGAGTGGTGAGGGTGAGTGGTTAGGGTGAATGGTGAGGGTGAGTGGTGAGGGTGAGTGGTGAGGGAGATTGGTGAGTGGTTAGTTGTGATGGTGAATGGTGAGGGTGAGTGGTGAGTGAGTGGTGAGTGGTGAGGATGAGTGGTGAGTGATGATTGGTCAGTGGTGATTGGTGAGGATGAGTGGTGAGTAGTGAGGTTGAGTGGTGAGTGGTGAGGGTGAGTGGTGGTTGTGACGGTGAGTGGTGAGTGGTGAGCGTGAGTGGTGAGTGGTGATTATTGAGTGGTGAGGTGAGTGGTGAGGCTGAATGGTGAGGGTGAGTGGTGAGGGTGAGTGGTGAGGGAGATTGGTGAGTGGTGAGTTATGAGGGTGAATGGTGAGGGTGCAGTGGTGAGCGGTGAGGGTGAGTGGTTATTGTGATGGTGAGTGGTGAGGGTGAGTGTTGAGAGTGAGTGGTGAGGGTGAGTGGTGAGTGGCGGTTGTGAGTGGTGATTAATGAGTGGTGAGGGTGAGTGGTGAGGGTGAGTGGTGAGCGTGAGAGGTGAGTAATGAGGGTGAGTGGTGAGGGTGAGTGGTAAGTGGTGAGGGTGAGTGCTGTGTGGTGAGGGTGAGTAGTGAGGTTGAGTGGTGAGTGGTGAGCGTGAGGGTGAGTGGTGATTGTTGAGTGGTGAGGGTGAGTGGTGAGGGTGAATGGTGAGGGTGAGTGGTGAGGGTGAGTGGTGAGGAAGATTGGTGAGTGATGAGTTGTGAGGGTGAATGGTGAGGGTGAGTGGTGAGTGTGAGTGGTGAGGATGATGAGTGGTGAGTGGTGATTGGTGATTGTTGAGTGGTGAGGGTGAGTGGTGAGGCTGAATGGTGAGGGTGAGTGGTGAGGGAGATTGGTGAGTGGTGAGTTGTGAGGGTGAATGGTGAGGGTGAGTGGTGAGGGTGAGCGGTGAGGATGAGTGGTGAGGGTGAGTTGTGAGTGGTGAGGGTGAGTACAGTCAATATGCACTGCTGTAATCATAGCAGGTACCACCACCACAGTATGTACTGCTGTCATCATAGCAGGTACCACCACCACAATATGTACTCCTCTCATCATAGCAGATAACACCACAATATGCACTGCTGTAATCATAGGTACCACCACAGCAGTATACACTGCTGTAATCATTGTATGCACCACCACAGCAGCATGCACTGCTGCAATCATAGCATGTACCACCACAGTCAGTATGCACTGCTGTAATCATAGAAGCTACCACCACAGTCAGTATGCACTGCTGTAATCATTGCAGGTATCACCACTGCAGTATGCACTGCTGTAATCATAGCAGGTACAGTCTACCAGCTGTATCATAGCAGGTACCAATGCACTGCTGTAGTGATAGCAGGTGCCACCTCAGTCGGTATACACTGCTGTAGTGATAGTAGATACTGCTATCGAGTTGGTAGATACTGCTATATAGAGTTAGTAGATACTAAAACAGTATATACCACTACAGTCAGTCAATACTGCTACAGTCAGTATATACTACTATACAGTCAGTACATACTACCACGGTGAGTAGCTACTAGAGTCAGTAGATACTATTATAGAGTGAGTAGATACTGCTTTAGAGTTAGTAGTTACTACTATAGTCAGTGGATACTACTATAGAGTCAGCAGATACTATACCGTTAGGTGTTACTACTATATAGTCGGTAGATACTACTGTAGGCCCAGTAAATACTACTATGGTCAGTAGTTACTACAGTCACTAAATACTACTACACAGTCTGTAGCTACTACTGGCTCAATAGATACTACTGTACAGTCAGTAGATACTACTACAGAGTCAATAGATACTACTTCCTCTGTTGTATGTAAGGTGTGTAGGTATATATACCTACGAGGGGTAAAGATATTTTTTGAGGGGGGGGGGGGGGGTCCACAATTTTCAGAAACCTTTTACATCAACTATTTACCCCACACTTTCTACAACTTTTTGGACTTGTGCAAGCCTCTTATATATTTGTTGGTGGAGAAATGTAGAAATGCCCACCGGGCGTTGACAATACCTTAGTATCTGTGTATATATATGTAAGGTTTTAAAGAAATATATTTTTCACCGAGCAGCGCCGGGTACTTCCGCTAGTCTTACCTAAAAACGTTACCTTTTGTCTGTCTGTCTGCGTACGCTCGCTTGCGGGGGATTTGGCTATCGGACCGTGGGTTTCGCCGAGGTTGTAGACTCCTTTAGAATCGGCCGATTCCCGTTTACTATAAGTTGGTTATAGAGTCGATATAAACTGCTACGAACGGGAAATATCCGGCGTTGCCCGGGGAAAAATATATTTTAAAACTTCTGAAAACATTAAAACATAACATACCAATGAAAATAAAACTCTGTAATTCAAATTGTAACCCAAGCGCGCCAAGAAGTGATTCTTTGGAATCGTTGCGAATGAATCGAGGGTTGTAGATTACTGTAGAATCGGCCGATTCCCTTTTTAACAAACTGCGTGTCGCCAAGTTTGCTTAACATTTCCAACAGATACACACACATTCACACATTTAGATTTTACATTTAACATACAAAACGTCAGCATGTACTGCTGTCATCATAGGCAAAAATATATACTCCCTCACTCACCACTCACCATCACCACTCTCCCTCACCACTCTCCCTCACCACTCTCTCACCACTTACCCTCACCACTCACCCCTCTCCCTCAACACTCACGCTCACCACTCACCCTCATCAATCATCCTCACCCTCACCACCACCACTCACCCTCACCACTCACACTCAACACTCACCACCACCACTCACCTTCAACACTCACCCTCACCACCACCACTCACCCTCACCACTCACCCTCACCACCACTCACCACTCACCCTCACCACTCACTCTCACTACTCACCATCACCACCACCACTCACCCTCACCACTCACCCTCACCACCACCACTCACCCTCACCACTCACTCACCCTCAACACTCACCCTCACCACTCACCCTCACCACTCACCCTCACCAATCATCCTCACTTGTCACCACTCTTCTTCACCACTCACCCCTCTCCCTCACCACTCACCCTCACCACTCACCCCTCTCGCTCACCACTCACGCTCACCACTCACCCTCACCACTCACCCTCACCACTCACCCTCACCGCTCACCACTCACCCTCACCACTCACCATCACTGTGGTGGTGGTACCTGCTATGATGACAGTAGTACAAGCTGACATTTTGTATGTTATATGTCAAAAGCTAAATTAGTGAATGTGTGTGTCTGTTCGAAATGTTAAGCATACTTGGCGACACGTAAGCAAGTTTTGAAAACGGGAATAGGGTGAGTGGTGGTGGTGGTGAGGGTGAGTATTGAGGGTGAGTGGTGAGCGTGAGTGGTGAGTAGTGAGCGTAACTGGTGAGTGGTGAGGGTGAGTGGTGAGGGTGAGTGGTGATGGTGAATGGTGAGGGAGAGTGGTGAGGGTGAGTGGTGAGTGTGGTGAGTGGTGAGGGTGAGTAGTGAGTGGTGAGCGTGAGTGGTGAGGGTGAGTGGTGAGTGATGAGGGTGAGTGGTGATTGGTGAGGGTGTAATTGGCGAGGATGAGTGGTGAGTAGTGAGGGTGAGTGGTGAGGGTGAGTGGTGAGGGTGAGTGGTGAGTGGTGAGGGTGAGTGGCGGTTTTGAGTGGTGATTAGTGAGGGGTGAGTGGTGAGGGTGAGCGTGAGTGGTGAGTGGTGAGGGTGAGGGTGAGTGGTGAGCGGTGAGGGTGAGCAGTGAGGGTGAGTGGTGATTGGTGAGGGTGTGATTGGTGAGGGTGAGTGGTGAGGGTGAGTGGTGAGGGTGAGCGGTGAGCGGTGATCAGTGAGGGTGAGTGGTTGTTGTGAGGGTGAGTGGTGAGGGTGAGTGGTCAGGGTGAGTGTTGAGAGTGAGTGGTGAGGGTGAGTGGTGAGGGTGAGTGGCGGTTGTGAGTGGTGATTAGGGAGTGGTAAGGGTGAGTGGTGAGGGTGAGTAGGTGAGGGTGAGTGGTAAGTGGTGAGGGTGAGTGCTGAGTGGTGAGGGTGAGTGGTGAGGTTGAGTGGTGAGGGTTAGTGGAGAGTGGTGAGGGTGAGTGGTGATTGGTCAGTGGTGATTGGTGAGGATGAGTGGTGAGTAGTGAGGTTGAGTGGTGAGTGGTGAGGGTGAGTGGTGGTTGTGACGGTGAGTGGTGATTGGTGAGCGTGAGTGGTGAGGGTGAGTGGTGAGGGTGAGTGGTGAGGCTGAATGGTGAGGGTGAGTGGTGAGGGAGATTGGTGAGTGGTGAGTTGTGAGGATGAATGGTGAGGGTGAGTGGTGAGGGTGAATGGTGAGGGTGAGTGTGAGTGGTGAGGGTGAGTGGTGAGGATGAGTGGTGAGGTGAGTTGTGAGTGGTGAGGATGAGTGGTGAGTACAGTCAATTATGCACTGCTGTAATCATAGCATGTACCACCACCACAGTATGTGTAATGGCGTAAATACTGCAGGAGACGAGTTGACGGAGGCAGCACGTATTTATTTATAACACTCTACAGAACAGTCATCTATACAGCCTAGGAACACAGCCTACGGCTACGCGTGCCTGACACCGGCCCTGCTCTCAGGTCCTCCAGCTATGTACTTCCTAGAGGAGGCTATCTGACCCGACCTAGCCAGGGTACGGGTCCCAACCACTGGCCCATCAACCCAGCCCTGACAAGGACGCCGGGCCGTGAGTACCCAGGGTCTCACCACTGAGCCACACAGAGTCCCGGCCCTGATAAGGGCAGCGGGGCTAGGGGTCCCAGGGTCCTATCTAGCTTGCTCCGTCTTCATTCTTCACTTGCTTCAACGACTCCCGAGCGCTCACGCGCACCGCCCTATATAGCCCTCTGCCCCCCGAGGGGCGGGGCTAGTGCGGACGTCGGTGTAGCCACCCATGTGCGGACCGTGATGTAGACACCGGCTACGCATTGGCTCGCTACATCCCGGTACGTACCACCTCTACATCACCCCCCTCCGCATAGCTCGCAGCCGGCCCGGCTGCAAAACCCCCTTATGCAATAAAGAATGCATCTCAAAAAACCACAGAACCCTGCGTGTGCCCCGTAACAACAACAACACAACAATTAACCAAACCAACAACAACACACGAACGCCCCAATAAATAACCCAACCCCCCAACACTTAACAACAAGAACGTATATACAATGTCGACGAGAAAAAAATATATATATACATAAAAAAACAACGTTACGACGTCCCGTGACCCTCCCCCGCGACCCCACACGTCCCGTAGAAGCGGGACGTCCAGTCAGTCAAAAGGGGCTGCTCTGACACAGCAACCTGGCGGAACCGGCCCCACGTCACGAGAAGTGGCGCGATTTAGCGCGAGTCCGCTTGGCCGGTTCGTCATACGGCACAGGACATGCTTTTTCGACAGGCGGCCCAGGTAGTCTTGGAAGGCTCGGACCGGGCTCCCCGGATCCACACGTGCTCCGGGGATCCGACTGCTGGCGTTCAGAGGTTCAGAGGCCGTCAGTTCCGAGCCACCTGGGAGCGGGTCAGTCAGAGACATGTGAGGATCAGGCAGCGGCATCCCATTCCCTGAGTCAACGGACACATCACATGCTTGGCCATTTGGACATGAAGGGAAGGTATGTGGCGCCGTGAAAGGTTTCAGTCGGGAGGGGTGAACATACCAACAGCGCTTCCCCCACTTAATCTGAACACATTGGGGGCGCGCAACCCGCACAACCTCGACCAGTCCCCGCCATGGCCTCAGCAGTTTCGGGGATGTTGCCAATGGCGCCTGCGGGCAGTGCAACCAGGCCTTATCGCCTGGTTCCCACTCGTGCGTGTGCGTCCGCTGTGCACGCAACCGCTCGTTCGCCATCTGGCGGGATCTCGGGTTCAACGTCGCTGCTTCCCATGCCTCGGTCAATTTAGAAATGTTAAATTTGATGTGATCAGCCAATTTAGACTTAGCACGGGGTTCGGAAATCCCCAACTGGGCATCCACGGGCAGATCAGCGTCCCGGCCATACATAATATAGAATGGAGAAAACCCTGTCGCCACGTGGGGAGCCATCCTGTAAGCGGCGAGGACACCTGGAATCTGTAAGTCCCAATCCACTTGAGCCTCGCACACCTGATGGCACAACATGGACGTAATCGTCCTGTGGAGCCGCTCAAACCATCCCATCAGTCTGTAGGTGGTACGGGGAGGTACGCACCTTTTTAGTGCCCAAAAGGTTGCACACCTCCCGTAACAAAACGCCCGAAAATGTTTTCCCCTGGTCGGTCAGCAACCGCTCCGGTACACCTTTGTCCAAGTCATAGCCCTGGATAAAGGCCTCAGCAACGGCCGCCGCCGACTGGTTGGCAAGTGGCCAAGCCATGGGCCATCGAGTGAAATGTTCCACGCCAACCAGCAGGTACTTGTTACCCCTAGGTGTCACCGGGAAGGGCCCCAAAATATCAAGCGCAACAAGTTCATTGATGCGTGAGACCTGAAAAGATTGCAATGGTGGGTTAGCCGCATTGGGAGGCGGTTTTCGTTGGGCGCACTGCACACACCCTTTGACCCTTTGAGAATGGGGCGGACACATCCCTCCCCATACCCGGCCAATAGTAATCACGCTGGAGCAAAGCAAGGGTTTTGTGAAATCCCAAATGTAACAGTCGTTCATGAGTGGCCAGAACAACCCTACCACGCACAGCAGATGGCACAACCAGCCTATGGCATAGGGACATACCGTCCCAATTCATAAGGAGGCCCTGTTTCACTACCCATGAGTCGACGCCAACTACACCCTCATCGGAACCATTCGCCTTGCGACGCAGTGCGAGCAGGGACGCGTCGACCATTTGGAGATGGCCCCACTCAACGAGGGACAATGCGAGCAACGAGTCCCCACCTGTCGGAGAGAAGGGAACCTCGGGTCGTGGTGCATCGGCCGCGGCGACCAGAGCTGGCGGAGGGACGACAGCCTGGGGTTTGCAACGCCCCGATCCCAACAGACACGCACATTCTGAACGTGGTGACAACCGCGACAGGGCATCCGCGTTGGTATGGCGCGTTGGTATGGCGCGTATTGAAGCGCCGCGTGGTCCGTACGGTTGAAATTGTTGGACAAAAACCACAATAGCCAGTAACTCGCGACGGGTCACGCAGTACCGCTGTTCCGCCGGCGACAAAACCCTGCTACCGTAGGCGACCACGCGTTCGACACCCCCGATCACCTGTGAGAGTACCCCACCAATGCCCGTGTTACTGGCGTCCGTGTCAAGCAAAAACGGCTCGGTGAAATCAGGGTAACACAAGGGCGGAGCACTCACCAAGGCATTCCGAAGGGAGCGAAAAGCGGCCTCCTCCTCCGGCCCCCAGCGAAACTTCACATCTTTTGCCGTCAAAGCGTGCAGGGGTTTGGCTATGGTGGCAAACTGTTCGACGAACCGCCGGTAATAGGAGGCAAACCCAATAAAACTGCGGACTTCGCTGATCGAAGTGGGCTTTGGCCAAGAACTGACACGTTGTGTCTTAGCGGGATCAATGGAGATCCCCGAACGGCCGACGATGTGCCCTAAGTACCGTACCGAATTGCCGGAGTAAGTGGCATTTTTGTGGCTTAAACTTCAATTTGGCGGATCGCATCCTGAGGAACACTGCCCTCAAACGTTGGAGGTGCTCTTCGAACATTCTACTGAAGACGATGACGTCATCCAGGTAAATTAAACAGGTATCCCATTGAAGGCCCGACAAAACCAATTTCATTAACCTCTGGAACGTTGCGGGAGCTGAATGGAGTCCCATGGGCAACCGATTTAACTGAAATAGGCCCACAGGTGTCCGACACGCGGTTTTGGGTTTCGACACATCGTCAAGGGGCAGTTGCCAGAATCCCGATAGCAGGTCTAATGTGGAAAAATACCATGCCCCCGCTAAAGCATCCAAGGATTCGTCCATTCTGGGGAGCGGATATGCGTCAGCCACAGAGATCTTATTAAGGCAACGGAAATCAACGCAAAACCGCAGGGACCCATCGTGGTTTTTTCACAAGCACGATGGGAGCCCCCCATGGACTGGATGAGGGCGAAATGATGTCCGCAGACAGCATGTCATTAACAGCTGATTGCACATGTTCCTTCTCGGCTGGGCTCAGCCGGAAGGGATTTTGCCGAATGGGGGCAGCGTCACCCATGTCAATGTGGTGACGTAACAGGTCAGTGCAACCAATATCATATTTATGCTTGCTGAAAACGTCCGAAAATTCGAGTAACAGGCCGCGTAATGCCCCCAACTGTGAACTAGACAGGTCACTGGATCCAGAACACAGTGAATCCAACCACCCCTGATCACCCCCCGATTTAAGATGCGGAGCCGGAGCAGTATCAACATGCGCTATCAGCGGCTCACCCACGGGTACCGGTGCAGCATGAGCAAGCACGGTACCCTGTGGAATCACAGCTGCTCGTGACCCCGCATTTAAAACCACAACGAAGGGGTCTCTGTCTCCCGCACCACCGTCTGAGCCACCGCCAAATCCAAACCCCTGACAGCTGTGTTAGACAGACCTAACAGTATACCATGCTCCGTCGTACCCACCCCAAAAGATTTCCGCAAGGGTAGGGGCACCAACATCTGTGATCCCGAGGGTACGCGTACCGACTGGGTTACCATTGCCTGCACCGTCACACAGGCCGTGCGTAAATTGGTAGGGATGGACAAAAATGCTATGCGGCGGCCCGAGGGGAGCTCGATGCAACCCTGATCAATGAGGATCTTGATCGGCATTTTAGCCAGAAAATCTATTCCCAATAAACATGGGACCGCCAGAGACGATGAGACCAAGACAGGTCCCGACAATTTAATATCCCCAATGCAAATAGCCGCCCGGATCTGACCCACAATACCCAAGGATCCCCCGTTCGCCGCATAACATGGAACGTCTACCGGGAGTAAGGGTCGACATTGAACGGGAAGAATATTATAAATAAGGTCGGAAATGATCGTTGCCGACGCCCCCGTGTCAACCAAAACCTGAACCTCAACTCCCTCGATCGACCCAGTAACCACGGACGAACCGGCCGACGCAGCCACTACCCTATGGGCCAGCTCAGACCATTGGCCTGGTCCGAGCTCCCGTACGAACCCCCCTCCCCACACTGAACCGGCACCCGAATTCCGCGGCCCATCAGGCGCGGCGACTCGTGTGTAGCGTGTGAGTGGGCCGAGCATGTGTGGTGCCGCGACTCGCCGGGGACTGTTGGGACGACTTAGGACCTTGGGCGTCGTCCGGCAGAGGTCCTGTGGCGCGTTGACGTGGAGCCCGGCACCCAGATGCAACGTGGCCTCGAAGGCCGCAGTTGTAACACGTGACGAGAGCCGTCGCTGGTTTCGGTTGCTCCAGCTTGCGTGGCGATCGCAGGGGCAAACGACCTCCAGACCTCCAGTTCCCCGATCGTGCCATGGCGAAGGCCTCCTCCTGTGGTAGAGTGCCTTGGGGTTCGCTGGGCGCCGAGGCTGATGCAGAAACTGAGGCTGATGCACAGACAATGACAGGCCGCTTTCGTTTCAAAACTTCGTGCGCGTGAATGTTCGTAGCAACCCGCAACGAGCATATATATACCTCATCTGCCGCGTTAATAGGAACCCCCAAGTACTGCGCCAATGCCAGAAGCTGCTCCGTGACCATCGCGTCTTTGTCTTCCTCATCCATGCGAGGAAAAGTGGCGTCAGCGAGAGCCAGAAGCGCAGTGCGGTAGGCGAGAGGGGTTTCCGTTTCACCTTTACGGCGAGCGTAGAATTGGTGGCGGCAGGCTGATGGTGGTCCATAGACCCTGGCCATGAGTCGGAGCGCAGCATGGAGTGTGGAGCGCCCGGACCTTGGAGTCGACCTGAAGTTGGCCAGAGCATCATCATCCAGAGTCGCTGGTAGCACGTGCAGTGCCGCGGCATCGGTCCACCCCGACATCTCTTGGTGAGCGAGGAACCTTCGTTGAAAGGCTCCCCAGTCGCCTCCCTCAGCTTGGAAGGCCGTCAACGCAGGCAGTAGCTGTTGGAACGCCTGCCCCTCACCCGATTGCTGATGTTCCCGCGCAGCGCCGTCGCTCAGGGAAACGGCGGCCCCTTCCATGGGTTGGTCGTGGCGACATCTGTCGCGTACCAATGACGTGAGAGGCGGCGACTGGAACTCCTTGCCCACGTGGTGTTCTTGGTTCCCGCCAGTCAACGAACTAGGCGGGAAAATGGCGCCAATTTCAGTGTCCGTGGCGGGAAGCTGATTTTGGCGCCAATCCTTGTGTTGCGGCGCGGTGCTGGCGCTTGGCGCCAATTCTCCCGGGCACCAGTCCTCCCTCCTCCAGATGCAGTGATCTCCGCCAATATGGAGGCAGCGGCGAGCAGCAGCTCGGCCAGGCGGGAGTGGGCATCCTGGAGCCCATCCCCCAGCTGGAGCGGTGTGTCGGGCGTCCGCGACGGGTGCTGCAGCGTCGGCACCACCTCTGCTTCCCCGTCCGTACCCTGCTGGCTCGGCCCCTCCTGGTCATCACCCTGGCCCTGCTCGTGAGTACGAATAGTCTTCCTGGTATCCATCACGTGAAGACAGTTTAACTTCTGACACCAGTTGTAACGGCGTAAATACTGCAGGAGACGAGTTGACGGAGGCAGCACGTATTTATTTATAACACCCTACAGAACAGTCATCTATACAGCCTAGGAACACAGCCTACGGCTACGCGTGCCTGACACCGGCCACGCTCTCAGGTCCTCCGGCTATGTACTTCCTAGAGGAGGCTATCTGACCCGACCTAGCCAGGGTACGGGTCCCAACCACTGGCCCATCAACCCGGCCCTGACAAGGACGTCAGGCCGTGAGTACCCAGGGTCTCACCACTGAGCCACACAGAGTCCCGGCCCTGATAAGGGCAGCGGGGCTAGGGGTCCCAGGGTCCTATCTAGCTTGCTCCGTCTTCATTCTTCACTGGCTTCAACGACTCCCCGAGCGCTCACGCGCACCTGCCCTATATAGCCCTCTGCCCTCCGAGGGGCGGGGCTAGTGTGGACGTCGGTGTAGCAACCCATGTGCGGACCGTGATGTAGACACCGGCTACGCGTTGGCTCGCTACATCCCGGTACGTACCACCTCTACATATGTACTGCTGTCATCATAGCAGGTACCACCACCACAATATGTACTCCTCTCATCATAGCAGATAACACCACAATATGCACTGCTGTAATCATAGGTACCACCACAGCAGTATACACTGCTGTAATCATAGTATGTACCACCACAGCAGTATGCACTGCTGCAATCATAGCATGTACCACCACAGTCAGTATGCACTGCTGTAATCATAGATGCTACCACCACAGTCAGTATGTGCTGCTGTAATCATAGCAGGTATCACCACAGCAGTATGAGTGGTGAGTGGTGAGGGTGAGTGGTGATTGGTGAGAGTGTGATTGGCGAGGATGAGTGGTGAGTAGTGAGGGTGAGTGGTGAGGGTGAGTGGTGAGGGTGAGTGGTGAGTGGTGAGAGTGAGTGGCGGTTTTGAGTGGTGATTAGTGAGGGGTGAGTGGTGAGGGTGAGTGTGAGTGGTGAGGGTGAGTGGTGAGGGTGAGTGGTGAGGGTGAGTGGTGAGCGGTGAGGGTGAGCAGTGAGGGTGAGTGGTGATTGGTGAGAGTGTGATTGGTGCGGGTGAGTAGTGAGGGTGAATGGTGAGGGTGAGTGGTGAGGCTGAATGGTGAGGGTGAATTGTGAGAGTGAGTGGTGAGGGAGAGTGGTGAGGGAGAGTGGTGATTGAGTGGTGAGGGTGAGTGGTGAGGTTGAATGGTGAGGGTGAGTGGTGAGGGAGATTGGTGAGTGGTGAGTTGTGAGGGTGAATGGTGAGGGTGAGTGTGAGTGGTGAGGATGAGTGGTGAGGGTGAGTTGTGAGTGGTGAGGGTGAGTGGTGAGTACAGTCAATATGCACTGCTGTAATCATAGCAGGTACCACCACCACAGAATGTACTACTGTCATCATAGCAGGTACCACCACCACAATATGTACTCCTCTCATCATAGCAGATAACACCACAATATGCACTGCTGTAATCATAGGTACCACCACAGCAGTATACACTGCTGTAATCATAGTATGTACCACCACAGCACCACTCACCCTCACCACTCTTCCTCACCACTCTTCCTCACCACTCATCCTCACCACTCACCCTCACCACTCACCACTCTCGCTCACCACTCTCGCTCACCACTCACCGTCACCACTCACCACTCACCACTCACTTTCACCACTCACTCTCACCACTCACGATCACCCTCACCACTCTTCCTCACAACCACCACTCACCCTTACCACTCACCCTCACCCCCACTACTCACTACTCACCCACACCACTCACTGAGTGGTGAGCGTGAGTGCTGAGTGGTGAGGGTTAGTGGAGAGTGGTGAGGGTGAGAGGTGAGTGTGAGGTTGAGTGGTGAGGGTGAGTGGTGAGTAGTGAGGGTGAGTGGTGAGGGTGAGTGATGAGTCTGAGCGGTGGTTGTGACGGTGAGTGGTGAGGGTGAGTGGTGAGGGTGAGTGGTGAGGCTGAATGATGAGGGTGAATGGTGAGAGTGGTGAGTGGTGAGGGTGAGTGGTGAGGGTGAGTGGTGAGGATGAGTGGTGAGGGTGAGTTGTGAGTGGTGAGGGTGAGTATAATCAGTATGCACTGCTGTAATCATAGCAGGTACCACCACCACAGTATGTACTGCTCTCATCAGAGCAGGTACCACCACCACAGTATGTACTGCTGTCATCATAGCAGGTACCACCACAGTATGTACTGCTCTCATCATAGCAGGTACCACCACCACAATATGTAACATGACTTCTGCTTCTGCTGACTCAATGTCAGCCAAATGCAAAGCTAACCTGATTTCTAAATTCAACCTCCTATCTAAGAAGAAACCAGAGCCACACATCGCAAAGCTGGATGTTAACAAGACCGTGATTAATCAGATTTCTAAACAATCTAAAAACGGTTCTGGCCAAAGGACTAAATTTCACCATCACCCCTAAATATATACCAGTAGAGGATATGATTTCTCAGATTGATGTAGCCCTCAGAGGCATAGGACACATCCATGCAGATGTAGCAAGAGCTGAAATAGCTACTATTCTTAAGAATGCTAAGAAACCCACTAGTAACATCAGCAAAAACGAACGCTCTGAACTCGCGGACCTAAAAAAGAGAGATGATATAGTCATCCTCTCGGCAGACAAGGGCAATGCCACGGTCATCATGGATAAAGATTCATACAACAACAAAATCCTGGACCTTCTTAATGATGGGAGTTACTCCAAAATTAAAAACGATCCCACTAAAAGCCTAACGACAAAAACCAACAGTATCATCACGAGTTTGACTTCCCTAATCGAACCAAGCAAACGTTCCTCCCTAAAACCATCGGCGGCTAGACCTCCCAGACTCTATGGTCTTCCCAAAATCCATAAAGAAGGCACCCCGCTACGACCCATCGTGTCGACGATAAACTCTCCTACGTACAAACTAGCCCGTTTTATATCAGATACTCTGCTCCCCTTCACAGGCAAGACCTCTTCGGCAGTACTCAACTCAACCCAATTAGTCTCTATGATTAAGGACATGGTACTATCTCCTGATGACATCCTCATCAGCTTTGATGTAGTATCTTTGTTCACCAAAGTCCCAGTACCGGACACCCTAACAATAATTGAGGACTTAGTCCAACATGGATTGAATTCTGATGTACCTGCGCTGGTTAGGCATTGCCTCACCAACACCTAGTTTACCTGGAATGGCACCTTCTACAAACAGAATGAGGGTACCCCTATGGGCTCCCCCTTGTCACCAGTTATAGCCAACATGTTCATGGAAAAGTTTGAATCAGACGCCATCCAGACATCCACCCTGCGTCCTTCCCTGTAGAAGAGGTATGTGGATGACACTTTCGTCATCTGGCCACATGGCCTCCCAGCATTGAACCACTTCTTGGACCACATCAATTCTAGACACCCATCCATCAGATTCACCATGGAAGTGGAGAAAGATGGTAAACTACCGATTCTTGGATATTCTGTTTGAGAGGAGGCCTGACGGATACTAGGGACATTTTGTCTACAGGAAAGCCACCCACACAGATTCCTACTTGAAACCGGATTCCCACCACCACCGATCTAAAAATAATTATCTCATCAAAACGCTATACCACAGAGCCCATGGCATTTCTGACCAACACCACCTGGCCAGTGAATTAAGACATGTACATCGGGCCCTCAGGATGAACGGATATTCTGACCGCACTATCCGCCAAGCTGTTTCTCCCACCACACAGAAACAGCCACATGAAACTCCGACCAAAACTATCACGTTACCATACATAGCAGGCGTGACCAAAAAGATCTCCAAAATTCTAAACAAACATAAGATCCAAGTCTGATTCAGTACAGTGCATAAAATCCGTGATCTGATTCCATCTGTGAAGGATGTCGTTCCTGACTTACAGTATCCTGGAGTCTACAAATTGAGTTGCATTTGTGGTGATTGCTACATTGCAGAAACGAAACGTCATGTTTCTGATCGTGTTCGCGAGCACAAGTCAGATCTGAAACACGGCAGAACCGATTCTTCGGCCGTTGCCGATCATTGCTACAACTCGGTGGGCTCTCATGAAATTGTCTTTTCCGAGACCAAGGTTCTCTGCAAACCTCCTGGCTACCATCAAAGGTTTGTACACGAAGCCATACAAATATACACAGACATAATTTCAACCGTGATGATGGTTACAAACTGAGTAATCATTGGAAAGATGTGATTAACCATGCAAAAAAGATTTAATTACACTTAGTTTAACACGTAGGCTTTCGCGACCAATATTATTCATAATCAACGTTTTTGGGTTTAGATCGCGTTACGACACATTTATAAATAACGCGATCTAAACCCAAAACCGTTGATTATGAATAACTACACTTAGTTGGCCAATCTTACTTGACAGACTATTACAGGTTTACCATGTTTAGTGGTTGTCTCCTTGTCACAGGTTGAGCCACAAACCGTACCTCTCCATAACAAAGGCTCACCCTCTTAAGCCTCACCTTACTATATGAATAAAAAGTGTGCTTTACTTGGCCCTTACCCCCCCCCCCTCTCCAACCATTATATAAACGGAGTGGTAGCTCCTGCAATCTCTCATTTACTTGATACAGCTGTCGTGGCTGTGACGGTTCCACCTGAAGATGGAAGCTTGTGTTGCCTCCGAAACGTCGGGATTTTTATTTTATTTTACTTTAATTAATTTTAATGTTTTACCTACGTGACTTTACCGAAAAAAACTAAGAATATGAATCCTTGCAGTTACGAAAGCTTCAAATCTAGAATTAAGTAGAACTTGTTTATATTTTTTTATTTGCTCATTTTTACGTGACGTCACATTTCTCAAACCCTCCCCCCTCTCGTCACAAATGTCTGACCCCCCTCCTCCCCCTTAGGTGCGTGACGCCATTTATGGACGGCCCCTAACGTCCAGCAACCAGCGCTATGCCACTGCACAAGTAACGAATTGGCATGTTCTGTTTACGTGACAAACCTTACTAATTGGCAGTTGGGCGTTGGTGGGTTTATCGACACATTTATGAACTTGATTTGAAGCTTTTGTGACTGGAGGAATTACTCTTTGGTTCTTTCGGTAAAGTCACGTAGAAAGAAAAGAAAATAAATAGAATACGAGGTTTCGATTGCAACACAAGCAACCGTCATCAGGTATGAATGAATGCAAGCTCGGAGGGAGACATATACAGAGAGACGAACACAGACACGGAGAGAGACACATACACAGAGAGAGAGACAAACACACACAGACACATGGGGGAGAGACACAGACACACGCAGAGAGAACGTAATCAACTAGGTAAGTAATCAACCAAGAAGAACGTCGTAATTGTACAGTAAACATATAGCAGTATGATACACAGGGTGGGTAGAATAATACATAGTGTTATATTAAAATGGATAAGGCAGCAAGTGCAGCAGCAGCAGCAAGTGCAGCAGCAGCAGCAAGTGCAGCAGCAGCAGCAAGTGCAGCAGCAAGTGCAGCAGCAGCAGCAAGTGCAGCAGCAGCAGAAACTGCAGCAGCAGCAGTAACTGCAGCTCCCTTTGATGCTGTTAATCCTGCATAATGCACATGCATATGCAGTACTAATCACATTCCTGCATTTCCCATAAATATGCTAAATTCCTTTTGATATGCAAATTCCTTTGTCAATGCGCCCAGCTTATATATATGCTCCAAGCTCGTGTGCTGTTTCATTCAGACTCTGTCGCCTCGACGGACCTGGTTTTCACCTGAGGACGGCTGCTTGCGTTGTGGCCGAAACGTCGTGAGAATTGTTTTATTATGTTTTATTTTTATTATTTTATTACTTCCCTTCTACGTGACTTTACCGAAAGAACCAAGAAGATGTTAACTGTTGTGTTAGCCGATTCTCTGTTGCATTGCATTCCAGTTCAAAATTTTACTAGGCTTGTTTTCTTATTTCTTTCTCTTTTATTATTTCTCTCTCAAACTTCAAATCTCTCTCCCCCTACTGCTCCAATTGACATGCTAATTTCCCTGCTCCCCCCCTCTCTCTATATAATGCCTCGTCACAGATGCGTTGTTTCTGTGTGTCTCTTTGTGTCTCTCCCACATGTGTGTCTCTCTGTATATGTCTCCCTCCGAGTTTGCATTCATTCATACCAGATGACGGTTGGTTGTGTTGCAATCGAAACGTCGTATTATATTATTTTCTTTCCATGTGACTTTACCGACAGAACCAAAGAGACACCTTTATATTTACGCGATGTTGGAGAGCAAATCCACAACATTTACAATCCGAGTACGACGTTTCGTCAGGAATTACATCCAGCATCATCGACGATTTGCCAGAATAAAAACGCCCACCTCCCCCTTTATTATGGCCGCCAGTCCGTGGAACAAAAAAACGGCGCTGCCCAAGGCTGCCATCTTGCTCAGGGGCCATCGCAGTGCACAAGCGGTGGGCGTCGCCCGTCGATGACGTCACGCGGTCTTGTGTCGTCCCCGGCCCGCGCCAACGCCATGGAGGCGCCGCGCGCGATACTCGGCGGCGAAGGCGAGGTGGAGGAGGATAATGCGGAGGAGGCGCGGGAGGTTTTACTGCAGCAGGTGTTCGCAGGTGACCATCCGCCTCCCCACGCTCATGGAGATATGTAACTCTGCTTGCCCCTTCCTCGCTGTCCGTGAGTTGGTATATTCATGTGTACGGGGAGCGGAGGCGCAGTGGTTAGCGCGCTGTGTTACAAACCTCGCCATCCGAGTTCGATTCCCGCTCATTGCCAACGTCAGTGATGATTATCTGAACCGGTCCTGGGCCTCCTCTCGGTCGACTCAGCCTCAAATGACTACCGGTGCGGTGTGTAAACATCGCAACACTGTGGAGACAAAGGCAGCAGGGCGTGGTGCTGGCCACCCACCCCCTCGTGTGCCGTTCGGGCCTTTATAGGTGCTATCTAGCAGCACTCGCCCAAAGTCTGGTTAAGGCGATACGTGGCATCGATCTGTGTCATGTGTGTGGGGAGCGGTGGCGCAGTGGTTAGCGCGCTGCGCTCCGAATCGAGCCCACGACCAACACCAGTGATGATTAATTATCTGAACCTCTCCGAGGGGTAAACAAAGACGGCCGGGTGTCGTGCTGGCCACCCACTGACAGCACTTTCTCTATAGGAGTCTTATTAAAGCTCTGAGGGGGGGGGGGGGTTCAACTCATAACACCAACGAACCATATACAGTTAACGTCGCACTCAATAGTGCACCTAGCCTGGCACATGCACCGTCTTGACGTCATCGTGGCAAATGGCTGTTATTGATAGTAGGGAGCGGTAGTTTAGTGGTTAGGGCATTTCGCCACGAACCCGGCTAACATCCATGATGAATAGCTTGGCCCGTGGGTCCCCCGTGGGTTGACTTAACCTTAAATGGTTCGGTGCGTAAACATTAGCAGGCGGCTAGGCGTTGTCCTACCCACACCGGCCCGTTGTGTTCCGTGTTGGTATTCCTTACCCTACAGCCTTTGGATTTAGGATGACTTGTGCGTGTTAGATGCTTATTACCCAAGCTAAACAAACAGTCCACTCCCTCAACTCTCCGTGATGAGCGCCATCAGACAATATCACTCCACAGTTCATCACAATCACAGTGAACACTGAACTAGGTTACGAACCCACAGGGATTGGGACACGACAGGTGGTGGTGCCTCTTCCAATCGACTACTTGTACATGTTCCTTGCCTACTATGAAATCACAATGTCACGTGATGTTATATTACACCTAGCATGACACAGGCACAGTCGTGAAATCGTTCCCTTTTTCTCAATGGCTGCAGTTGCAGGCGAGTGAATTAGAATATCCTAGCAGGAAGTATCCTGCTTTGCCCGGGGGAAAAATATATATTTCAAAACTTGTCTTCTCTTAAAAACATAACATATACACAAATACTAAGCTATTATAAAAGCCCAGCGTTCCGTTTGTCTATTTGTCCATAAACAAATTAAGAAGAGCCTTACAGACGGCCCGAATAAAAAACGTTAGATAAAGTGGGGGGTAAATAGTTGATCGAAAATGTTTCCAAAAATTATCAACCCCCCCTCCACCCAGTTAGATTTATTTTGTCGGCATATATACCTACACACCCTACATACAATAGAATCAGTATATACTGACTCTACAGTAGTATCTACTAACTACAGTAGTATACGGACAACAATAGTATCTTCTGACGACAGTAGTATCTACTGACGACAGTAGTATCTACTGACTATAGCAAGGCCGTGATCTCCATATATAAAAGGCTAAATTGTGATTATGTGTGTCTGTTCAAAATGTTTAGCGTACTTCCCGACATGCAACAAACTTGAAATTTGCCATGTGGGTACTTTCCAGATTGTACACCATGGAAAAATTATAAAAAATACACTTTTTGGGGGGGGGGGGGGGGGGGTGTGCACAATAATGCATCTCTTTTTTGCACGGCAAGTGAGCTGTGACGTCAAATCTGTCATGTGACCCACGCATGTGGAAGCGTAACGCATTGTAGTGTAGTGGTTAGCGCGCTGCGCTCCGAACCCAGCGACCCGAGTTCGATTCCTGCTCACGGCCACCACCGGTGACGATTATTTTAACCACTCCTGGGCCTCCTCTAGCCTCAAACGAGCAACTGGTGTGGTGTGTGAACATCACCACTGGGGAGACAAAGGCAGCCTGGTGTGGTGAATCCAAGTCCCGGGCAAAGCCGGGTAGTAAAGCTAGTTATAATATATATTGGGGGACACACACGTATATTCAAATATGCTCAAAATGTCCCCCCCAATATATTGCTATATAAAAAAAAATTGCTATGCTATGTAAATAAAAACAACAATTTGCTAAACCTTGGCCACAATATCTGAACTTGTCTTCATATAAATCAATGCATAGATTTCTGTTTATATGATTGTGGTTATGGTTGTACTTTATGAATCCCTAATCTCTGCCATTACATACAATGAAACAAGAAATGGTAAAAAAAAAAGTAAAAACAGAGCAATGTAATACAATACACTTAGACATTGTAAAAAAATATATAAAAAAAAGTCCATCCCATGTGTTAGTGAATTTTTAAATATTTTAGACAGAAAATTCGTTTTCTAACTTAGATATTTTTCTGGGTTGGAACCCCCAGAGACACCCTGGAAGATTTGGTCCCCCCCAATGTTGACTCCATGGCTACGGCCTTGGACTATAGTATTTACTGACTCTACAGCAGTATCTACTGACTATAGTAACTGTACACATTTTGGGGTGGGGGTGGGGAAAGAGGACATCACGTTGTTCAGGATTTTCCTCAGTCTGTGCTTCTGCAGTAAATGTGCATTCACTGGCTTGTCTTGATGCTCGCTGTTCAAGATTTTCCTCAGCCTGTGCTGCTGCAGTAACTGTGCAGCCTCTGGCTTGTCTCCATGCTCGCTGCTCTGCAGTTTCCTCAGCCTGTGCTGCTGATGTGCCTTCGCTGTTTGTTTGCTGTTGAGACAGCCGCTGCTCCTCCACTGTTTGTTTTGAGTGCCACAGACCAGCACTCTCTTTGGGTTTGTCTTGGACAAGCTTGTTTTTTTTCTTTTTGGCATTTTTTACTTGTAAACAAAATGACCACAAAATATTTAAGGAGAGAACCTCCAGTCATAATCCCTAAGCAACCGTGTTTGTGTTGCTAGGAGCCACCACGAGTCTGCCTTCCGTGCATGCTTGGATGCATGCTTTGGCACAGTTCAAAGTTATCATTACGATCAGCGAACATTGTACAAAGTTTCTTTTTCTTAGATTATATTGAGCCAAGGGTAAAAACAAATAGCAAGTGTTCATTCGGGAGCTTAGTTTGTTGTATTTGTGTACTTTGTTGAAACATAAACCCAATAAATTTCGATTTAAAGCTTTCGTGACTGCAGGGATTCATCTTGGTTCTTTCGGTAAAGTCACGTAGAAGGGAAATAATAAAAGAATAAAAATAAAACATCAAATAATTCTCACGACGTTTCGGCCACAACGCAAGCAGCCGTCCTCAGGTGAAGACCAGGTCTGTCGGGGAGACCCAATAGTTTGTCAGTTAAAAATATTACAAGGATAGGCATACACAGACAACAAATGACGTTTATAGGTAAGATGCATGCACGTATTTGCCTACTTGATTACAGTGTCTATAGTATGGGTTTGATTCCTGTCCATGGCTATTGGTGACCAGCGTGAGCCATGTCATGATTTCCAGGGTGTGTTATGAGCTCAGTTTTCTGCCGAGTTCCAGGATCCATCTTGAGCCCAGATGCTTTTCCTTTCCCCAGACATAGGGGCCATGTATCCAGCTGCTGCTGAAGCTGAGAGTGAGGCCCCAGGAACACCTGGTGCTGCCCACACAGGGACCCCTGCAGACACAGAACCCAGCAAGGCCAAGTGCAATAGTAGGGTCAGTTGATGGATCTTCCTTAATGGCACCTCCTGCTGAAGCCCTCTACCCATGCCAAATTCCATGTGTCCCTGCACCCACATCCCTTTTCCTCTGTCCCCCCATCCCCACTCTGCTCCATGTCACCACCCACACTCCACTTCCCGTGTCCCTCCACCCACACTCCACTCCCTTTGTCCCTCCACCCCGTCTCATTCCCTGTGTCCCTCCCACAAAAAATACCCTGTCTCACTCCACCCACATGCTGTTCTTGTCTCCCTCCACCTACTTTTTGTTCCCTGTGTCCTGCCACCCACACTCCATTTTGAGGTGGTGCCTCTGCCAGTCATCCACTCTGGTAATCCATGGTTCTGCCCCTTACCGGCTATGAAATCACATCGTGATGTGATGCTACGTTGCTGTTAGCCTGGCACAGCCACAGTAGTGACATCATTGTGGGGGATTTATATTTTTTATTTGCCTGTATGTATGTGCGGAGAGCAGAAACGTTTGCATGCTTGACCGGGGAGTCAATACTGTATTGATTTTTGTCCATGGCTATTGGTGACTTGCAGGAGACCTGTGTCATGATTGCGAGGGTGTGTTCTTCCCTCAGTTATGTGCCGAGTTCCAGGATCCGTTGTGAGCCCAGGCGCTGTTTGTCTCCACAGATCTAGGGGCCACGTATACAGTTGCTTCTGACGCTGACAGCGAGGCCACTGAGAGCGAGGCGCTAGGAACACCTGGTCCTGCCCACACAGAGTCCCCTCAAGACACAAAACCCAGTAAGAGCAAGCACAAAGGTAGAGTCAGCCTTAACATCATCCCAAGATGGAACACTCCACTCATTGTGTCCCTCCACTCACACTTAATTCCCAGGTGGTGCCTCTGTCAGTCACCCACTCTTTTAATCCATGGTTTTATTCCTTACTGGCTATGAAAGCATTACCATGTCACATGATGTTGCATTGCACCTAGCCTGGTCAAGGAAGAGTAGTCACATCATTGTCACTTCCAGCTACTGCAGTTGTAGGGGAGTGAATGTTTAGAATGTCTTCACATGTGTGTAGAGATCAGAGTAAAAATGTTGGCACACTTGACCACAGTATCTGTAAGGCTGGGTTTGATTAATGTACAGTAAGTTCCTGGGTTGCGGAACACCCGACTTGAGGAAATCTAACTTTATGGAAATGCTCCCATAAATGATGTAATAAACATTTAATATGCGGAAATGTTTGCGTTAGTTACATGAGCGCAAATAGTGCAGCGCGGTGAGGTTGTGGATGAATATCGTGGAGTGAGGCGTAAGCCCTGCGTTACGTGAGGGGTAATCCCCAACTTATGCCTCGCTCCACCAAAATGCCGCCTTCACTGAGCTCGAGCTTCACCATGGTTCAGGTAAATGGAATGTTTTTGTAGCGTTACATAATTATTTTCTTTTCATTCGGAATTGACTGATTTCTTTTAATATTAAAATGTTTCGTGTTATTCATGAACAATTTCATACAGTATATGTTCTATTAGTTTAATTACGGGTAGTGTTAGGGTAGATATTCTATGAAATTGGAGAATCATAGGAAGTGCAGAGCGTATGCATGCACAGCGATACGATACAGGTAACGATAGAAAACAGACAATAGCGTGATACAATACTGAAAGAAAGCTAATTAGTGATCGGGTAGGGGATGTACAACTATTTGCGGCTATCTGATTTCATCTGGATTTTGGGGGGAAATTGTTCAGTTTCCGGCATACAAGAAATTCGGGTTACAGATCGTTCTCAGGAATCTAACCCTTCCGTAACCCGGGGACTGCATGTACATGGCCTTTGGTGAACTGGAGGAGGCCTGTGTCATGATTGCGAGGGTGTGTGCTGAGTTCCAGGTTTTGTTGTGAGCCTAGGTGCTAGATTTGAAGTTTCCATGACTGCAAGGATTCATATACTCTTTGGTTTTTTTGGTAAAGTCACGTAGGTAATTCTAGATTTGAAGCTTTCGTGACTGCAAGGATTCATATTCTTAGGTTTTTTTCTGTAAAGTCACGTAGGTTAAACATTAAAAAAGTAAAATAAAATAAAAATCACGACGTTTCGGAGGCAACACAAGCCTCCGTCCTCAGGTGGGACCGTCACAGCCACGACAGCTGTATCAAGTAAATGAGAGATTGCAGGAGCTACCACTCCGTTTATATAATGGTTGGAGAAGGTGGTGGGGCAAAGACCGCATACTTTTTATTAATATGGTAAGGTGAGGCTTAAGAGGGTGAGCCTTTGTTATGGAGAGGTACGGTTTGTGAATCAACCTGTGACAGGGAGACAACCACTAAACATGGTAAAACTGTAATAGTTGTCTGTCAAATAAGATTGGCAAATAAGTGTAGTTAAATCTTTTTTGTATGGTTAATCACATCTTTCCAATGATTACTCAGTTTGTAACCGTCATCACGGTTGAAGTTATGTCTGTGTTTGTATATTTGTATGGCTTCGTGTACAAACCTTTCACGTAGGTAAAACAATAAAATAAAATAAATGAAAAATTCAATTAAATCACGACGTTTCGGAGGCAACACAAGCTTCCTTCATCAGGTGTAAAAAAGGCACAGCAAAATAACTGTAGCGAGAGTTATTTGTGATGAGACATTGTTATATAGGGTAAGAGTAGGCCTCGGCAAGGTAAGGTAAAAGTTAAAAGATAAAAACAACGAGCCTACCTTTTACCTTACCACAATACAATCACTCTACCCTACCTTTTACCCTTTAGCAAGTAAGGTAAAAGGTAAAATGCAACGAGCCTACCTTTACCCTACCTTTTACCCTTACCCCATACAAATTACCCGATTACAGGGTAATTACTAGGGAACTACTACACATGAACAAGGTTTATAACGGTACATACTAGATAGAGCGCTTTAATCATATAGAATACTCTCGATTATTCCAATTTTACACGCTTTCTTTTAACTCACTCTGTTGTTGTCGTTATTGTTGTTGTATTCTCAAATCTTGAAACTCTATTTTTACCCACTTCCTAATGTGGTATCGACAGCAAACTTGGTATACTTAGGTCATACTGATGACAATACTATATTCTATCATAAAAAATATATTTTTAAACATTATTTTGTAAATGTTATGTTTCGGCTTGGGTCTAATTGTCCACGCTCACCTGACGTTGGCTGTAAATTACCACAGTCCCTTACGTTATGGCAAGCTTCGGGGCCACTTCCTAGAGTCGTGGAGTTCTGCCATTACTCGTACATTTCATAAAAGCGTGTTTTTAATAAAGTTTGTTTTAATATTACTTATTAAATGTAGGCCACGGACTGCGCCACGGAGCTTTTAGCGGTAAACAAGGTACCGTATTTACCGGGTAATACTTCGCGCTACCTTTACCTTACTGGGTAATTCTTCCGAGCTACCTTTACCCAACCCTGTACCTTACCCCTTGGCATGTCGACACCTTTACCCTTTACCTTTATTCTTTTACCCAGTAAAAAGGGGTAAATTACCTTACCTTGCCGAGGCCTAGGTAAGAGGGTAAGAGGAGGGGGAGGAGCCGAGGAGGACGGGCGCAGGATGGGGGGGGGGGGTGTGGGTGGAGCCAGGAAGGTGAAGGAGGTACTACAGGACGGAGCCACGGATGGGGGAGGGGGGACGCAGAGCGGGGGAGAGTCGCGGTTGAGGTTTAACATGGTTAATCACATCTTTCCAATGATTGCTCAATTTGAATCCATCTTCTCGGTTAAACTTATGTCTATGTTTGTATATCTGTAAGGCCTCATGGACAAATATTTTGGGGTATCCAGACGGCTTGCAGAGTACCTTGGTATCGGAGAAAACAATATCATGATCACCCACGGCGTTGTAACAATGATCAACAACGGCCGAAGAATTTGTTTTGCCGTGTTTCAAGTCTGATTTGTGCTTGTGAATTCGGTCCGAAATATGTTGTTTCGTCTCCCCGATAAAGCAGTCACCACAGGTACAACTCAATTTGTAAACACCGGGGTACTGTAAGTCCGGAATGACATCCTTTACGAATGGGATCAGATCACGGATTTTGCGTACTTTATTGAACTGGACCTGGATCTTGTGTTTGTTTAGAATTTTGGAAATCTTTTTGGTAACGCCTGCTATATATGGCAGCGTGATGATTTTGATCGGAGTTTTAGGTGGTTGTTTCTGCATGGTGGGAGAAACAACTTGGCGGATAGTACGGTCTGAGTATCCGTTCATCTTGAGGGCCAGATGTACATGTTTTAATTCACTGGCCAGGTGGTGTTGGTCAGAGATGCAATGAGCCCTATGGTATAGAGTTTTGATGAGGGAATTATTTTGAGCTGGGTGGTGGTGGGAATCAGGCTTCAAGTAGGAATCTGTGTGGGTGACCTTCCTATAAACCGAATGTCCCAAAGAACCATCAGGCCTCTGAAACAGAACATCCAAGAATGGCAACTTGCCATCTTTCTCCACTTCCATGGTGAATTTAATGGATGGGTGTCTAGAATTGATGTGGTCTAGGATATGGTTCAATGCTGGGAGGCCATGTGGCCAAATGACTAAAGTATCATTCACATATCTCTTCCACAGGGAAGGACGAAGGGTAGATGTCTGGATGGCATCTGATTCAAACTTCTCCATGAAAACATTGGCTATCACTGGTGATAAGGGGAAACCCATAGGGGTACCCTCATTTTGTTTGTAGAAGGTACCATTCCAGGTAAAGTAAGTGTTGGTGAGGCAGTGCCTAACCAGCGCAGGTATATCAGGGTTCAGTCCATGTTGGACCAAGTCTTCAATTATTGTTATGGTGTCAGGCACTGGGACCTTGGTGAACAGAGAGACCACATCAAAGCTGACGAGGATATCGTCAGGAGACAGTACAATGTCCTTGACCATAGAAACCAATTGGGTTGAGTCAAGTACTGCTAAGGTGGTCTTGCCAGTGAAGGGAAGCAGAGTATCCGATAAAAAACGGGCTAGCTTGTAGGTAGGAGAGTTGATCGTGGACACGATAGGCCGTAGTGAGGTACCTTCTTTATGGATCTTTGGAAGACCTCCCAGATTCTAAGCCTAGGTGCTGTTTGTTTCTCCAGATCGAGGGGCCACATGTCCAGCTGCTGTTGATGCCGAGGCATCAGGGATACCTGGTGCTGCGCATGCAGGGACCCCTCCAGACACAAAACTCAGCAAGGGCATGTGCAATGGTAGGGTCAGCCACAAGATCTTCCCACAATGGAACACTTCGCTCCCTATGTCACACCACCAAAACTACACTCCCTGTGTCCCTCCATTCACAGTTCATTCCCCATGTCCCTCCACTCATATTCATTTCCCTGGGGTCCTTCCACTCACACTCCATTACCTGTGTCCCTCCACCCAGACTGTTCTTTGTGTCCCTCCACCCAAACCTTGTTCCCGGTGTCTCTCCACCCACACTCGATTCTCACTGTCCCTTGCACTCAGTTCTGTGCTGAGTTGCAGGTTCCATCATGACCCCAGACGCTGTTTGTTTCTCCAAATTTAGGGGCCACTTCTGCAGCTGCTGTTGACGCTGACAGCGAGGCCTCGGGGAGCGAGGCACTAGGGACACATGGTGCAGCCCACGCGGGGACCCCCCTTGATACAAAACCCAGCAAGAGCACGAGCTACGGTAGTGAGCCTAAGCATCTTCCTAAGATGAACCACTCCGCTGCCTCCGTCCCTCTTCACACACTCTGCTCCTTGTGTGCTTCCACTCACACTCCGTTCCTTGTGTCCCTCCACCCATACTCAATTCACAGGTGGTGCCTCTGTCAGTCGCCCACTCTTTTAATCCATGATTCTGTACCTTATCGACTATGAAAGCATCACCATGTCATATGATGTCACATTGCATTTCGCCTGGTCAAAGCAGAGTGGTAACATCATTGTCACTTTCACTTACTGCAGTTGTGAGGGAGTGAATGTTTAGAATATGTCTTGACATGTAAATGGAAATCAGAGGAGAGACGTTTGCACGCTTGGTCACAGTGTCTGTAAAGCTGCGTATGATTACTGTCCATGGCCCTTGGTGACCTGGGGAGGCCTGTGTCATGATTGCGAGGGTGTGTGCTGCTCTCAATTCTCTGCTGGAGTTCCAGGTTCCATCATGAGCCCAGGCATTGTTTGTTTACACAGGTCTACCGGCCACTTTTGCAGCTGGTGTTGATGTTGACAGCGAGGCGTCGGGGAGCGAGGCGCTAGGGACACCTGGTGCTGCCCACGCAGAGACCCCTCCAGAAACAGAACCCATCAAAAGCACACATGAAGGTAATCAGCCTTAAGACCTTCCCAAGATGGAACACTTGGCTCCCTGTGTCCTTCCACCCACACTCCATTCCCTGTGTCCCTCCACCCACACTCGATTCCCACTGTCCCTTGTGCACAGTTCTGTACTGAGTTTCAGATTCCATCATGAGCCCAGACAGTGTTTGTTTTCCCAGATCTAGGGGCTACTTCTGCAGCTGCTGTTGACGCTGACAGCTATGCCTCGGGGAGCGAGGCACTAGGGACACCTGGTGCAGTCCACGCGGGGACCCCCCCTGATACAAAACCCAGCAAGAGCACGAGCTACGAGAGTGAGCCTAAACATCTTCCTAAGATGAACCACTCCGCTGCCTCCGTCCCTCTTCCCACACTCTGCTCCTTGTGTGCTTCCACTCACACTCCGTTCCTTGTGTCCCTCCACCCGTACTCAATTCCCAGGTCGTGCCTCTGTCAGTCGCCCACTCTTTTAATCCATGGTTCTGTACCTTATCGACTATGAAAGCATCACCATGTCACATGATGTCACATTGCATTTCGCCTGGTCAAGGCAGAGTGGTAACATCATTGTCACTTTCACTTACTGCAGTTGTGAGGGAGTGAATGTTTAGAATACGTCTTGACATGTGAGTGGAAATCAGAGGAGAGACGTTTGCACGCTTGGTCACAGTGTCTGTAAAGCTGCGTATGATTCCTGTCCATGGCCCTTGGTGACCTGGGGAGGCCTGTATCTTGATTGCGAGGGTGTGTGCTGCTCTCAATTCTCTGCTGGAGTTCCAGGTTCCATCATGAGCCCAGGCATTGTTTGTTTACAAAGGTCTACCGGCCACTTTTGCAGCTGCTGTTGACGCTGACAGCGAGGCGTCGGGGAGCGAGGCGCTAGGAACACCTGGTGCTGCCCACGCAGAGACCCCTCCAGAAACAGAACCCATCATAAGCACACATGAAGGTAATCAGCCTTAAGACCTTCCCAAGATGAAACACTTGGCTCCGTTTCCTTCCACCCACACTCCATTCCCTGTGTCCCTCCACCCACACTGTTCTCTGTGTCCCTCCACCCACACTCGATTCCCACTGTCCCTTATGCTCAGTTCTGTACTGAGTTTCAGATTCCATCATGAGCCCAAACACTCTTTGTTTTCCCAGATCTAGGGGCCACTTCTGCAGCTGCTGTTGATGCTGACCAGCGAGGTCTCGGCGCGAGGCGCTAGGGACACCTGGTGCTGCCCACACAGAGACCCCTCCAGCCACAAAACCCAGCAAGAGCACGAGCTACGATAGTCAGCCTAAACACCTTCCCAAGAAGGACCACTCCGATGCCTCTGTCACTCTTCCCACACTCTGCTCCGTCTTCCCACACTCT
This sequence comes from Lethenteron reissneri, assembly GCF_015708825.2. Lineage (NCBI taxonomy): Eukaryota > Metazoa > Chordata > Hyperoartia > Petromyzontiformes > Petromyzontidae > Lethenteron > Lethenteron reissneri. Next base: position 13,233,718 of record NC_083809.1, read on the forward strand.
GCTGCTTGTCCCTCCACTCACACTCTGTTCCCTGTGCCCCTCCAGCCACACTCAGTTCCCAGGTGGTGCCTCTGTCAGTCGCCCACTCTTTTAATCCATGGTTCTACTTCTTATCGACTATGAAATTGTCACTATGTTAAATGATGTCACATTGCACCTAGCCTGGCACAGGCAGAGGAGTGACATCATTGTCACTTTCGGCTACTGCAGTTGTGGGGGAGTGAATGTTTAGAATGTCTTTACATGTGTTTGGACAAGACACTCTACAAATCACACTTATCTTTGACTGCAACAATGTCCACATCGGATTGGGAACATGTAGACAAAATGACTGCCTCTTCAGCTGCCGCTATGTCGACCAAATGTAATGACAACTTGATTTACAAATTCAACCGCCTCTCAAACAAGAGACCGGACCCACACACTGAAAAGCTAGACGTTAACAACGTTGTAATTAATCGGAGTAACAGTTCTATATCTGATGGTCTGAAATCCGTTTTAGCTAAAGGACTAAACTTTGCAGTCACACCTCGACACATACCAGTTAATGATATCATTGCCCGAGTAGATGTGGCTTCTCAAGGGCCTGAGTCACATTGCTGCAGACGTAGCAAGATCTGAAATCTCTGCAACCCTCAAAAACGCTAAGATGCCAGCTAGCAACATCAGCAAAGATGAGCGTTTTGAATTAGCTCAATTAAAAAAGAGGGATGACATTGTCATCCTCTCAGCCGACAAAGGCAATGCCACTGTCATCATGGACAAAATAGAATACAACAACAAAATTCAAGAACTACTCAACGATGGCAGCTATACAAAAATAAAAAAAAGACCCCACCAACAGCCTCGTCATTAAAACCAACAAAATAATTTCTGATTCAACCGCATTAATTGATCAAACCAAACAGTTCTCGGTGAAACCTTCTGCAGCCAGGCCACCAAGATTATATGGCTTGCCAAAGATACATAAAGAAGATAAACCTCTTCATCCCATTGTCTCTACTATCAACTCCCCCACCTACAAACTGGCTCGTTTTTTGTCTGAAATCCTGCGGCCTTTCACTGGAAAAACTACCTCTGCGGTACTAAACTCTACTGACTTGGTATCGACAATCAAGGGGATTTCTCTGTCCCCAGACGACCTGCTTGTCAGTTTTGATGTGGTTTCCTTATTCACCAAAGTGCCTGTACCTGACACTATCGCAATCATTGAAGACTTGGTTCATCAAGGACTGAATACTGGGGTACCCCCCTGGTGAGACACTGCTTAACCAATACATACTTCACCTGGAATGGAACTTTCTACAAACATTCTGAGGGCACCCCAATGGGCTCCCCCTATCTCCTGTTGTAGCCAACGTTTTCATGGAGAAATTTGAGACTGACGCCATCCAGACTGCCACTCTACGCTCGACCTTATGGAAGAGGTACGTAGATGACACTTTTGTCATCTGGCCACATGGCCGACCTGCTCTAGACCAATTCCTCGACCACATCAATTCCATACACCCAGCCATCAGATTCACCATGGAAGTCGAAAAAGATGGCAAGCTACCCTTTTTGGATGTCCTAATTAAAAGGAGACCTGATGGTTCAATGAGCCATTCTGTCTACAGGAAATCCACCCACATGGATGCTTACCTAAAACCAGATTCCCACCACCATCCATCCCAGAAGAATTACCTAATCAAGACTCTATACCATAGAGCCCAATGCATCTCTGACCAGGAACACATTGCCAGTGAACTCAAACACGTACGCTAAGCTCTTAAGGCTAATGGTTACTCCGACTACACAATCCGCAAAGCCATCACTCCAACCATCAAGAAGGATCCTGTTGAGGAGCCTTTCAAACCCATCACCTTACCCTACATTGCTGGGGTCACAAAAAATATCTCCAAAATCTTGATAAAACACAAGATCCAGGTCCGATTCAAAACAGTACATAAAATCCGTGATCTGGTCCCGTCTGTAAAAGATGTGGTTCCAGACATACAGTACCCTGGCGTCTACAAACTAAGTTGCCTCTGTGGTAGCAGTTACATTGGAGAAACCAAACGACATGTCTCGGACCGAATCCGTGAACATAAAGCAGACTTGAAACACGGTAGGACAAACACCTCAGCCGTGGCAGATCACTGTTACAATTCAGTGGGCTCACATGACATTGACTTCTCCAAGACAGAGGTTCTCTGCAAGCCATCTGGCTACCATGAGAGATTTGTTCATGAGGCGATCCACATATACAAACACAGAGACAATTTCAACCGAGAAGATGGATTCTGGCTCAGTAATCATTGGAAGGACGTAATAAACCATTTCGGATCTTAACTGATTGTGTTCACGTTTACAGTGACTTTCAGACCGCGTTCCACTCACTTGCATTGACTATATATCTTGTATTCTCCGCAGGGAATGGATTCTTTGCTCCACTGAAAGTCTCCAACGACCACTCTCCCATTGACATATTTCGCTGCTTCCTCTTAGTATCTTTCACGCGACGGTCAATGGTATAGTGTATAGCGGATTGTATAATAATAAATAGTATAAAATTGTAATGTTTAATACAATGTACAAGGTAATACATGGTGTCGTAGTTGTATGGTGAATATGCAGCAGTGTGGTGTGCAGTAGGGTGGGTAGAATAATACATAGTGTAATATTACGTATATATGCTAAAATTCCTCTTGATATGAAAATTATTTTGTCAAGGCGCTCTTCCTCCTCCCTCCCAGCTTAAATAGACGCTCCAAGCCCAGGACGTGTCATTCAGACTCTGTCTTATCGACAGACCTGTTCTTCACCTGAGGACGGCTACTTGCGTTGTGGCCGAAACGTCGTGAGAATTATTTTATTATGTTTTATTTTTATTATTTTATTATTTCCATTCTACGTGACTTTACCGAAAGAACCAAGAAGATGTGTTTGGAGATTAGAGCAGAGACGTTTGCACGCTTCACCACAGTGTCTGTAATGCTCGGTTTGACTCTGTCCACGGCCATTGGTGACCTGGATGAGGCCTGTGTCATGATTGCAAGGGTTTGTGTTGCCCTCAGTTCTGTGCTGAGTTATAGGTTCCCTCATGAGCCCTGCTACTATTTATTTCCACAGATCAACAGGCCATGTTTGCACCTGTTGCTGAGAGCGAGGTCACAGGAACACATGGTACTGCCCAGTGACCCCTCCAGAAACAGAACCCAGCCTAAAGTTCTTCCCAAGATGGAACACTCCGTTTCCTGTCTGTCGACCCACATTCTACTCCGTGTCTCTCCACCCACATTCTGTTCATTTTATCCTTCCACTCAAACTCTGTTCCCTATGCTGCATCACCTACACTTCGTTCCCTGTCTCTCCACCCACACTCCATTCCCATGTGGTGCCTTTGTCAGTCGCCCACTCGTTTAATCTACGGTTTTGTCCCTTATTCTTAATATATTAAAATCCAGAACGCTGATGTCACGCTAACTCCTAAACACTATCATTAATAATTATGAGCAGGTGACGTCACTCCACATGGAGCACCCCTAGCTTAATAATCACGAGCAGGTGACGTCACTCCATATGGAGCACCCCACCTCCCCTATTAATAAGAATTAGTGGAACATTATTTTGGATTTAATATTTCAGATTTACTGCAATACACCCATCCTTGGATGGCCTATAGGTTAGTCGACTATGAAATCATCACCATGTCACATGATGTCACATTGCACCTAGCCTGGCACAGGCAGAGTAGTGACATTGTCACTTTCAGCTACTGCAGTTGTGGAGGGGTGAATGTTTAGAATATAACTTCACATATGTGTGGAGATTAGAGCAGAAACGTTTGCACGCTTTCACCACAGTGTCTGTAAAGCTGGGTTTGATTCCTGTCCATGGCCATTGGTGACCTGGGGGAGGCCTGTATCTTGATTGCGAGGGTGTGTGCTGCTCTCAATTCTCTGCTGAGTTCCAAGTTCACTCGTGAGCCCTGGTGCTATTTGCTTTCACAGATCCACATGCCACGTTTGCAGCTGTTGCTGATGCTGAGAGCGAGGTCACAGGAACACATGATACTGCCCTCACAGGGACCCCTCCAGACACAGAACCCATAAAAAGCACGTGCAATGGTAGGGTCAGCCGACGGATTTTCCATAAACAGAACCTCCTTCTGTACCTCTTATCTCCCGCCACCAACACTTTGCTACCTGTGTCCCTCCACCCACACTCTCTTCTATGTGTCCTCCCTCCAGCTGCTGAGGTAGCAGTTGCTGATTTGGCCAGGATGGCGTTTCCGCACCCCCCCTCCCCTCCTGACCCCCCCGGCGAGCGGCATCGCAGTGGTGAGTGCGCACGCACACTGAGTAGACGTAGGCGCTGAGTAGTATTTGTCGAAGGCAGTTGGCCTGTGCCTTTGGGTTGTGGTCCCTGTACCACAGCTGCGGTCAGTGCTGACAACATTTACGAGAGATGTTGCTTCAGGTTTCCACAATGGCCGTGTGACAGTAATGAGCCAGCACCGCTGTAATTCCGGCTGTGAATGCAGGTGTAATGGGCTCAATTAGGCGCACACACGACTTCTTGGGAGGCAACACTTTATTATTTTCTTAACATTGTTAACATAGGGTGCTGTCCACCGACCTACTCTATCTAACATACACCGTCTCTCTAACACGGACTCTCGGATGCAACTGGCGTGACCCAGCCAGGTGGGCTCTTGGCTGGTCACGCTGACTGGAGGCTTGACTCTTCTCTTGGGACGTCTTCACGATGCATCTTCATTCTTGACACGAGCAGCCTCGAACCCCGTGAGGAGGCTGCTTATATGGGCCTCGGCGTGCCCGGGCCCCACCCCGGACACGCCTCTCTTCGAGAACCCTCTCGAAGCTTCCTTGCTGTCCACGTGCCCCCCCAAGGTGCCCCCCGGGCCCCCAGCCCCCACTGGGATCCGGTCATGTGTCCAGCCGGAGGCACACAGAGTGCCATGTCCTCACACCACACCCGTGGCCCCTCCGAGCCCTGAACCGGCCCTAACGTCATTCCCGCCTCCGGACGGGATGACGTCATGTGTGTGTGTGTGCAGGCCTGTGTGGCAGTGATGTCACACGTGTGAGTGCGTGTGTGCATCCAGTAGTGATGCCGACATCAGGAGTGAAATTTAAGTGTCAATTTAATGATTGATTTCATTAATGCTGCCTCGTTCAGCTGTAAAGGTATGTTTAGTAAAAAAAAACATACTTTTTGCAGGATCGAACTGTATTTCATGTTTTCATTAGTTATTAGTCATGAAATATATACATAGTGCAGTATTTCCATTGTTTAAGTTGTATTGTATATGCTGTATATAATATTTGACACTGAAAACAAGCATAAATACTTTTTTGTCACACACATGGTGCTGATCGCCAGACTGGTACAGCCTTTGGAGCAGTTTTCTGGTGATCGCCGGATTACATGCCGGATTACATGCCGGTTTTGCCGGATTACATGCCGGTTTTGCCGGATTACATGCCGGACAATGTGGAAGACGGATAATTTTGCGCTGCATATACCGTATGTACTGTGTGTTCAATTGTCTCCCTATCTGTGCTTTTGACGGCAATTCCAGGGATGGCAGAGCGTACATTCATGTGTGATGAATGCGGGAAGGGATTCTTCTACACATCGCACCTGAAGACTCACATGCGCACACACTCTGGAGAGAGGCCATTCGTCTGCCAGGACTGTGGGAAGGCGTTTTCCACAAACTCGAACCTGAAACACCATCAGAAGACACACACAGGTGAAAAGCCACACGTGTGCCAGAACTGTGGGAAGGGCTTTTCCACCAATTGTTTACTCAAGACCCACCAACGGAAGCACACAGGCGAACGGCCCTTTCTCTGCAAGTTGTGTGGGACAGCGTTTGCGCACAAGTCGAGCCTGAAGAACCACCAGAACACGCATACCACCGAAAAGTCTCTGACCTGTGACAAGTGTGGCAAGTCATTTGTGAATCGCGCTAACCTCAATGCACACATTAAGAGACATGCCGCAGAGAAGGAGCATGCTTGCGAGCAGTGTGGGAAAAAGTTTATGATGATTTCCTACCTGAAAATCCACCAGAAGACGCACACACTTGACGGGAAGCATGTGTGCGACGAGTGCGGAAAGAAGTTTATTTATTTGTCGTACCTCAAGACCCACCAGAGGTGGCACAGCGGGGAACGGCCATACGTGTGCGAAGTGTGCCACAAGGGCTTTGTGCAGAGCTCAGCCCTCAAGTCCCACCGCGTGATGCACTCCAACGAGCGGCCCTATGCTTGCTCCGAGTGCGGCAAAACATTCGCTCATCGCAAGCACCTGCAGGACCACGGTCGGACGCACACCGGTGAGAAGCCCTTCACCTGCCACGAGTGCGGAAAGTGCTTCTCTCTCAAGTCCAACCTTAAAGTTCACCAGAAGGGCCACAGCGGTGAGCGGGCGTACGTGTGCACGGAGTGCGCCAAGGCGTTTATATGCATGTCTCATCTGAAGGAACACCAACAAATGCATGCTGGACAGAGGGCATATGTATGTGACCAGTGTGGGAGCAGCTTTTTGAGCAACAGTCACTTGAAAAAGCATCAGAAAAAGCATAAAATTAAGGCTACACTAGCCACAAATGCATGAATATAGGATGAATTGTAGTAAATATAAACATCTATATATTATTTCCCACCTGATATATGGTACATAATATGGTACCATGCTTTGTAATTTACAGTTCATCTAAAGTATACCTGATTCAACTGGTGAAGTTTTCATTGTATTTTTTATGTGTTGTATATATTAGGTCTTGAAAAATAAAAAAATGAAATGAAAATTGAAAATGTGTAATTTTTCGAAAGTATACTAATCAATGTAATTATGCAAATTATGGACTTGTGCTAATTAGACTCGGCTTCGTTGTCTCGGAGTGTATTATCAATCATGATAATACAATGATTATTGCTTCAACTTTTACTTATTATATTTTAGTGTGTTTTACGTCAGTTCTCAGAATTCAGATCTTACTGCAGGATACAGTTCTTATAATTAAGATTATGCATAAACTTGGTAAGGGACATTTAGAATCTGTGTTGAGCAACTTTAATATCTAAAAACACTCTAATATGCAAAATCTTATGCTCGGAATTGTTAACACAGTACTCCTGGAGATGTCCGACTCCTTGATCCATACAATTAACCCTCAATGGTTATGTTTGTTAAACTGGGTAACAGAACAATTGGCTAATTCCTCGGAGTAAAGCGACCATACACGGCAATAGGAATAAGTCCTTAAAAATTAATGTGAAAATATTCATACGAACAGCAGTAAAGGAACATGTGCACAAGGCAAAAGTAGTTTTCAATGAATTCATTGGTAAGATTATGCAATTGACGAAATGGCTAATGGACTTGAATTGATTCGCGGGCAAGATTCCGTGATCAAAAATAAATCTGAACACAATAGTATTCATACTCTTTGGTTCTTGCGGACGTTTCGATCTCAACACAAGCGACCGTCATCAGGTGGAACCGATACAGCAGGACAACTTAACGTCGTATTTTATTTTATTGCTACCTACGTGACTTTACCAAAAGAACCAAAGAGTATGGATTCCTGCAGTTACGAAAGCTTCAAATCACAATAGTATTCCTGTGAGCGTGTAGATTCATAACATCTATGCTTATAAAGGTTTAGTGATGCTTATAAAGGTTTAGCGTCAATTAATTTTGAAAGCTATGCAATTAACGAACCGAATGACTAAAATACTTCTAAACGATCATATTCATGGAGCTTAATAGAGGCCGACCCAAACTAAATTTCTGATTTCGGCCTGAAAGCGAAACCAGACCAAAAGTAAAAAATTTACTTTTGGCCGAAACCGAAGCCGAAACCGAAAGTTTAACGACACTTTCGGCCGAAACCGAAGCCGAAACCGAAAGTTTAACTAGACTTTCGACCAAGACTGAAACAGAAAGGTATATAACTGAAGTTACCGAACACAAGATTTATGAAATATGTCATGATGCAATGCTACTTTAATTAAAAATAAATCTAGAATTAATCATTCAGAGCCTGCAGTAAGAGTCGCTAAATATCAAATCTTTAGGTGTTACTTAGTAATTATATAGTTATGAAACAACAGTTTTTCCGCATTTAGCCAGACCGGCTGCCGTCTGTTGACTGGTCGTATATACATTAGCAGACCATGGTTGCGGCTGTAACCTCGCTCCCACGCTGCTGCTGCTGCTGCTGACGTGTGTGTTTGCAGCCTATCGCATAGGATTGCCTAGCGCCGACTGACCGGCCGATAGGCAGAGTGATAGATGTAGCACTAGTGTTATATTCTAAAAATAGATAATCGGTTGACAACTTTCGGCACCGAAACCGAATTTCGGTTAGCCTCTACAGCTCAATAGACCGAACAATGTTTTCCACGATCAGCTAATAGTTAACGAACCACCTTAAGATGGTCCTTTTCGAAACACAGATAACTTGGAGCAATCTTATTAGTCCTGCTATGTGTGTTATGTGTGTGGGTGTATTGTCTTTGTGCTCAACTCTTTGAATTAAGCGGGCGCCGAGGTGGGGCTTTCCTTTTACCGAGAATATCTCGGTTCCCTGCTGGGCGGTGTGTGTGGGCGTGGCATACACATGGCACTCTCTCGGTGGCAGATCCAGGCTTCACTGCTGGATGATTGTTGAATCGGCACGATGATCGCCTTCAACGGTGCCCGATAGCGCTCGCAGCTCGTCCGCTGGTCGCCAGCGCCGACACTCTTTCTCGAATGCGCTGGTCACGCTCTTTTCTCCACTGCTAGGTGATTGAGTTGGTACGATGCTCGCCTTCGGCGGTGCCCGATAGTGCTCCCAGCTCGTCCGCTGGTCGCTAGCGCCGACACTCTCGGTTGTGTTGCGTCGATGTGTGTGTCGAACACCTGTCACCTTCGCCAGCGCCGACACTCTTTCTCGGTTGCGCCGGTCACGCTCTCTCCCTTGCACCAGGCACGGTTGTAGACTCGACCTTTGCAGGAGTGTGCTCGGCTTCCGAGTCCGCACGCTCGTGGTTAATCGATAGCCGCTTCTGCTGGTCCTGTTCGATGCTCGCTTAGTCGATGCTTGGCGCTTTCCACCCTTTCTCCAGGTTGATTGCTTGTCATTGCTCGTCACTCTTTCTCTCTTGCTGCAGCTGCTGGTGGGAGCTGGCACTCAATGTAGAATACAACTTTTAGCAATACTTCGTCTGTCAGCGCCGACACATCTCTGCAAGCCTTGTCATCCATGGTCGATTGCGGGGCCCACCCCTCGGAGCTTGCCGTAGCAAGACTAAATTGCGTGTTCTGTGTTGTTGCTTATATCTGAAATTCTCCCCCCTCTGCGCGTCTCTCGCAAAAACGGAATCCCTTTGATGTCGTTCTCCTGTAGTTGCAGCTGCTTGGTTGCCCCCCCCTCTTCCCTCGTGGTTGGAATTTCTTCATGGTGTTTGCTATCTCAAGGGGATTTTAGGATTTCGGAAATTGGGCTGTTACTCTGATTGATAACAATCTTGTTAACATATATCTTTTTAATGTGTGTATCTACCATTAACTCACCCACCTACAAACTGGCCCGATTTCTGTCTGAGACCCTGCTCCCATTCACAGGCAAGACCACCTCAGCTGTACTTAACTCAGCTCACCTGGTTTCTCTAATCAAGGACATCTCGATATCTCCAGATGATTTGCTTGTCAATTTCGATGTAGTCTCTCTGTTCACCAAGGTACCTGTGCCTGACACCATTGCAATCATTGAAGACTTGGTCCAACAGGGACTGAATCCTGATGTACCAACTTTGGTGAGGCACTGCCTAACCAACACTTCACCTGTAATGGTACATTCTACAAACAAAATGAAGGTACCCCTATGGGTTCTCCCTTATCACCAGTGGTAGCAAATGTTTTCATGGAGAAATTTGAGACGGATGCCATCCAGATATCCACCCTACGTCCTTGTGGAAGAGATGCAGCACGGGCATATGTAGTACTAATCACATTCCTGCATTTCCCATAAATATGCTAAATTCCTCTTGATATGCAAATTATTTTGTCAAGGCGCTCTTTCCCCCCGCTTCCAACCCAGCTTATATATGCTCCAAGCTCGTGTGCTGTTTCATTCAGACGCTGTCTCCCCAACAGACCTGGTTTTCACCTGAGGATGGCTGCTTGCGTTGTGGCCGAAACGTCGTGAGAATTATTTTATTATGTTTTACTTTTATTATTTTATTACTTCCCTTCTATGTGACTTTACCGAAAGAACCAAGAAGATGAATCCCTGCAGTCACGAAAGCTTTAAATCGAAAGATATCCTCTCCTGTAGTTGTTCCTTTGATGCTTTGCAGTGCAGCAAGCTCTTCTGTGACTTTGAAATAGTCATTCGTCCCACGAATAAAAATTAGAAGTTGTGCAGAATCACGAACATCATTGCTTTCGTCGAGTGCCAAGGAAAAATAGGAAAGTTTTTTTGTGGAGTTTTGCAAATGCTGATGCAAATTGTCTCCCATTTCTTCAATCCTCCGTGTAATTGTAGGTCCTGAAAGACTCACTGTACTAAATAAATCGGCCTTCTCTGGACACATCTCTTTGGCAACAGAAAGAAGGCATTCTTTAACAAATTCTCCCTCCACGAATGGTCTGCCAGTGCACACTATTAGCTTGGCAACTTGAAAACTTGCTCGTAGTGATGAAATATTTAGCTGCTTCTGCTTCACAAAAGTATTTTGCTGAGTTGTTAATGTATTTTTCAGTTTTAATATTTTATCTTTTCTCACTTCTCCGACCAAACAATCATATTTATCTTTATGTTGAGTTTCATAGTGTCGACGTAAATTGTATTCTTTGAACACAGACACTATATTCTGGCATATCAGACACACAGCTCTTTCCTTGTACTGCATGAAAAAGTAATCATAAGTCCACTGTTCTTTGAATATCCTACACTCCGAGTCAATTTTTCTCTTTCTTGACATCATTGTTTCCTAGGGAGTCAAAATTGCTATTAGTAAAATACCAATATATATACAGCGCTACTAAAACAATATACCAGCAATAACTTTGCCCACACAGAGACATACAGACTGCACTGCCCATCAATGCAGTCTGATTGGGGGGAACTCCGCCCCCTCTCCCTCTTCCACCAATGACCGTCCTTCTCATGTAGAAAAAAAGTAACAGACAGGCAGCGGCGGCAAAAACACCCGGCGGGCCGGATAAATGTCCTCGGCGGGCCGCATGTGGCCCGCGGGCCGTAGTTTGAGGACCCCTGGTCTACAGGAAAGCCACCCACACTGATTCCTATCTAAAGCCTGATTCCCATCACCATCCAGCCCAGAAGAATTCCCTCATCAAAACACTACACAATAGGGCCTGTTGCATCTAGGACCAGCACCACCTAGCCAGTGAGCTGGAGCATGTACACCAAGCCCTCAAGATGAATGGATATTCAGACCACACAATCCGCAAAGCTGTATCCCCAACCATGGGGAGAGAACCATCTGAGGACCAAATGAAAACCATCACCTTGCCATACATAGCAGGGATTACCAAAAAGATTTCCAAAATCTTGAGCAGGCACAAGAATCCGGGTTCGGTTCATCACAGTACACAAAATTCATGATTTGATCCCATCTGTGAAGGATGTGATTCCTGACATGCAATATCCTGGTGTCTACAATCTAAGTTGTGTCTGCGGCAGCAGTTACATTGGGGAAACGAAACGACATGTCTCGGGCCATGTTCGCGAACATAAGGCAGATTTGAAACGCGGCAGAACCAATACCTCTGCCATAGCTGATCACTCTTTTAACGCGGTAGGCTCACACGATATTGTTTTCTCCGAGAGCAAGGTACTCTGCAAACCTTTGGGTTACCATCAAAGATTTGTCCATGAAGCCACCCAGATATATAAACACAGACACAATTTCAACCGAGAAGACGGGTACAGACTGAGCAATCATTGGAAGGACGTTATTAACCAGGTGTAGGGGTGTTAGAGAGAGAGCCGTTATGCATGGCAGCTTATGGGAAACAAACACAGTGGGCGGGGCTACGTGAGTGCACGGGGGGGTGCTCTCAACGACGTCCGCACCGGGCAGCCCGGGGCCCCACCCCTCAGCGGGGGTTGAGTATAAAAAGGGGATGTGTCAGAGGGCTCGGGGAGAAATGTTAAGCTAACGAGAAGACTGAAGACATCTTAGCTAGAAGCCCTGGACTCCCCTAGTTCGACGTCCTTATCAGGGCCGAACAGGATCGAGCCAGCGGCGTGGTTCCGAGAGCCAGAGCCGGTGCTCTTGTCAGAGCAGGTCTGGGACTCCGGGTACCGGGCCCGACTTACCAGTGTCGGGCCAGATAGCCTCCCCTAGCCCGTTAGTGGAGGACTAAGAGGCAGGCTAGGGTAGCTAGCGTGTGTATTCCCAGCTAGCCGGGTGAGGGGGCCGATACCTCCTCGAGTGTTATATGCCCACTGTTGTGCTGTGAAATAAACCCGTGTGCCTCCAACTCCGGCGTCAAGAGTCATCAACGGTATTACATCTGGTGTCAGAAGTAAAAATCTACGAACATGGACACGCGCCGGACAGCTCGAGTCAGGATACCGGGGGCGGAGGACACCGCTGCAGTCGGAGAGCCCGGGACGGGTGAAGAGAGCACGGAGCAGTCGGGGCCAGATACGGCTACGCCGCAGCAACAGGAGGGTGGGGAGGTGTCGGCAGAGGGGCTGAGTCAGGCGCACGCCAAGCTGATGGAGCTGCTGCATGCCGCTGCCAGCATGCTGGACCACATCACTCAGCTGGGGGCTGCTGGACCGCCACGGGGCGACGAAAGCCGACGACCACAACGCCTTCCCGCCATTTCGGCGGAACACCAATTTGAAAATCCCGCCATCACCGCAGCTGCAGTTGAGGGCGTGGCCGGCCTGAGCATCGAGTCCAACGGCGGGCATACAGTACCTGCCGCGTCATCGCCAACGGACGGGACGTCACCACGGGTGCGACCGGCGATGCCATCGGTCGTGCGCGCCGAAGCAGAGCCGGCTGAGGGGAACGAGGAAGGGCGACCTTCTGCGGCAGCCGCTGCGCTACATCAGCGACTGCCTCCACTCAAAGAATTTGTGGGCGAGGAAGGCGACTGGGGCGGCTTCCAGCGGCACTTCCTCGCCCACCAGGAGATGGCGAAGTGGACGGACGCCGAGGCTCTCCGCGCGCTGCCAGCACTCCTCGACAGCGACGCCCTCGCCACTTTAACATCGGCACCGAAGGAGAGGCGCTCTACGCTGCAGACGGCGATGCAGGTGCTGGCTGCAGTTTACGGTCCACCGTCAGACTGTCGCCAACTCTTCTACGATCGCCAGCGGGGGGCAAAGGAGTCGCCTCTGGCGTACCGCACAAGCCTCCTGGCACTGGCAAAGGTGGCCTTTCCACGGATGGACAACGAAGGTGTCGACGCCATGGTTACGGAGAAGATACTCCTGCTGGCGGACGACTTGGAGATCGTCATCGTCGCACAGGACGACGCGGAGATGTGCTCCCTCCAAGCGGCACGACTCCTCCACGCAAACCTGCTCGCGCAACGACGCAAGGCCAGCAAGGCGGCGAGCGGGCGTACCGTGGCCGCAGCCACCCTCCCGGCGGAGGAGATCTGCGCCATCGACCATCAACGGCAGCAGGGAGCGGGAGTACGGGCGGACCGGGGCGGCTCGAGCCATCCCGATCATCCGTCGTCGTCACCAGCGCTCCCGCGCTGCTACAACTGCGGCATCCGGGGCCATGTCGCCTCGGGGTGCCGCTCTCCTCGGCAGCGCGGGACGACACCTCGACGGGACGCCGGCCCTCTTCGCAAGCTCCATCATCATAACCCGGCGAATCGCGGCACCTCACATGTTTGGCCCACGCACACACCCGCCACACACTCATACACCGCACCGATTGGGGGGCCAATATCGCGCACCATCGCACCAACACGCACCACTCTGGGTACTCAGATTGAACCCAGCCAGTGGTCCGTGTTGGCCCATCGTGTTGTAGCCGCGTCGTCGGGGTCGTCGGCCATTGTGGGGCACATCGACGGGGTCGAGGTGCGCATCCTGGTCGATACGGGAGCATCGGCGACCATTATTTCGGAGTTAATTTACAATATTCTCTCTGCCCAGAGCCGTCCTTTGATGCCTGTTAACGTGCCATTCTTTGCTGCTAACGGGGGCTCACTTGGCATCATCGGACAGATTCGAGCCCAAATTTGTATCGGGGATATTAAATTGTCTGGGCCGATTTTTGTTTCCTCCTCGCTGGCGGTTCCGTGCCTGCTGGGGACGGACTTCCTGGCCAAAATGCCGATTAGGATATTAATCGACCAGGGATGCATTGAGCTCCCGTCGGGCCGACGCATGGCGTTTCTGCCATCCCCCGGTACGAGTCGGACGGCGTTCGCAACGGGGCCGGCGTTTGTAGATAGAACGGTGCGCGTTCCTCCGGGGGCACAAATGTTGGTTCCTTTGAAACTTCGGCGGCCCTTCGCTAAGGGCATTGGGGCCCAAGGGGTTCTGCTGGGGCCATCTAGGGCCGGGGTTAGTGGACCTCATTTACTTCCGGCCCAGACCATAGTAAGAGGGGACGGAGACCCCTTCATCGCGGTCCTCAATGTGGGCTCGCAGACGGTGGTGGTCCCGCAGGGGACCGTGCTTGCTCACGCGACGCCGGTGTCCTGTGAGGAACCCGTCGCGAATCACGTGAGTGCTGTCCCTGCGTCGCGACCACATTCAGACGGCGATGAAGGGTGGCTCGAGGCGCTTTGTGCGGGATCGACGGACCTGTCAAATTCAGAGCGTCAACAGCTTAAAACGCTACTGCGGGAATTTTCCGACGTTTTCAGTCGGGACAAATACGATTTGGGTTGCACTCATCTGCTGCGTCACCATATTGATACGGGTGACAGCGCGCCAATACGCCAGAATCCGTTTCGGTTAAGTCCCGCCGAAAAGGACCATGTCAAATCGGCTATTGATGACATGTTAGCCGCCGACATCATTTCTCCTTCCACCAGCCCTTGGGGAGCGCCGATCGTCCTGGTTAAAAAGCAGGACGGCTCGTTGCGTTTTTGCGTTGATTTTCGGCGCCTTAACAAAATTTCGGTTGCCGACGCATACCCGCTCCCACGGATGGACGAATAGCTGGACGCCTTGGCGGGAGCGCGATTCTTCTCCACATTGGATTTACTTTCGGGATTCTGGCAGCTTCCTCTGGACGATGATTCAAAGCCTTAAACTGCTTTCCGTACACCGCACGGCCTGTTCCAATTCAACCGGTTGCCGATGGGACTCCACTCAGCGCCGGCAACTTTCCAGCGTTTGATGGAATTGGTTTTGGCTGGATTGCAATGGGATTCGTGCCTGATTTATTTGGATGACGCTATCGTCTTTAGTAAAACTTTTGACGAACATCTCCAGAGGTTGCGGGCGGTTTTCCTAAAGATGCGGGCTGCTAATTTGAAATTCAAACCCCAAAAATGTCATCTGTTACGCGATTCGGTGCGTTATTTGGGACACATCGTGGGGCGCTCAGGTATTGCTACCGATCCCGCCAAAACGCAGTGCGTCAGCTCCTGGCCGACTCCCACCTCGGTGGGAGAGGTCAGGAGTTTCATTGGCTTCGCGTCGTATTACCGACGGTTCGTCGCAGATTTTGCGACGATTGCGAAACCCCTACACGCTTTAACATCAAAAGGGGTTCGGTTCCACTGGGGTCAGGAGGAGGAGGCTGCTTTCTGCTCCCTTCAGGACGCCCTGGTAAAAGCTCCTCCCTTGATTTACCCCGATTTTTCTAAGCCTTTTTTGGTCGACACCGATGCGAGCAACACGGGTATTGGGGGCGTGCTTTCCCAGGTGGTTGACGGCGTGGAACGGGTGGTTGCGTACGGCAGTCGGGTGTTGTCTCCGGCGGAGCAAAGATATTGTGTCACCCATCGGGAACTGTTGGCAATTGTCTATTTCATCCAACAGTATCGCCCATATCTGTACGGTCGGCATTTCACCGTCCGCACAGATCATGCGGCACTGCAGTACGCCCTGCGAGTTCAACAGCCATCGGGACAATTGTCCCGATGGTTGGAGATCCTCCAGGATTTTGATTTTGAAACCACCTACCGTAAGGGCGTTCGCCACACCAATGCGGACGCTCTGTCGCGCATGCCAACCACCTCCGAATGTGCATGCCTCCTGGGGTCGGGACGTTGCAGGCCAGCAGGGGACATACCGGTTCTGGTCCTGGCGGCCGCCGGCGACGACGAAACATTGGTTCCTAATTCAATCGCACAACAGGGAAAAGATTCCCTGTTGGGGTTGCCCGTCAATGAATGGGGGCGCCTCCAGATGGAGGATACCTCTCTCCTCGGGTTGCATCGTCGCGTCGGCTGTGCTGGGCAGGGGTGATGCCGACGCATGGGAATTGGTGCATGGTCTGCTGATGCATTGGGACGGGAAATCCCATCGACATCGGCTGGTGGTCCCTTCGGGGTTGCGGGGCAAGGCGGTGTGGGCCGCACATGAGCGCCTCCTACACCTGGGGACCCAAAAGACCCTCACCTTACTCCAACTCGATTTTTTTTGGCCAGGCATGACGAAGGATGTCGGGGATTTACTGGGGTCATGCCCTCGGTGCGCGCAACGAAAACCGCCAGCACGTGTGTCTAACCCACCCTTGCAGTCAATCAAAGTGTCCAGAGTTAATGAACTCGTCGCGCTGGATATTTTGGGCCCATTCCCCGCCACACCCAGGGGCAATAGATATTTGTTGACGGGTGTGGAGTATTTCACGCGCTGGCCTATGGCCTGGCCCCTTGCCAACCAGTCGGCAGCAGCCATCGTGGAGGCCTTTGTTCAGGGTTATGTCCTGGACAAAGGTGCTCCGGAGCGGCTGCTGACCGACCAGGGCAAACATTTTTCCGGTAAATTGCTCAAAGAAGTCTGTGAGCTCCTGGGCACGAAGAAAATTCGTACCTCCCCGTATCACCCGCAGACTGACGGGATGGTCGAGCGGCTGCATCGGACCATCACGTCAATGTTGTCACAGCAGGTGTCGGACTCACAGACCGATTGGGACTTGCAAATTCAAGGGGTATTGGCGGCGTACCGGATGGCCCCCCACGCAGCTACGGGATTTTCACCCTTCTACCTCATGTACGGCCGCGAACCTGACCCGCCTGTTCGTGCCCAGCTGCAGATCCCCGCGCCTCAGGGAAAAACTAAATTGGCTGACCATGTGAAATTTAATTTGGCCAAATTGACAGAGGCACGGGATGCTGCCATACAAAACTCTGACCTCCGTCAGAAAGCGAACGAGCGACTCAGACGGGGTCGGGCGCACATGCTGCAGTGGAAGCCGGGGGACAAGGCATGGCTGCACTGTCCCCAGGTGCCATTAGCAACCTCCTCTAAGCTGGTGCGGCCGTGGCGGGGCCCTGTGGAGGTAGTTGAGGTGTTGCGACCGCAGTGCGTGCGTATCAAATGGGGAAAGCGGCGGTGGTTCGTGCACCCCTCTAGATTAAAACCATTCGTCGCAGTACACATCCCCACTTCACACACGCGTGGCCAAACATGTGGGGGGTCGGCCGACTCACTGGGTCCGTCTCCGTCGCTCTCACCAAATGCCTTGCCGGCTTGTGCCACCTCCAGGTGCATCAGGAGTGACGGGCTCACGCCCGATCACCCCTCCTGGGGATGCCAAGGGTCACGCGGCGTCGGATGAGGACTCACCCCAAGACGGACAGTTGCCACCTGACAGTCCGCCACCCGGGGTTACCCCGTGTGAGGGGCCCGCTGCAAGGACGCGCGCTAAAATGCGCAGACTGTTGTGAGGACGGAAGATGTGTACATAGGTTGTGTTCATTGTGTGTTGTGTGAGTGGTGTGTTCCCCGCTCATTGGATGCGTATGCGTTGGGCTCACCATGTGTTGGGTGTGTGGTGGGTTCCCTGCAAATCGTATGTATGCTGTTTTACGGAATTCGTATTTATTCGGGGGGGGGGGGTGCGTCGGGTTGTTTTCTCTTCTTGCTGTTGCGTTCTTGTTGTGTTCTTGTTGTTGTTGAAAAATAGTGCGGGTAAATGCGCTTTTATTGTCGTTTTTTTTGTATGTTGGCAGCCGGGACGGCTGCAAGCTATGCAGGGGGGGGGGGGGGGGGGTGATGTAGGGGTGTTAGAGAGAGAGCCGTTATGCATGGCAGCTTATGGGAAACAAACACAGTGGGCGGGGCTACGTGAGTGCACGGGGGGGTGCTCTCAACGACGTCAGCACCGGGCAGCCCGGGGCCCCACCCCTCAGCGGGGGTTGAGTATAAAAGGGGATGTGTCAGAGGGCTCGGGGAGAAATGTTAAGCTAACGAGAAGACTGAAGACATCTTAGCTAGAAGCCCTGGACTCCCCTAGTTCGACGTCCTTATCAGGGCCGAACAGGATCGAGCCAGCGGCGTGGTTCCGAGAGCCAGAGCCGGTGCTCTTGTCAGAGCAGGTCTGGGACTCCGGGTACCGGGCCCGACTTACCAGTGTCGGGCCAGATAGCCTCCCCTAGCCCGTTAGTGGAGGACTAAGAGGCAGGCTAGAGTAGCTAGCGTGTGTATTCCCAGCTAGCCGGGTGAGGGGGCCGATACCCCCTCGAGTGTTATATGCCCACTGTTGTGCTGTGAAATAAACCCGTGTGCCTCCAACTCCGGCGTCAAGAGTCGTCAACGGTATTACACAGGTAAAGTCTTAACTGGCTGTAATGTTTCCTTTCCACCTGCTGAGTTTTAGCAGTTATTTGCGACTCTGAGTTGCATTGCCAGGTTGGATGTCTTTGCATTGGCAGGCTGGATGTCTCACCGGCACGGCCACCGCTGCTCCTTTCCCTCGATGTGGCGGTGACGCTCGTGTTGTAGCGGACTGTGACTTGCGGTGTTTCTGTGTCTCTCACGATCACTTGAATTGCGGCCGGTGCACTTCTCTCTCTTCCGTGCGTTTGTACGGGTTTCTGGCCCTGCCCTCTTGCCAATCAGGCAGCCCTCCCTTCCACCCGGGTCTATATTTCGTGCCGCGTCTCGCAGCCGACTTTCTCGCCTGAAGACGGTCGCTTGCGTTGCAATCGAAATGTCGTGATCTATTATTTTATCTACGTGACTTTACCGAAAGAACCAAAGGGTATGGATTCATGAGTCGCGAAAGCTTCAAATCAAGATCCACCATAATGTATCACATGAATCACAACATATATCGCACGCAAATATCTCGCACAAACGCTGATGATCATGCCCTGCCAAGCACAACACAATGCAGCCCTTATTTGTTGTATCTGCATATGTCGCAGGTATCTGTCGCTCTGGATCTCCAATATTGTGGGAGAAAAACAGGCATAAAACAAACACAATTTCTTTTGCAGAGGACGTTTTAATATATTTAACATGTCCATAACATTGATATATTGAATTCACCTTCTAAAATGGGCAAATAACGTGTGTCTATTAGCCATTGCTTGTGTCCACCTCCCATTGCTCGGAAGTTTAGTTGGTATGGTCCAAATTTGGCCGGGACACATCCCATCGTGCCAGCTTCCATCGCACGTGCCGTGGTTATGGTTGCGATTATAATGTGCATATGGTTGTGGTTGGAATATGTGTTTATGGTTACACGTTAATAATGGTTGTTATATTATAGTTACGTGATTATGGTTGCAGTTAGAATGTGCTTATGGTTATGGTCATAATCATAATATAGTTATAATTATGTTTGGGTTGTGGTTATATTGCAGATGTTGCGCTTATATAGTGGTTGTAATGTGGTAGTTATGGTTCTATTTGGTGGTTATTGTTTCGGCTATCATGTGGTTATAGTTATGTGGTTGTTGTGCTTTATATGGTTCTGGTTATGTGCTTGTAGTGGTTGTACTCCTAAAGGATGCTTCTGGGAAGTTGGAGGCAGTCGCCATCCATCAACATAGGAACGACGCTCACAACAACGAGCGGAGTGCCATGCTGTGAAAATACAGCTAGTTCGCCTCTGGTCTGTCTCATGACCTCTCAGCGAGCCTGTGGTTATTAAGGTTGTGATGTGCTTATATTGTAGCTCATTTGTGGTTGTAAAAAAGTTCAGATGTTGCTAATATTGTTTATACGTGCTGTTTATATGAGCATTAACATTGCTGTTTTATGTCATTGTTTATTTGAACACGAATCGTATTGTTAATGTTGCGATGTAATTATTTTTAATGTTCTTTCAAATCGTTGATGTAGGCATAGTGTTAATGTTGATATTTCATATTATTGCAGTTGTAGACCAGCGAGTGTAATTAAGACATGAATAGCAAGACAATAAAAAAACAATTTATTTAACCAATGCATATGGGCTGGCATTGGTCGTGGGAGTAAATACGACGCGATATTCTGGTAAGGGAACGCTATCCCGTTCTCCACACGCACACTCGTAGGAAGCCGTGTCATACGAGCCCCGTGTGCACGTCACCCCTCCCCCTCTTGTTATCATCTGTTTCATCCCTAACCTCTTGTTCTCAAAAGTTTTCACTAATCCTGTCCTTTGGCCGCCCCTAACCGTTCACCAATTGATTTACTGTTGAATCACTTGGCCAATCCCGTGCTCCTCCATTAAGATCTGACCTACCACAGCATTAATTAAGTTGACCTTTGTTGACCCTTACACTGTACAATACATAGGCAAACATTACACCTTCGCATATATGGCCCTCCACATTTTTTCCAACACATTCCATCAGCCACACGACCTTTTGTGAGTGCATGATCAGTTTTAGAATGAGCATATTTATATTGGAGGAATCCGATGAGCTATACAGCTTTTTTCAACGATGTCCAGTATGTAAAGATATGCTGCTGAAATTACGCCCTCCCAGAAGGCCGTGTTGTTGATGAGATGGCAGATATGTGGAGGCGAATTGTCTCGTTATTTGTGTTGCTTGTACACGCTATAACGATACGAATGAATATGTATACAGTATGTCTCTGTATTGATGCAGTAGTAATGCTCATAACGTTATTCATTTTTAATCAATCCCTGCTCATCAACACGACCGCCGGCAGTGGTGTCGTTGATAGGTGACGTCACCTTAGCAACGCGTCGTCTCCATGGCAACACTTAGCGCAGCAGCAGGTAAGGCCAATGTTCAACTTTGCTGCGTGTAAAGTTTTAAAGAGAATTGCTATATTTACATATATAACGAAAATTTTCGTATTTCTTAAGATGCTATGTTACGGTATGCTGACCAGTTTAACGAACGTTTGGTATGGAAATACGGTAGCTACAGTGCAGAGCGGGAAGTTTCACAGCCCGAGTACTGTATGTACAGTGTACGGGTACACTGTGTGCAGTTTGTAAATTAGTATATGTTCTATCCACTGATGGATGAAGACGTATATACAATCTCACGCCATTTATCAGCCCTGCGATGCCGTGGATATAGCTCGGAGACACGAAGCCGGCACCATCGTGAGATTTCGGGTTGGCATGGGGTCATAACGCAGCCCAACCCCCGTCGGCCGAGGCCTATCACAACTGCAGCAGTTCAGTAACAGCTGCTCCGGCGTGAATTCGACCTGTTTACAATGACGAGTCGTATTTTCAGTGCAGAGCAGTTTTTTTGCGAGCTCGTTAAATATCGGAATCATTCACGCAGGCAGTGTCTTGGACTGTATAGCTTCCTAAACGTCGTAGCCCTGTTAAGAAGTGTCAGTGTGCACTGTCCATGCGTTTGTGTAGCGTAGCGGTGAGAGCGCCGTACTAAGAACCCGGCGAACCAGCGTTGCATTCTCGCTAATGGCCAAGACCGGTGATGATTATCTGAATCGCCCCTGAGCCTCCCCTAAGGGGAAACAAAGGCAGCCGGGCGTGGTGGTCATCCCCTCGTGTTTTGTGTTGCTCTTCATAGGTGCTCGTTAAAATAAATCTCTATTATGAGTGCTCAACCAGTCTCAATTGAGTACCTGGTGCGGTGTTTAAACATCGCCAGTGGGGAGACAAAGGCGACCGGGCGTAGTGCTGGCCTTATAAAAGTGCTCGCTAACAGCATTTTCCCTAGCAATCCGTTAAGGCCAGACGGGGATCTTTAGTGGCTTTGTACATAAAGTTAAGGATGGGGAGTCGATTACAGAATAATTAATCCCGATGCGTTTGTTAAGTTTTGGAATCAATTACTGTCCTGGCATTTTTGGTATGAAATGGAGTTGACTCCAACTCTACGATCGATTCCAAATACAGGATTGGAATGGAGATTACACAATTGTGCTTTTTATGAATATAAAAAACATGATTAACAGTCATTATGTCAACGTGACGTCCTGTACTAGTATATGTAGAAGGATACATTATTGGTGAGGTGGTAAATATGAAAATCGTCATTGTGTGAATTATGATAATTAGTTACATTTTAAAGTTATAGGTGTGAATTACTATGTATTACTCTTTGGGTGTGTGTGGATTGCGTTTATTTATTGGTTAGTGTTTAAATGTGTGTGTGGATTGCGTTTATTTATTGGTTAGTATTCAAGTAGTTGTGTGTGGATTGCGTTTATTTATTGGTTATGATTTTCATAATATACTTTGTATTATTTTGTTCAATATATGTAGATATCCTAAAGTTTTGATTAACATTTAGGTAACAGCCCATTCAGAACCTTAAGTTCATTCTGTTTCTATTTATATCACTTATATCTTGAATTGTTCATGCAGTATTAATCCAGAAATAGCACATTCTAAAACAAAATAAAGGGGGGGGGGGAATTGGAAATCAAAATGGATTCTGGAATTCCTAAAAAACTAGTTTTTTTTATCCTGCATTTCAACGTACAGGTAGTCCCCGATTAACACGCTCGACTTAACACGTTTTCACGCATTTTTTGTAGAATTTCGCCAAGTTCCTGCGTACAATACAGTACCCTAGCGCGAGGCGTGTAAACGGGCAGCAGCAGCAGCGAGCCACCCCACTCAGTCTTTGTTCCGCCTTGTTCGAGCTCATACGTATGTGCGTTGTTTCTAGAAATTCTATACCTCTGCATTTACTTTAACATTTAAAATAGTGTATTCATAATGCATGGTTAGGCTGAGAAGTGTGGTGATGCTTCTAGTTGTAGTACAAGTGTAGTGAGTCCAACGGAGTCGCAGATTTCTTAGGAGCAACACGTTTATTAACTACTAGCGGTAAGTACCCGGCGTTGCCCGGGCGAAAAAGGCAGACACACATGTAGTTACACACACAAATCGACTCGCACACACACACATAGAGTTACACGCACAAATGCACTCACACATACATATGAAGTATTTGAATTGACGGCAGGAACTTCTTGACGGGTAACACACTTTTATTAAATCTTGACGTGTCGCAATACAACGGGTGGTCTCTATCCTTTGGACTATACACTCCACTTAACTCGTGTAGACTCTATGCTTCTGGCTACACACAATACACTTGACTCGTGTAGACTCTATGCCTCTGGCTACACACAACACACTTGACTCGTGTAGACCCTATGCCTCTGGCTACACACAATGCATTCGGCTCGTGTAGACTCTATGCCTATGGCTACACACAATACACTCGCCTCTGGGTTACACAGAGTCCCGGTCCCGTTAGGACAGCGGGACTAGGTACCGCAGGGCCCTATGTCTTCATCCCCGTCTTCATTCTTCGCTGGTTACATACTGCCCTTACGCCTGTGTGCATCCCCTTTTATAGCCCCTGCTCACGAGAGACGGAGCTGATGCGGACGTCGACGTGAGCATCGCTCCTTAGTGAACCAATCACGACGCACTCTCTCTACGATCCGTTTTCCCCAGCGCGTGTTAACACTACTCCACCAATCACACCGCGCTGCCACCCGGTCACTCCCTCTCAGCGCGTCACCGGCCCACAGCCAATCAGTACCCCGTAACCCACGACCCCGCGCTGACCCCTGATCCTCCACCGTCAGCGCGTGTCACCACATACACAGCCAATCATTACGCGCTGGCATACGATCCCTAATCCCAGCGCGTATCACCACTACACATACATAGACTGAACAACAACAACCGCCATTCGCCACTAAGTGGTGGTGATGTCACCACAATGCTCATGCCAGGCTATGTTCACCTTGAGGCCATGTGAAGTGTCGAACGCCCGCTGGCAGGAGGTCACGGGGCAAACCCAGATGGCGCAGGTCGACTGAGACGACTGGGTGATGCACCACCTGTGGCCCCGACTGTGGCAACTTGCTGTGCTTTAGCCACCCGGCGCTCCGCTCGTTGTTGTGAGCGTCGCTCCTCCACCCTCCGTTGTTGTTGGAGAGCGATTGCCTCCAACTGCCCAGTAGCGTCCTTCAGGAGCCTCCTCCACAGAGGCCGATCTTGACACCACTGGTATCAGTCATCAGCAAGTCCACTCAGCTCCACACCCTCCTGTACCACATCACTCCATATCTTCTCTAGCCTGTGCCGCGCCCGTTTAGCCCCCTCGATCCGGCCGAACAAAAGCTGTTTAGGCATGCGGTGGCTGGGGATGCGGCTACATGACTCAGGCAACGCAGCCATGCCTGCTGGAGGAGCTCACCGATGGGACTTTGTCCACATCTTTCAAGGATTTGTGAGCTCACACAATGCAGCCTGGTTAAACCCAGGATGGATCCTAGGCAGGCCATCCTAAATGTTTATAACCGGCGAAGATCTTCCATTAGGTTCCACAAGTTTCAGAAGCGTAGAGAAGGGAGGGAATGACCGTGGCCGAGAAGACCTGAAGCTTCGTGCGGAGTGATAGAGCAGGTAGCTTCCACACAGCGTTACGCAACCGATGAAAAGATAATGCGGCTCGACTGATTAGGAGTGAGACCTCTGCTGTTAAACCGGAGCTGGTCATTAGCACACTGGCAAGGTATGGGAAACTCTCCACTATCTCCACAACCGTCCCTGACCATTTGGGAGTTGTGGGGGTGGAGTGTCCAATGGTAGAAAATACCCAGGCAGGTGCTTAGTTTTGGTGGGCCGTGATGGTAAGGCTCCACCTCTTGGTGGCAAGCTCCAGGTTCAGCAGCAGCACCTCGAACTCCTCCGAGTGAGCAGCAATTAGCAGATCATTGGCATACATAACGTGGTTGAGCAATAGGGAGCCATCCCTAGACTGCACCCGGACATCGATCAGCCTCCCATTGTATCTGTACGAGATGGAAATTCTTCCGGTACAGCCATTGAAGGCTTCACTAACTACGTGGTCCAAATATATGTAAAAGAAAGTGGGAGCCAGAGGACATCCCTGTTGCACCCCAAGGTGTACAGGGAATGGCTCTGACTCACGGCCACGTAGTTTGATGCGGGGCCGCTCACCATCATGAAGGTCCTTAAGGATGGTGAGCAGTGGGTCAGGGACTCGGAAAGCACGAAGAACAACCCAGAGGCCAGGCCTACTGATGGTATCATAGGCCTTGAGCAGGTCAATATAGCACACACATGGACTAAGATGCACACATGGACCTACAGACACGCAAAGAAATGGACTTACAATGACTAAGATGGAAGCATGCACACACAGCGACTAACACACACGCACATGGACTGAGACACACACATATCGACTCACACACACAAACACATCGACTTACACACACATATAGACTCACACATAGACATCCACTTTAGATACAAACACATGGAGTTACACACACATATCGACGTACACACATACAACGACTCACACACAGACATACGTGGACTCACACACACATTGACGTAAACACACATGTACTTACACACACACATATGGACGAAGAAACACACACATGGACTTACATACATAGACTGACACACACATAGCCCTACATAGACATAGCCCTACACACACATACATGTATGGACTGTGACACTCAGACATCTAATTTAGATACACAGACATAGATGAACACACACATATCGACTCACACACATATGGACTGACACACATACACATGGACGTACATGCACACATCGACTGACACACATAGACACACAAACACACATTGACTTACACACTTAGATGGAGCCATGCACACACATCGACTAACACACACACATGGACTAACACACACACAGCGACTGATATGCATACAAATTGACTGACACACACACTTGGACTGACACACACACATAAACACTTTGACGTACACACACTTTGACGTACACACACATGGACTTAAAGACACGCATGGCTCTACACGCACACACATATGGACTCAAAGACACACATCGATGGGCACAGCAATCCCCGATGATGGCACAGCTATCAGTATCGCAGTACTACGTATGAGTAAATAGCGCAACGAGAGCGATGGAAACAATATAAATACATTGAAGAAATAATCAGAAATAAGTGTAAATTAAAGAGCAGCGGTACGCGCAGGTAAGTTGAGAAGCAGGCAACAGTCGAGATTACAGACTGGCAGTATGCCGACTCAATAACATAAGCATTGCTACAGTCGACATGAAAGGCTGGCAGTATATTGAGTGAGGTCAAGAAGCAGGCAACATATTATAGACTGGCATACACTGTAAATGGTGAAAAGGAAAATTAGCAGTGTAGATGATAGGTTGGCAGTGCACTGACGTTAATGAATCAGCAGGCAGCAGGCCACATCATAGACTGGCAGTAGACCGTCGCAGCATCATAAAAGCGCAGAAAAGAAAGTGAAAATTTAGCAACCAAAAATAAAAAAAGAGTTTTGTGCACACAAACATTATTATTGTAACATCTATCAACTTGTTTCATAATAGTAAGCAAATAATTGTAATATGGGAAAACTTATTTGTTTAATAATAGTAAGCAATGAACGTGAGTAATTATCTGCACACAAACATTATTATAGTATGATTTGGCAACTGATTAGTTTAATAATAGTAAACAATTAAGCAGAGTTGGTATGTGCACACAAAGATAAATATTGTAATATCTGGCAACATATTTGTTTCATAATAGTAAGCAATAAAGCACATTTTTTATCAGCACACAAACATGTTTGTCAACTAACGTGTTTAACAATAGTAAACAATGGACGTGAGTTGTTAGCATAAGAAGCAAGGAAATTTATACTTACCATAGCCGTGTTGAGGCCTTGTGCCATGCGTAGCTACCTTCCTAGCCTACATTGGCGAGGTGGCGGAGTTGGCACGTTGCCAGGCTAGGGACTGGGCCGCTACCCCCACACCCCCCCAGCATCCCCTGCCCGTGCAAGAATAATGCTATGTAAGCACTAAAAGATTATTATCTACGGAGTCTGTAGTATAAACTGGACGCATGGTGTTGGGGGCGGCAAAGAGGACATCACACTGTGAAGAAATATCTGCAGCGTTATGTGTGTATGTATTGGCTGTAAAAGGCGTAAAAGGAAATGTCCCCCGTGAGGTCTAGCGAACGCGCATGACTTGGCAGGGTCCGCCCCCCACGCAATTCTCAGTTGGTACGGTCGATGTCGCGCAATAAGTAAATAATTAATAATAGAAACGGCACAAATGTGTTAATTAAACTACTTGAAAGTTTACGGATGGGAAAACGGAATAGCCTATTCCCACCGCGGGGCTTAGGGCGTGCTGCCTGGCAAAAAAATTTGTACGTGAAGGCCACCGTTCGGAAGCCAAATCCCCCGCAAGCGCGCGGATACTTTTATAGATAAGAAGAAAAAAAGAAGACTAGCGGGAAGTACCCGGGGTCCCCCGACGGAAAAATATATTTCAAAACTTCTCAACTTACAAACATAACATATACATACACAAATACTAAGCTATTGTGAAATCTCGGCGTGCGGTTTGTCTTTCTATTTGTCTGTCAACAAAATTATAAGTAAAAAAGTTATAGAAAGTGGGGGGGTAAATAGTTAATCTAAAAGGTTTCCGAAAATTGTCGACCCCCCTGCCACCCTCAAAAAATATTTTTACCCCCGCGTAGGCATATATACCTATATACCCTACATACAATATAGTGAGTAGGATCTCTATAGTAGTATCTGACTCTACAGTAGTATCTGGCTCTACAGTAATAACTGTCATAGGCCTTTGTGTCTCGAGAGACAATTTCTTTTGCGCCTTATGAGGTCAGCTGTAGGTTTTGCAGTGCCTAGAATGACTTAGTAGGCCAATCCTTAAGTGGCAATCCTTGCCACAACAATTGCAAGTGAATGCGGTGGCAGCTCCAGAGGTGTTTGTTGCTTGTTCTTTACGTCGCTCCCTCTTGGTCTGCCAAGCAGTGTGTCTTTTCTCCTCGCCTCTCCTGAGGTCTGTTTTCACAGCTTGCTGCCAGCTGAGTCGGTCACCGGCAGTTTTCTCCCAGTCATTTGGGTTGATGTCGCAGCTCTTCATGTCCCGTTTACAGACATCTTTAAAGCGTAGGACCGGGCGACCAGTGACCCGTGTGCCTGATGCCAGCTCGCCATACAAGATATACTTGGGTATTCTGCCATCCTGCATGCGGCGCACATGTCCAAGCCATCTCAGGCGCATATGACTGAGTAGAGAGTACATGCTGGGAATGTTGGCCAAGTTGAGGACTGAGGTGTTTGGAATGCGATCTTGCCATCTGATACCGAGGATGCGCCTGAGACATCGGAGGTGAAATGTGTTTAGTCGATGTTCTTGATGAGCGTATGTTGTCCAGGACTCTGATCCATAGAGGAGGGTGCTAAGGACGCAGGCCCGATACACCTGTACTTTGGTGTTGAGCGTTAGAGATTTGTTCTCCCACACTCTTTTGGTCAACCTGAACACAGCTCTAGACGCCTTCCCAATGCGCTTGTCAATCTCTGTGACAAGGGACAAATTGCAGGTGATGGTAGAACCCAAGTAGGTGAAGTCCTGAACGATTTCCAGGGTGTAGCTGCCAATACAGTATTTATGGAAGGGGTGTCTCTGACATCCTGGCCCATGACATTGGTCTTTTTCAGACTGATTGTCAGGCCAAAGTTGTTGCAGGCATTGGCAAGGTGGTCGATGAGTGTCTGCAGACCTTGTTCTGTGTGAGCTGTCAGCGCGGCATCATCAGCAAATAGGAGTTCTCTGAAAAGGACTTTGCAGACATTGCTTTTGGATCTGAGATGGCCAAGATTGAAGAGTTTACCATCAGATCTTGTATGGAGTAAAGACTCCCTCTTCTGCTGTCCCAAAGGCATGAGTGAGCATAAGTGAGAAAAAGATGCCAAACAGTGTTGGGGCAAGCACGCACCCCTGCTTTACACCGCTGAGTATGGGAAATTCCTCTGAGGTGGTGCCGCTGTGTTGTATTGTTCCTTTCATGTTGTCATGGAAAGAAGAGATGACTGCCAGCAGCTTTGGTGGGCAGCCGATCACTTTGAGGAGTTTGAAAAGGCCTCCCCTACTGATGAGGCTTTTGTAAGATCAATGAATGCCAAGTACAGGGGCATTCTCTGTTCTCGACATTTCTCCTGTAGCTGATGCAAGGAGAAGAGCATGTCAATTGTGGACCTTCCTGCTCTAAAGCCACACGGAGCCTCAGGATACGTCCTCTCAGCTAGTATCTGTAACCTGCTGAGGAACACACGGGCAAAGGTTTTCCCCACGATGCTCAGCAGGGAGATGCCACGGTAGTTATTGCAGTCCCCACGGTCACCCTTGTTTTTATATAGGGTGATGATGTTGGAGTCTCTCATGTCTTGAGGCATTGCTCCTTCTTCCCAGCACTGGCAGAGAAGTTCATGGAGTTTTGTGAGGACGGCGGGTTTCGCACATTTCAGTACCTCTGGTGTGATGCCGTCCTGTCCTGGGGACTTGCCGCTTGTAATAACTACTGACTGCAGTAGTATCTAATGATAAACGTTTTTGGTTTAGATCGCATTATTTATAAATGTGTCGTAACCCTCCACTACCCGACACGTGACTTTACCGAAAGAACCAAGAAGATGAATCCCTGCAGTCACGAAAGCTTTGATGCGAATCTGCATTCAGATAGGCATCAGTGTGCGTTCGCTTTCTGTAAATGCTGTTATTTTATCATTTAGGCTATGTCCAAGCAAAATATCTAGGAACGGGAGTGTGTTATTCACCTCCATTTCTATGGTGAACTGGATGGCCGGGTTTTGTGCATTGAGATGATTTAGAAAATCATTAAGTGTATCTTTACCATGTGGCCAGACAACCAAAGTGTCATCCACATATCTAAACCAAAAAGATGGTTTTAATGTACTGGAGGCAAGTGCTCTTGTTTAAAAGTTTTCCATGTACAGATTTGCTATAGCAGGAGATAAAGGAGAGCCCATTGCTGCTCCTTCCTTTTGTTTAAAGAAATCATCACACATTAATTCACTCATCTTACACTCACTCATCATATGCTAACTCACTCATCATATGCTGACTTACACATCATACACTCACTCACACAACCACTGACCCAATCACTCATCATACACTAATTCACTCATCATACACTCACTCATCATACGCTGACTCACTCATCATATGCTGACTCACACAACCACTGACCCATTCACTCATCATAGACTAATTCACTCATCATACACTCACTCATCATATGCTAACTCTCTCATCATATGCTGACTTACACATCATACACTCACTCACACAACCACTGACCCAATCACTCATCATACACTAATTCACTCATCATACACTCACTCATCATACGCTGACTCACTCACACATCATACACTCACTCGCACAACCACTGACCCATTCACTCATCATAGACTAATTCACTCATCATACACTCACTCATCATACGATGACTCACAGATCATACACTCACTCACACTACCACTGACTCGCTCACACTGGGAGTGTCATGCTGCCAGCTATGGCTGCAAGTTTGGTCGTACATGTTATGTATATCGTTTATTGTTAAATGATAATCACAGTTCCTATGATTACTGTTGTTACATTGTTTTTATAGCTTCATTTTTGTGATTTAGAAAACATGGTTAATCTATGTTATGGTTGTTGTTGTTTGACTTGCATCACCTTGGGATTTGAGCACACAGCGTTGTAATACGTTTTTTTTAATGATTTGCTGGTTTATCCAGGATGTTTCTGTTGCGCGACGTCGCTTCAAGACGATTTTAAGATAATCTACAACCTGTGATTCCTTTGCGCGATTTAAAGCATCGATTCTTGGCATGCTTGGGTTTTATTTTAAATGAGTTTTATTTTCATTTGTATGTGATGTTTTTAAGTTTTCAGAAGTTTTTAAATCTATTTTTGCCCCGGGCAACGCTGGGTATTTCCCGCTAGTAGCAGTATATATCGACTCTATAGCACAAAGTCCTCACCTGACAGTGCCGTGGCGACGCCTAGTCCCGTGCAGAGCCCCCGGTCTCGCCTAGATTGCCCAGCCGGCTGAGGCTGGGGGCTGGACCGCGATGTCAACCCCACCGTCCGAGA
Organism: Lethenteron reissneri; assembly: GCF_015708825.2. NCBI lineage: Eukaryota > Metazoa > Chordata > Hyperoartia > Petromyzontiformes > Petromyzontidae > Lethenteron > Lethenteron reissneri. The sequence continues at coordinate 13,265,121 of NC_083809.1, forward strand.
GCCAAATTCCCCGCGAGCGAGTGTACGCAGACAGACAGACGGACAGACAGATAAAGAATGCTTTTTATAGGTTAGATTTGCACAACATACTCCAGGGCTATTAACACAACATACCCTCGAGTGGTGACCACCCAACTAACCACGCTACAGCGGAACTAGACGTGGTTCCACTATCCCGGTCCAGAGCACAAGCTGGGTCCCGGACCGCGTGGCTGGAGGCTTCTTCAAGCTTGACGTGGATCTTCTGCCTCTCCAACAGTAAGAACCCCGAGCCCCTCACAGGGCCCCCCCTTATATCGCGCCGGTGTGGGGCTGGCTCTGCCACTCACCTAGCCCACCTACTTGATCTCTCTCGTTCTTGCCTGAAGGCTCTCGAGAGTTCTTCCCGGACCATGTGACCACCGATTGGCCCCCTCCACCGGTGGCCCCCCTCCAGTATCATCTGGTCACATGTCCCCAGGTCAGCCAGAGTATAATGCCCCCAACGTAACCCTAGCTGGCTGACACTCTCTCGCTCTCTCAACAGGAGCCCGCACCGTATGCTATGCGTGGTGCCACCGCGCTTAACCAGCGCTCACCCAAGGCCCCACTAGGACTGGTACTACACCCCGTGTCCGGGGTGTACACACAACAGTATACATCCCACGGTGGCCTCGCAGGCCCGGCACCACACAGTGATATTCCCAGTCACTACACAAGTACAAGGAAGAAAGTGGTAATGGCATTGGTGCACTACACCCCTGCTGCACTTATCCGTTTTCTATTCTTACGTTTTGTCTTTATCTTCCACCCATCTCAGCTCACATACGCAGACTACGGTATTCTTTACATTAGGTTACTTTCATCATTGTTTCTTTCCTTTTTTAATGTTATGCATGAAAATATACATAAAAATGCAACAATAAAAAGCATTAACCAAAATATAGTCATAATAAATCGGTAATAATAATGAATTTGTCGATCAAGTTGGGGGCTTTGAATGCAACACCCCCTATTTACATTATTTCTTATGGGAAATCAGTGATCGATTTACACGATTTCTCCTTCCACAAAGAATTTCAAGAACGCATTGTGGTTATCGGGGACTACCTGTACTGTAATTAAACTTCCAAAGACTTTGCCCAACAAGTTCGTTACAGAATGATGCTAAATTATATAATGAATTGTGAAACTCGTGGCATGACACCTATATCACAATTGGGATACAATTAATGGAAAAAAACAAGCAGCCATAAAAAAATTACTTCAATAGAATTAATGACAATGCATAGGGTAAACAACGCAAGGTGCTGCTGCACTCCAACCACCCATCAACTAGTTAACCAGGTCTGTGCAGAGTACTTGCAATATTTTTCGCCAATAAGATTTGCCCGAAGATGCTGAAGAGTGAATCCACAACATTTACAATTTGAGTACGACGTTTTGCTGGTAATGGTAGGTTTATTTGAACAGTGAGATACAGAATAACAACAACAAAATCCAGAAAAACGCATGTCAAAAATGTTCTAAATTGATTTGCATTTTAATGAGGGAAATAAGTATTTGAACCCCTTTCAATCAGAAAGATTTCTGGCTCCCAGGTGTCTTTTATACAGGTAACGAGCTGAGATTAGGAGCACACTCTTAAAGGGAGTGCTCCTAATCTCAGCTTGTTACCTGTATAAAAGACACCTGTTCACAGAAGCAATCAATCAATCAGATTCCAAACTCTCCACCATGGCCAAAACCAAAGAGCTCTCCAAGGATGTCAGGAACAAGATTGTAGACCTATAACACAAGGCTGGAATGGGCTACAAGACCATCGCCAAGCAGCTTGGTGAGAAGGTGACAACAGTTGGTGGGATTATTCGCAAATGGAAGAAACACAAAAGAACTGTCAATCTCCCTCGGCCTGGGGCTCCATGCAAGATCTCACCTCGTGGAGTTGCAATGATCATAAAAACGGTGAGGAATTAGCCCAGAACTACACGGGAGGATCTTGTCAATGATCTGAAGGCAGTTGGGACCATAGTCACCAAGAAAACAGTTGGTAACACACTACACCGTGAAGGACTGAAATCCTGCAGCGCCCGCAAGGTCCCCCTGCTCAAGAAAGCACATATATGTAGTGGTGGTGTTGACGTGCGCCGACAGTGATGGATCACGGGGCGCGGGGTTGGGCACGCGATGTGGGCGTGGTATGGACGCACGCGCCGGTGGTGAGGCGCGCTGACACAAGGTGGGAAAAGAGGATCGTAGCCAGCGTGCAGTGATTGGTGAAATAGGATGGGTGCTCTCAGCGATGTCCGCAGGAGGTGCATAAAGTGGGACGCGCGAGAGCACTCGAGGTTGTTGTTAACCAGTTGAAGACCGAAGACGGAGTGGAGGAGGTAGTGGCCCGAGACCCCTAGTCCCGCCGTCCTTGTCAGGACCGGGGCCCTGTGTGGCTCGGAGCCGAGACTGGGGGACCCGTAGTCCGACGCCCGTGTGGGTCGGGACGGTGGTACCCAGAGCCGGTGACGGACACCCCGGCCGGGTGTGTTCCGGAAGGCTACGGGGCGTGAGAGCCCGTGTCAGTGTAGCTGAGTGGGTGTTAGTCACCCGAGTAGCTAAGTGGGTGTTAGTCACCCGTGTAACTAAGTGGGTGTTAGTCACCCGTGTAACTATAAGTTGGTGAAATAAAAGAGTGTGCTACCCGTGAAGTCGTCTCCCGCCGAGTTACTACTTTACAACTGGCGTCAGAAGTAAACCTGTCTTCAAGAAGAATGGACACAAGGAAGACTACCCGTACCCACGAGCAAGATCGGGGAGACGACGGCGTACCGGAGACACCAACCTCGGGAGGAGAGGACGAGGAGTTGCCGCCGATGCAGCACTTCGCGGCGATGGCCGATGCTCCGCTTGCCTCCGACACCAGCCTACAGGACGCACACTCCCGCCTGGCGGAGTTGCTGCTCGCCGCCACTGCGATTTTGGCGGAAATCTCCGTTCCAGCGGGCGGAGGGACGGCTGCGGGGTTGGAGGAGGGAGCGCGGCTGGAGGGATCCCGCCAGAAGGCGCTTCGCGCCAAAAGTTTTGAAGTTGGCGCCATTTTTGAGGGTCCGCCACCAATTGGCGGGAAGCGCGGACACCACGTGGCCAGAGATCTCCACACAGCGCAGCCCGCGTCATCGGCGCGCGCCGGAGCTCTCCATTATGCGCCTGCAGACGGAGCCGACATTTTCTGCAACCACAGCGGCGCGCGGGAAAATCGTTCCGACGACGACGACGACCGAGTCCTCCAGCAACGATTGCCCGCGCTGTCGGCGTTCAAGGCAGACGGGGGCGACTGGGGAGCCTTCCAGCGAAGGTTCCTCGCACATCAAGAAATGTCGGGGTTGTCCGACACCACTGCCCTGCGTGCGCTGCCAGCGATGCTCGACGACGACGCGCTTGCAGCCTTCACATCTGCCCCGAGGTCGTCCCGCTCAACGCTCCAGGCCGCGCTACACCTGATGGCTAAGGTGTTCGGGCCACCCTCGACCTGTCGCCACCATTTCTACGATCGGCGAAAGGTGGTTGGAGAAACAACGCTCGCCTATCGCACGGCGCTGCTCGCCCTGGCGGACTCAGCTTTTCCCCGCATGGACAAGGAGGGGAAGGACGCCATGGTGACGGAGCAGCTGCTGGCGTTGGCTCACGACTTGGGAGTTCTCATCAATACGGCGGACGAAATGGACATCTGCTCCCTGGGGATTGCCACAAGTATTCACGCTTACGAAGTCCTCAAGCGCAAGCCGACGGTCGTCTGCGCATCGGCGGGGAACGGGGCACCGGCCGCCACGGTCATCGGACCTCAGCCTGCTGTGGCTCGGGAGGAGGCCTTCGCCGTTTCGAGACCGGGGGAGTGGAGAACGGGAGGTCGTTCGCCCACACGTTCATCCCGCAAGCTGGAGCAACCGAAACCTACGACGTCCCTCGTCGTCTGCTACAACTGCGGCCTTCGGGGCCACGTCGCGTCCGGGTGCCGGGCCCCGCGTCAGCGCAACACGGGACCACGTCCGGACGACGACCAGGGCCACAAGACATCCCAGCTGAACCCGGCAAGTCGCGGCACCTCACACGTTCGGTCCACATACACGGCACGTTCGGGTCGCCGCTTAGCGGTGGGGGGACCGCGTATGGGCACCGGGGGTTCGGTTCGGCGAGAGGGGTCCGTACACGGCCCGAAAGCAGTCGAATGGTCCGAATTGGCCCACAGGATAGTGGCTGCGTCGGCCGGGTCGTCCGTGGTAACGGGGTTAATTGACGGGGTTGAGGTCCGGGTGCTTGTGGACACGGGTGCGTCGGCCACTATCATTTCGGACCTTATTTATAACATTCTTCCCGTCCAATGTCGACCCCTTCTGCCGGTGGACGTACCATTTTACGCGGCGAATGGGGGATCCTTGGGAATCATCGGCCAGATTCGGGCGACTATTTGTATTGGCGATATAAAATTGGCGGGTCCTATTTTTGTATCATCATCGCTGGCCGTTCCTTGTTTACTAGGCACGGACTTTCTGTCTAAAATGCCCATCAAAATTCTCATAGATCAGGCCTGCATTGAGCTTCCATCGGGACGGTGGGTTGCGTTTTTGACGAGTCCTACTAAGATACGCACGGTTTGTGCGACGGTGCAGGCGCTGGCAACCCAGACTGTACGGGTGCCCCCGGGATCGCAAATGTTGGTACCCCTTCGGTTGAGAAAACCCCTCGGGGTAGATGCGGGGGCACAGGGAGTTCTGTTGGGGCCGTCTAACAGAGCTAAAGGGGGCCTCGACTTAGCGGTGGCCCAGACCATGGTGAGGGGGGACAGTGAGCCGTTCGTTATGGTCCTGAATACGGGGTCGCGGCCGGCCGTGATTACGCAGGGAACGGTGCTGGCTCACGCCGCGCCGCTACCCGTCGAGGAACAGCTCGTTGCTCACGCCGATTCGAGTGCCGATACGCATCCTCAAAGTGAGGAGGGGACAGAGTGGTTGGACTCGTTGTGTGCCGGGTCCAGTAACTTGTCCAGTGTGCAGTTGGGTGCATTGAGGGGCTTGCTACTCGAGTTCGCTGACGTGTTTAGCAGGCACAAGTACGATATTGGCTGCACAGACCTGTTGCGCCACCACATAGCTACTGGGGACGCGGCCCCTATTCGACAGAATCCCTTCCGGCTCAGTCCAGCCGAGAAGGAGCATGTGCAGTCGGCGGTTAATGACATGTTGGCGGCCGACATCATTTCGCCCTCTTCCAGTCCGTGGGGTGCTCCTATCGTCCTGGTTAAAAAACAGGACGGGTCCTTGCGGTTCTGTGTCGATTTCCGCCGCCTAAACAAAATCTCAATGGCCGATGCGTATCCGCTCCCCAGGATGGATGAGTCGCTGGATGCCTTGGCGGGAGCACAGTTTTTTTCGACGCTCGATTTGCTTTCGGGATTTTGGCAATTGCCCCTCGATGACGAATCGAAACCAAAAACCGCTTTCCGGACACCGGGAGGCCTATTTGAATTCAACCGATTGCCCATGGGCTTACATTCCGCTCCCGCCACGTTCCAGAGGCTCATGGAATTGGTTTTGTCAGGCCTCCAATGGGACACCTGTTTGATTTACCTCGATGATATCATCGTTTTCAGCCGGACTTTTGAGGAGCACCTCCAGCGACTGAGAGCGGTGTTCCTCAGGATGCGTTCCGCTAAGCTTAAATTTAAACCGGCTAAATGTTTTCTGCTTCGGTAATCGGTCAGGTATTTGGGCCATATCGTTAGTCGTTCAGGGATCTCGACAGACCCTGCTAAGACGCACTGCGTCAGCTCATGGCCAACGCCAACCTCTGTCACTGAAGTCCGCAGCTTCATAGGATTCGCCTCCTATTACCGTCGTTTTGTCAAGCAGTTTGCCACCATAGCCAGGCCCCTGCACGCTTTGACGGCTAAAGGGGTGTGGTTTCACTGGGGGCTGGAAGAGGAGGCCGCCTTCTGCTCCCTTCGTGACGCCTTGGTGCAGGCTCCCCCCTTGTGTTACCCCGATTTCACGCAACCGTTTGTGCTCGACACGGATGCCAGTAACACGGGTATCGGGGGAGTGCTCTCACAGGTGGTCGGGGGGGTCGAACGGGTGGTCGCCTACGGTAGCAGGGTTCTGTCCCCCGCGGAACAACGCTACTGCGTGACACGTCGTGAATTGCTGGCGATTGTGTTTTTTATACAGCAATTCAGGCCGTATCTTTACGGCCGTCATTTTACGGTTCGCACGGACCATGCGGCTCTCCAATACGCTATGCGGGTGGCGCAGCCATCCGGCCAATTGTCCCGATGGTTGGAGGTCCTTCAGGACTACCAATTCACGACGATTTACCGCAAGGGATTGCGCCACTCGAATGCGGATGCATTGTCGCGGTTGCCGCCGCGTACGGAATGCGCATGTCTGTTAGGATCGGCGCGGTGTAAACCCTCTGTCGCTGTCCCCGCGGAAGTTGTGCTCGCCGCCACGGATACTACGGGGGTCGACGCTCCCACGGGGAGGGACTCGCTGTTAGCGTTGCCTCTCATCGAGTGGGGCCGTCTGCAAATGGCCGACAGCTCCCTACTCACGCTACGTCGGAAGGTTGACGATCCCGAGGGAGGGGAAACGCGGGTCGGTTCCTGGGTGTGCAGACAGGGCCTCTTGATGAAGTGGGACAACATGTCCCGGCGTCACGCGCTCGTGGTGCCGTTTGCTATGCGGGGTAGGGTCGTCCTGGCTGCTCATGAACGACTCATGCATCTGGGGTTTCACAAAACGCTCGCCCTCATTCAGCGAGACTACTATTGGCCGGGGATGGGCAACGACGTGGCGAACATTCTTAAGGGATGTGTAGGGTGCGCCCAAAGAAAACCGCCACCAATAGCGGCTAATCCACCGCTGCAATCCATTCAGGTTTCGCGCACAAACGAATTGGTCGCGTTAGACATCTTGGGGCCCTTTCCCGCTACACCTCGGGGAAATAAGTTCCTGCTGGTCGGCGTAGAGTACTTCACCCGCTGGCCCATGGCATGGCCACTCGCCAACCAGTCAGCTGCGGCAGTGGCGGACGCCTTTGTCCAAGGTTATGTTTTGGACAAAGGCGCCCCCGAACGCTTGCTGACGGACCAAGGGAAAAATTTTTCGAGCGTTTTGTTGCGCGAGGTGTGCGACCTGTTGGGTACAAAGAAAGTACGTACCTCCCCGTACCACCCGCAGACTGACGGTATGGTTGAATGTCTGAACAGGACGATTACGTCTATGCTGTGCCAACAGGTCTGCGACGACCAGGTGGATTGGGACTTACAGGTACCGGGGGTACTAGCGGCCTATCGAATGGCCCCTCATGCGGCGACGGGGTTTTCTCCATTTTTTCTTATATATGGGCGGGAGGCCGATCCGGCCATGGACGTCCAACTGGGGATTTCCCAGCCGCGTGCAAAATCTAAATTGCCAGACCATATCAAGTTTAATATCGCCAAATTGGCTGAAGCGCGAGAGGCTGCGAGATTGAATTCGCGGTCTCGGCAGATCGCGAACGAGCGATTGCATGGACGGAGGGTGCATACGCACGATTGGGAACCAGGCGATAAGGCCTGGCTGCATTGTCCACATGCACCGTTGGCTACGTCCCCCAAATTGTTGAGACCATGGAGGGGACCGGTGGAAATTGTGCGGGTTGCACGACCCCAGAGTATACAGATTAAATGGGGAAAACGCCGTTGGTACGTGCACCCCTCCCGACTGAAACCCTACGCGGTGCCGCGTGACCCCGTTTTGTGCCGTAACGACCGAGCGTGTGATGTGACCGTCGACTCGGGGAGGGATGTGTCGCAGGCTGATCCTCACGTGTCTCCGCCTGACCCACCCCCAGGTGTCTCGGACCTGACGGCTGTTGACCGTCGGGAACCGGAACCCCGCGGCACGCGCGGAGCCCCGATGCCTGGCCCATGCCTTCCTGAACTGCCGGCACCACCGGACGGTCAACCGCGTCTGGTGCCGTACGACGGACCGGCAAGGCGGACTCGGGCTAGGACACAACACTTTTCATGAAAAAATATATTTTTTTTTTTTAAACCCGACCTTGCCGCCGTGTTCCCCCTCTGCCGGGGTAATGTCCCGTTCAAGGGACGCTCGGAAAGATTGGGACGCTGCACGAGTCGGAGAGAAAAAAAAAAGAAAAAACTTTTTTTTCTTTCTGCATACACATTTATTGTTGCCACTCGCCGGATTGTACATATTGTTCTTGCTGTTGGTGTGGCATTTGCTGATTTTTGCGGATTGCGGTGTTCGTGTTGTGTTGTGTTGTTATGTTGTTGTTGTTGTGTTACGGGGCACACATGGGGGGGAGGGGGTGTTGTATATTTTTATAGCAGCCGGGTCGGCTGCGAGCTATGTGGTAGGGGGTGATGTAGTGGTGGTGTTGACGTGCGCCGACAGTGATGGATCATGGGGCGCGGGGTTGGGCACGCGATGTGGGCGTGGTATGGACGCGCGCGCCGGTGGTGAGGCGCGCTGACACAAGGTGGGAAAAGAGGATCGTAGCCAGCGCGCAGTGATTGGTCAAATAGGATGGGTGCTCTCAGCGACGTCCACAGGAGGTGCATAAAGGGGGACGCGCGAGAGCACTCGAGGTTGTTGTTAACCAGTTGAAGACCGAAGACGGAGTGGAGGAGGTAGTGGCCCGAGACCCCTAGTCCCGCCGTCCTTGTCAGGACCGGGGCCCTGTGTGGCTCGGAGCCGAGACTGGGGGACCCGTAGTCCGATGCCCGTGTGGGTCGGGACGGTGGTACCCAGAGCCGAGACGGACACCCCGGCCGGGTGTGTTCCGGAAGGCTACGGGGCGTAAGAGCCCGTGTCAGTGTAGCTGAGTGGGTGTTAGTCACCCGAGTAGCTAAGTGGGTGTTAGTCACCCGTGTAACTAAGTGGGTGTTAGTCACCCGTGTAACTATAAGTTGGTGAAATAAAAGAGTGTGCTACCCGTGAAGTCGTCTCCCGCCGAGTTACTACTTTACATATACATGCCCGTCTGAAGTTTGCCAATGAATATCTGAATGATTCAGAGGACAACTGGGTGAACGTGTTGTGGTCAGATGAGACCAAAATGGAGCTCTTTGGCATCAACTCAACTTGCCGTGTTTGGAGGAGGAGGAATGCTGCCTATGACCCCAAGAACACCATCCCCACCGTCAAACATGGAGGTGGAAACATTATGCTTTGGGGGTGTTTTTCTGCTAAGGGGACAGGACAACTTCACCGCATCAAAGGGACGATGGACGGGGCCATGTACCGTCAAATCTTGGGTGAGAACCTCCTTCCTTCAGCCAGGGCATTGAAAATGGGTCATGGATGGGTATTGCAGCATGACAATGACCCAAAACACACGGCCAGGGCAACAAAGGAGTGGCTCAAGAAGAAGCACATTAAGGTCCTGGAGTAGCCTAGCCAGTCTCCAGACCTTAATCCCATAGAAAATCTGTGGAGGGAGCTGAAGGTTCGAGTTGCCAAACGTCAGCCTCGAAACCTTAATGACTTGGAGAAGATCTGCAAAGAGGAGTAGGACAAAATCCCTCCTGAGATGTGTGCAAACCTGGTGGCTAACTACAAGAAACGTCTGACCTCTGTGATTGCCAACAAGGGTTTTGCCACCAAGTACTAAGTCATGTTTTGCAGAGGGGTCAAATACTTATTTCCCTCATTAAAATGCAAATCAACTTATAACATTTTTGTAATGCGTTTTTATGGATTTTGTTGTTGTTATTCTGTCTCTCACTGTTCAAGTAAACCTACGATTAAAATTATAGACTGATCAATTCTTTGTCAGTGGGCAAACGTACAAAATCAGCAGGGGATCAAATACTTTTTTCCAAATTATAAATTACATTCTGCAATTTCGATTTAAAGCTTTCGTGACTGCAGGGATTCATCTTCTTGGTTCTTTCGGTAAAGTCACGTAGAATGGAAATAATAAAATAATAAAAATAAAACATAATAAAATAATTCTCACGACGTTTCGGCCACAACGCAAGCAGCCGTCCTCAGGTGAAGACCAGGTCTGTCGGGGAGACAGTGTCTGAATGAAACAACACCACGCTTGGAGCGTATATTTAAGCTGGGTTGGAAGGGGGCACCTTAAACAAAAGAATTTGCATATCAAGAGGAATTTAGCATATTTATGGGAAATGCAGGTATGTGATTAGTACTACTTGTGAAATGCGTAGGAGGTGGGCGAGGGGGTTTCAAAGTCATATTATGCCCGTGCATTATGCAGGATTAGCAGCATCAAAGGGAGTGGGTAGGGGTAGCATTAATAAAGGGAAGGAATATAATAGTATGTAGCTGCAGTAACTAAACAACCACGTAAAAAACTACAGTATAAACTACATAGTATCATCAGTATACTAAATATACTCTCCAATAAGCTGAGCTACTAACAGTAAGTAATACATTACAATTCTATGTCGCAAAAAATATTATATGCTTCCAGCTACACTTTTTTCCCTTACATCACACGGGTCTACCCCATACTATATGCTGCCATAGACAAACCCAACATTAAATTATATACTGTATTACTATACACCACCCTATACCTTAGAATAATACATAGTGTAATATTACACTGTGTATTATTCTATCTTTTTTGCGACATAGAATTGTAATGTATTACTTACTGTTAGTAGCTCAGCTTATTGGAGAGTATATTTAGTATACTGATGATACTATGTAGTTTATACTGTAGTTTTTTACGTGGTTGTTTAGTTACTGCAGATTCCAAGAACACAGGATGAGATGTTACTATCCTTTGTGCAAGCACTTCCAAGAGTTCATGAACAGTGAGCCTGGCGAAATTTGGGGAGCGCATCGTCAGTAGTGTACCTTTGGTTCTAAGGGTGTTTCGGCCTTTCATACTATACACCCTCCCCAAAGGCGGCCAGCGACAGGGTGATCAATCCTACGCTTGCGTCCCATTCCCAATTAGTCATAGGAGTTGCCTTGTTGTAGATAGCCAACATCCCATGGGACTATGCATGGCAGGGGCGTCCTCCTCCCTGAGTCAAGCATTGTTGACCGCATACCTCCTGGCCCTCTCACTTCGGGGCCCAGCTGGGGTCTTTCCTCTTCATCCAGAGCCACTGACTGCTGCCTTCTGCCGCCTCCGATACAGCTCTGATTGCCGAACGTTGGCTCTGGCCCTTAATTCCCAGGTTTTTAAGCAGTCTGGTTGTAGATGTTGCCACAAAACCTCTGCAGCCCACCTCCACTGGTCGGACTTCTGTGTTCCAGCCATGATGCCGTGCTTCGGCAGTTAAATCATCATAGCGCAGATGTTTTCGCTCATAAGCCTCATCTACTGAGTCCTCCCAGGGTACTGTGAGCTCAATGATGAAGACCTTCTTGAGCGAACGGGACCAGAGCACAATGTCAGGTCTTAGGGTGGTGGTTGCGATCTCCGGAGGAAACACAAGTTGCCGGCCAATGTCAGCTAGCATTTTCCAGTCGCGGGCCAAGCGCAGCTGGTCTCGCTCTATTGGTGTAGAGCCGCTCTTCGGTGGTTTAGCCCCTTCGCGGACAAAGGTCGTCCGTAAGGGGTGTGATGCTGCTGGGGGTGGTAGGGAGTTGGTGGCAGCTCGCTTGTCCTCCAGGGCGGACGCAAGGTTTTTAAGGATTTGGTTGTGACGCCAAGTGTAGCATCCTTGGGTGAGGCTTGTTTTACACCCTGTGAGAATGTGCCTGAGGTTGGCTGGAATGGAACAGAGGGCACAGTCCGGATCTTCACCATACCATTTAGGCCGTAAGGTGAAGACGTTTTACGTTTAATCCCGTTCCCATATATGGGGCACTACATTCTTTTCATTCCAAAAAAAAGATCTATTGCTTTTGGCCGTGAAAATAAAAGTTCTCCATGTCTAATCCTGCAGTTTATTTTTTATTACTGTTTAAAGTCGGAAATATTTCTTTCCTCGCGTAATCATATTTTAATCGTCAGTGATTAGGCTTTGCGTCACGTGCTTCCCGCTAGACCAATAAGGTGGCTGCTTTTTGGGACGAGAGGTAAACATTAGTCCAAGATGTCTGCGCCCTTGTTGTCAACATCGAGTAGTGAAGAAGAGGAAATTACGGCCAGACCTCCTTCAAAAGTCTGTAAAAAGTATTTTAAACAATGCTACATACATCTCATGTCCATAAAGAAAGAAGAAACAAAGGATTTTACACGCACACGGTGGGATACATTCATAAACTGCGTCAAACGGAGGCTTTTTTTGTCAGGTGAGAATCGGAGAATAGCAGAAACATACAAACATTGTCTAGAAATCGAGTTTGACAATGTCCCGCAAAAAAACTTAGGTCCAGGACCGGCCTGCCAGTAGCTTGTGCTGGTCCTGTGCTTTCTGCCTTGTGCATAATTTGTAAGAAAACGGACAAGTACATTACTGTGGGAGGCAAACGCCAGAAGGACCATCTTTCACAGGCAGAAACGTCAGCACGTAGGTAAAAACAAAACACACACAAACACACACGTTTGAACTTTTATTCCCTTAAGCTGGGTACCATGGATAACTTTCAATTACAATTACATAATTTATGTAATGTTTATTTTACAGTCAGAGACAGATTTGCATTGTTTTGCATACAGCTACAGCCAGAACACTCAATATTGTTTAACTCTTAACACAGTTTTTTATTAGTTTAATTAGTATTTATTTATTTACAGGCAATTTGCTGAAAGCTGCTGAGATGAAGGAAGACACTAGCATTCTTGTGCATATTCGAGACAAAGACTGTGTCTCTGGAGGTGCGATACCACAAGGCCTGTTATAGACAGTACACCAGGTTCTTGACAAAGTCTCGTGCATCAGTTACTGTGACCTCAGAAGAACAGTGAGTTAGTAATATTTTATATTAATAAATATTAATTAATAATTCCCTCACATTTTCACATTTCAAAAGTAGGAGGTTGGCCCGTGATTTCCCCCAGCTGGTGTTTCACTACCCCAAGAAGCGCAACATAAGTGAGATGGTTTTCGTTGAGACATTGTCTGCAGATAAGCTGATAGACAGGCTACCTCATCCATCAGGTACAGAAACAACAGAGTCAACTGAGGTAACTAGCGAAAGTGACTGTGAAAACAGGGCTAGTGCAAAAGCTGGTCCACAGACCAAGTTCAATGGCCTCCATCAATACTGCAGAGGACACGAGGACACTTTACAGTGCGGCATTAATATTAAAGATGCTTTTGTGTGACTCTCCCGGTATGAAATGCCCGTGGCCACCCACATCAGATGATCTAAATGTGAGCGAGGCAAAATCTGTCGTTCCAATTGAACTGTACAATCTGATTTCCTGGATTATTGGTGCAACTGAGGAACCAACACTGGCCCATTATGTTGATATTCCAGATGATTTGAACCTAAAAGTGATATGTATCTGTCAAGACATTGTGTATCTTGCATCTAAGGGTCGGAGGCAGACCCCTAAATCATTGTGTCTTGGTCTAACGGTTCGCCATTTAACAGGTTCATCACAATTTGTGTCACTTCTAAATAGACTAGGACATTGTGCAGCATGGGACACAGTTGTCAGTCTAGACACTAGCCTTGCCCAACTTCAACTAGTAGAGGCAGAGACAAAATACCAAAGGGATTCTCAAAGAAGGTTCCTACAGTACTTGTGTGGGACAATATTGACTTTGCGGAGGAGACACTGTCAGGTCGTAGAACTACCCACCACACAAATGGGATTATGCTGCAAAGTTCTGTAGTTGAACCTGTGTCAACAACAAACAGACAACCACTACAGAAGGGAAAACCCTCATTGAAAGTACCCCCTAGCATCCCTGTCGAACAGTACCATCAGTCTAATAGACAAGGACCACATAACTTGTTTCATCAGGAAAGTGTTCCATTACAGGCGGACACATACAAATTGAACACGGTGTCTGCTGTACAAACTGAACTGGCATATGTTTTTGTAAAGTCCATGCTGAAAGATGCACAATACCAAGCTGGACAGGTTTACATACATTACTTCAAGGTGATGGCACTCTGCAAAAGTCAGCACTGTATTATCTTCCAGTCATTGAGGCTTCACCAACAGAGATGTCAACAGTAAACACAATTCTGAAGCGAAGTGTCCAAATTCATAATCAGCTAGAACTGGACCATATAGTGTTAGTTTTTGACAAAGCTATATATGCCAAAGCTCAGCAAATCTGCTGGAAAGATGATGACTTTACTCAGCGTAAAGTGATTAGGTGAATTTCACACATGCATGTCCTACCTGAGCATTCTAGGAAAAAGGTTTGGAGATGCAGGACTGCAAGACATACTCATTGAGTCCAAAGTTGTTGCCCCAGGATCCATCAATGGAGTGATCAGTGGAGCTATTTTCTTTGATGGCATGGCAGTCATTCAAGCCATTCGGTCAATACCAAGTACCTTTGGAGAGCTTGCAGAGACCATACTGCAGTACATAGTCAAACTTTCTCTGAAACAAACTGTACACGGATAAACTTTGTGATTGACCAGTATCCAAAAATGAGTATTAAAAACCTAGAACGGTCACGTAGAGCTGGTGGTGGTGCACAACTGGTGAAAATTTATGGACGGGATCATAAGACATCAACACAATGGAAAAAGTTTATATCAGATGGAACAAACAAAGAAGCACTGGCAGAATTCCTCTATGTTGTGTGGCGAGAGGCTGATCTTACCACTGTGGGAAAGGACTTAAGCTTGTACATAGCACATGGAGACCTGTGTCACTGCGTGACTGTAATGGAGGATTTACATACTCTCAGTGCTGTTGAAGATCTGACATGTGATCATGAGGAATGTGACACCAGGGTGTTTTTACATGCACAACATGCTGCACAGGAACATCAAACTGTAGTCATCAAGAGCCCTGATGCTGATGTGGCAGTGATTGCTTTAAGTCTGCAGCCAGATTTACCATGTAGGTTGTATTTTTTCACGGGGGTTGGCAACAAAACAAGGCTCATTGACTTAGCTAAGGTGTCGTCAGCTCTTGGCACAAGTGTCTGTTTGGCACTTATTGGGATCCATACCTTCTCAGGTTGTGACTCTACAAGTGCCTTTTATGGCAAAGGCAAAAGAAAGGCATTTTCTGTTGCTTGTGAGAAAGAGGAATATCTGACTGCTTTTACAAATCTGGGTAGCAGTTTTAACCTAGACCAGTCTACCCTTGAGCTACTTTGCACATGTGTGCCACCTGTATGGGCAGTCATCTGCCGAAAATGTGAACGATGCAAGATACAAAGCATTCTGTATGGCATCGTCAGCTTTTCTAGAACTATCCATGCCCCTTACAAGTGACGCCCTGTACCAACACTGCAAAAGGGCAAACTACCAAGCAGCCATAATGAGACATTCTCTGAAAGGTATAATGTGTGCCCCTTCACTCGTCGGCAATGGATGGCACCTCGAGGATGGTGAGTTAACAGTGACCTGGATGACTAGAAATCCTGCCCCTGAAAGTGTGTTGCAGGCGGTCCACTGCAGTTGCAAGCATAGCAAATGTGAGACTGGAAGATGTTCCTGTATGTCTGCAAGACTGTCTTGTACTGATTTATGTCGGTGCCAAAATTGTGCAAATGTTTCACAGGAAACAGAAGACCTACATGGGATGATGGCTCTGATAGTGATAGGGATGATACCGATGAGTAAATATGCGCTGTCTTATAATTTAAGGTGATTTTGAGCTGTAAAGAATCTGTGGTAGAATTGTAAATTTTTTTGGCAGCATTCCAAAACAAGGGGACAGTATAGCATTTCGAGTCATTTCAGCCAACTTGGGCCAAAGTGTGCTTATATTTGTATCTTTCTGTGATTACACAGTACCTACTGAAAATTTTGATGTACAAAACATCACAGTTTTGCTAAATTTAAAATGTTTATGTTTAATTTTGCTTAGTGCCAATCCGTGAAGTTGAAGCATATTTTCTACAAATTTGCCATATTTCATGGTCTACATTCACACTTGAGTATATAATGCACCAAAACCTGTCTCAAGTGTTTAGGTACATATATAAGTGTCAGTTTGAGAGATATTTGGTGTTGCTAAAATGTATATAAATAAAGTTACAAACAAAACCAGCAGCATAAGATTTTCGTTTTTTCCAATTCACAATTATATACATTTATGGATTTTGAAAAAAAACTGCAGGGTATTTTGTGGAGAACTTTTAACATAAAGTCGAAAATGGTTTTGTCTATGAAAAAATTCATTTAAAAAGTAGTTCCCAGGTGTGGGAACGAAAATCATTTTCTAGCCACTTTTTCCTTGTTCACCTTACGGCCTAATTGGTGAAGATTAACTGGTGTTGGAAGGACGTCATATGTTGCTCTGATAGAAAAGCTCAACCGCCTCGCTTCCATGGCCCACAGATCCTTCCAGCTGATCTTCCTCTTCTCCACACTGTCCCATCGAGTCCAATGTCCCTGTTTGGCAAGAGAGACTGCCTTGGCCCACCTTGCAGCCTCCTCTTTCCATCTTCTCCACTGTTGAGATTGGAACCTCATACACTGCTAGGGGCCACAACACCCGGGGTAGGAGACCAAACTGCAGACACCAGGCCTTTAACTTTCCAGGTAGCTGGGTGTTGTCGATGGACTGTAGGCTACTACTGATGTCTTTGCGCAGCTGTTGCACCTGGTCTTTGTCCTTCAGGCTTGCATCATACCACCTTCCAAGGCTTTTTACCGGCTGCTCAGACACTGTTGGGATTTGGTCATCTCCGATGAAGAATTTCAGGTCAGAGAGTACTCCCTTCACAATCGAGATGCTGCGTGACTTAGATGGTTTAATCTTCATACAGGCCCAGCTGATGTTCTCGAGTTTTCTGAGCAGTCTCCTGGTGCATGGGACAGTGGTGGTCAATGTTGTAATGTCGTCCATGTAGGCTCTGAGTGGAGGGAGGCGGAAACCAGAGTCGACTGATGATACTATGTAGTTTATACTGTAGTTTTTTACGTGGTTGGTTAGTTACTGCAGCTACATATTATTACATTCCTTCCCTTTATTAATGCTACCCCTACCCACTCCCTTTGATGCTGCTAATCCTGCATAATGCACGGGCATAATATGACTTTGAAACCCCCCCGCCCACCTCCTACGCATTTCACAAGTAGTACTAATCACATACCTGCATTTCCCATAAATATGCTAAATTCCTCTTGATATGCAAATTCTTTTGTCAAGGCGCCCCCTTCCAACCCAGCTTAAATATACGCTCCAAGCGTGGTGTTGTTTCATTCAGACGCTGTCTCCCTGACAGACCTGGTCTTCACCTGAGGACGGCTGCTTGCGTTGTGGCCGAAACGTCGTGAGAATTATTTAATTATGTTTTTATTATTTTATTATTTCCATTCTACGTGACTTTACCGAAAGAACCAAGAAGATACATTCTGCAATGTTGAGGCTTTTACTCTCTCCTTGTTCCAACCCCACCCCAGCCACCAACGGCCATGACTGACATGGACAGCACAGAGCTGCGCTGCGTTACTCTGCGTCGTGATCTCACAGAGCTGCAGGGCCTCCTCATCTCTGTCGCGTCAAGAACCGGTGTCCACGCCTGCCCGTCTTGGCGCTACCCTGACCGCCCGGCTTGGCACCTTGACCTCCCCGTGCTGCTACAGCAGGAGTTGGAGGAACAAAATCAGGATGGCACCCGTGAGGTCACATTGCTACTGGAGCTCATTGTGGACAGGTGTGGACATTGGGTGGAGGCTGTTGTGTTAGGGTAAGGGTCGCCACTCCAGATAACATTTTCTTCTAAGAGTAATACACCCTCCAGATTTGACACTGTTAGTCAAATCTATTTTCTGGTGTTAAATGCAACTTCACAGAGAGAGTGATCCCACCAGTGTTAGACCAGAGACCACCAAAAGGTGAACAATACAAAGGTAACGCAAGTATAAGTACATTTATAGCTCGGGTTGAGCATTTATATCTATGAGACCTTTCTTGCCAGTATCAAAATAAGAGTAGACAAGACCGTAAAGAAGGCTATCCTTGGTGTAGCCCAATCAGTTTCAAAGACAATGCATATATTCTAATCGGAGCATGTTTGGAAGTTTTACCACAGGTATGTGTGGTTATTGCAGACCTGATGCCTTGCAAAAGTTATTCTATTTGGCGTTTGAACATCCTAACACCTATCTTATTGCCAGAAAGGGCAAAACCTATTATTATCAGTGGATGAGTGATAACTGAACTGGAAATGAGAACCCTCATCTCCAGACCACGCTGATTCTGGCTTATCATCTTTGGTCAATTGTCGACTTGGCCACCTGCATATCCTCAGCAATGTCAAGTAGAAAGCAAAACATCCGGTTCAGTGTCTAGGAGCTGGAGCTGAAAGGATAGGACACAAGGCAGCTTCGTTTAACGCTTGATGGTGGTGGTGTTACATGATCTTCAGGCTGGTGCTGCTGCTACTGACAGTGGAGAGGTTTGTGTCGGGAGCATCCGAATGGTGGAGGGGGGGGGTCGCTCCCCCAGACAGAGACGTCAAGGGCTCCTCTGTGTCCGTTAGCCTGGCTGCTCGCTGGCTGTGGGAGCGTCTGATCACAAGCTACGGCCGTCAGGAAGCTCCCGAGCAGGTAACGGTGGATTACATAGGTCAGGGTCATCAAATCAACCCTAACCCCATGCCTACCATACCGCTGCCATTCTCTCGTTCACAGAGCGTTCTACCCCAATTCCATTCATAACTGGTTCCTGTCCTATATTCTTAGACAACTTCTTACCAAATGATCAAATAACTATATAGAATAACTTCTTGTTATCCCTATTATTATTAGCATCTTCCATCTGCTCTGCTGGCTTCTACCAATAAGTAGTTTCGTCATGCGATAGTTTCTCTCTGATTTCCTTCCTGTGCTCCTTTAATACAGCAAAGCTAAATGTCTCTGAGGTGTGACAGAGCTAGAAGCAGAGATACTCCAGGAATGCTTTAATACAGTTGTAGTTGAGGCAGCAGCAGAATTCGAGTAAATGAAGGATATGTAGATAAGTGCTAAAACTGAAGATGCCATAGACAGGCTATGAATTTGAAGCAGAAGTTGTTTGGTAAGGCATAGTAAGGAAGGGCAGGGGAGGATGCAGGCTTAAGTTAAGGAGCACTTGGCTGGCACTGCCAACATTATTCTTTACCACCAGCAATGGATAGACAAAGGGATGTACAATTTTATATTGATTCTATCACGTTTATGATATGTTGTTAACTCTTCTTGTAAAATGACCATCTGTAAATGCAGGATCTGCAGAAGGGTATAAAGAAAGACATGGGAGCTCAGGATGCGACAACACAGACCGGATCCTGGACTGGATCCTTCTGTTCTAGGTGTATGTCTACACAGACCGGCATGAGAGTGGTGAGTGCGTATGTATGTTTGGTTGATTTATTCATTGGTTATATTTGTTGATGAAGGTAATGGACGTTCAGCCATAAGCTCTTTTACACAAATGACCCAAGTATGTAGTAAGTATGTGTAGTTAGTTTGCAAATACTGCATGTATGTTGTATACTTGTAGCCTTATTTAAGCAGGAGATGACTAGAGCCATTGAGACACATGAAGCATTGCCTCGTTTGCAAGGGCAACCTTGATTGCCCTGAAAAAATTCAGAACAATAATTTTTTTTACATTTGATAAAAAATGTACAATACATTTTTAAACCTGTAAAATGTGAATAGGCTAAGTAAAAAGGTAAATTCCACTTAAATTTCAAATATACTAACACTCATTTGCAGGGGGAATGAGCTAAGTTAATTGAAAGCAATATGGATTTGTTGCTTTTCCTTTCCCAATGAGATTTGCAGGCCTACTTTCAATAAACATCAACAACAATATAATCATTTCATTGTTTCGGGCTTTTCATTAAGGATCTCAAAGCACTGTATAGGACACAGCAGCCGCAGACACTCAGCATGAAAATAATTATATTATAATCCATTTACTAAATAGACTAAAAGTTCAATAAGCGGAAGCATATAAATAGGTTTTAAGACGCATTTAAAAAATGTCCACATACTCAGAGATCCTGATATCTCGTGGAAGAGCATTCCATAGCCTGGGGACGACACAGGAAAAAGCTTGTTCACCCATAGACCGAAACCTCAACCTGGGAATGCAGACAAGATCTACATCCCCAGCTATTAGGAATCTTGAGGGGACATGGGTGCAGTATGTCAATGATATAGGCTGGGGCAAGATGATTTGAAGCTTTCGTGACTGCAGAAATCCATACTCTTTGGTTCTTTCGGTAAAATCACGTAGTTAGAAATAAAATAAAACAAATCACGACGTTTCGATTGCAACACAAGCAATCACCATCAGTGACTTTACCGAAAGAACCAAAGAGTATGGGGCAAGATGGTTCACTGCTTTGTCAGTTAACAATTGGATTTTAAACTGTATTGTATATGAAACTGGGAGCCAGTGCAGGGAGGCCAACACTGGTGTAATATGATGTGAAGTAGGTGTTCAGGTTAACACCCAAGCAACCACATTTTGAACATGCTGCAAATTGATCAGCATCCTAATAATAGGTTTTTCCCCTTTTTCTGGCAACAAAACAGGTGTAAAGATGTTAAAACACCAAACTGAAACCTTTTACAAGGAATCATGTCTGCATTAACCACAATGCTTGTGGTCAGAATGCAAACAAAAAACATACTCTGATAATATATGCATTGTCCTTGAAACTGATCGGCACACACCAGAGACAGCTTTTTTTGAGCATCGTGTCAAACGGTGTTAGACCAGAGGATGCCAAAAGGCGTACAGCCCAAATACAATGCACTATCAGAGGAATGAGAGCTTGGGGTGTGCATCCTCTGGTCTAACACCGTTTGGAACGAGGCTTAAAAGAAAGATGTCTCTGGTGTGGACCAATCAGTTTCCCCCTCCTCATTAAGTGCCCTCAGATGACCCTCATTAAGCCGGCGTCCTTCCGGCGTCTCTTGCACGTGTTCTCCCTCTTATCACCTCTAGCCTCTATCTCTCGCCTCTGTGGCGCCTACCCCGCATTTGCATTTGCAGCCAGCCAATCACTGCCTCTTTCCCTAATTGCTGGCATCTCTCTGTCTGTTGTCACCCAGGCCACCCGCCTGCACCTACTTATCCTGATCTGACCTCACTGTTTGCAACCCCGTACATGTATGCAACTGCTGTTTGTAAACCCTGCGCGCGTTACGGCACTATATTAGCATAAAAAATCCGTCATCGAAAAATTCTACTTTGAATAGTGCATCGTGTACAACTCGTCGAGATGAGTCGATTGCCGCATCGCTGACCATCAACAGACTAAAAATGGCTGCACCACAGACATTATGCGAAAGCCGGAGTACTATGGTACCCCGGGGTACCGCCATAAGGTTCAGATGGTGATTCAACTCCAAGGCAACCAGGCATTTAGGGGCTTTGGATAGGAAGGGTAGATTGGGTGATAATTATGTGGAACCTCAGAATCAAAGCCATTCTTTTTCAGGAGAGGGGTGACAGCTGCAAGTTTGAAGGTGGAAAGGACAATACCAGAGCTGAGAAATTAATTCAAAATGTTGGTGACAAATGGACAGAGTAAATGGAAATTTCCTTGAATTTATTTGGTAGGGTAGGGTTTGAGGGAACAAAAGGTTGGTCGGGACTGAGCCACCAAATCAGCAATAGTTGATGGGGCAACATCAACAATAACATCATGTCAAAATGAACAACAGTGAGAGTTGACTTTATCAACAACAATAACATCAACAATAATGGCATATCAACAATCATATTATTGTTCATATCAGCATCAACAATAATATAGCAACAATGACATATCAATGACAGAAATGTTAATATTAATATCAACAGCACATGTATAATTTGCAACAGCTGTACCAATATTTTAGAGCCATAATTAGCCCTGATATAACCACAACTAAAGTGAAGTAACCATATTAGTCACAATATAACCACAACCATAGCTACAACTCCCTTATAACCACAACCAAATTCCAACTGCAAGCATAACCACCACATAACTACAACAGCCAGAATATAACCAGATTCCAAAGAACACAGGATGAGATGTTACTATCCTTTGTGCAAGCACTTCCAAGAGTTCATGAACAGTGAGCCTGGTGAAATTTGGGGAGCGCATCGTCAGTAGTGAACCTTTGGTTCCTAGGGTGTTTCGGCCTTTCATACTATACACCCTCCCCAAAGGCGGCCAGCGACAGGGTGATCAATCCTACGCTTGCGTCCCATTCTCAATTAGTCATAGGAGTTGCCTTGTTGTTGATAGCCAACATCCCATGGGACTATGCATGGCAGGGGTGTCCTCCTCCCTGAGTCAAGCATTGTTGACTGCATACCTCCCGGCCCTCTCACTTTGGGGCCCAGCTGGGGTCTTTCTTCTTCATCCAGAGCCACTGACTGCTGCCTTCTGCCGCCTCCGATACAGCTCTGATTGCCGAACGCTGGCTCTGGCCCTTAATTCCCAGGTCTCTAAGCAGTCTGGTTGTAGATGTTGCCACAACACCTCTGCAGCCCACCTCCACTGGTCGGACTTCTGTGTTCCAGCCATGATGCCGTGCTTCGGCAGCTATATCGGCATAGCGCAGATGTTTTCGCTCATAAGCCTCATTTACTGAGTCCTCCCAGGGTACTGTGAGCTCAATGATGAAGACCTTCTTGAGCGAACGGGACCAGAGCACCATGTCAGGTCTTAGGGTGGTGGTTGCGATCTCCGGAGGAAACACAAGTTGCCGGCCAATGTCAGCTAGCATTTTCCAGTCGCGGGCCAAGCGCAGCTGGTCTCGCTCTATTGGTGTAGAGCCGCTCTTCGGTGGTTTAGCCCCTTCGCGGACAAAGGTCGTCCGTAAGGGGTGTGATGCTGCTGGGGGTGGTAGGGAGTTGGTGGCAGCTCGCTTGTCCTCCAGGGCGGACGCAAGGTTTTTAAGGACTTGGTTGTGACGCCAAGTGTAGCGTCCTTGGGTGAGGCTTGTTTTACACCCTGTGAGAATGTGCCTGAGGTTGGCTGGCATGGAACAGAGGGCACAGTCCGGATCTTCACCATACCATTGGTGAAGATTAACTGGTGTTGGAAGGACGTCATATATTGCTCTGATGGAAAAGCTCAACCGCCTCGCTTCCATGGCCCACAGATCCTTCCAGCTGATCTTCCTCTTCTCCACACTGTCCCATCGAGTCCACTGTCCCTGTTTGGCAAGAGATACTGCCTTGGCCCACCTTGCAGCCTCCTCCTGATGGCGTACTTCCTGCACTACCATCTTCCGCCGCTCTGGTGCAGTGGCCTTACTCCAAGCAGCACGGCTAGTTAGCCCAAGGCCTCCTCTCCCTTGCTGAACATGACCCACAATGTCAGCATGTCTGAGGGCTGCTGTTGCCTCCTGGACTGCTTTTCCTGGCCTCCATTTGCGCCCAGTTGCCAAGGTCGGCGCGCTGTTGCTCACCACTGGGTCTCGAGATTCATTCAGTGTCATCTGGAGCCTGGTTTTTGCACACTTGAATTCCTCGGTTAGACTGGTGAGGGGCAGCTTGAGGACACCATCTCCATAGAGGCCTATGGTGTCAAGGCATCGTGGAACTCCGAGCCACTTTTTTAAGTAGCTCGTGACTCCTCTTTCCATCTTCTCCACTGTTGAGATTGGAACCTCATACACTGCTAGGGGCCACAACACCCGGGGTAGGAGACCAAACTGCAGACACCAGGCCTTTAACTTTCCAGGTAGCTGGGTGTTGTCGATGGACTGTAGGCTACTACTGATGTCTTTGCGCAGCTGTTGCACCTGGTCTTTGTCCTTCAGGCTTGCATCATACCACCTTTCAAGGCTTTTTATCGGCTGCTCAGACACTGTTGGGATTTGGTCATCTCCGATGAAGAATTTCAGGTCACAGAGTACTCCCTTCACAATCGAGATGCTGCATGACTTGGATGGTTTAATCTTCATACGGGCCCAGCTGATGTTCTCCTCGAGTTTTCTGAGCAGTCTCCTGGTGCATGGGACAGTGGTGGTCAATGTTGTAATGTCGTCCATGTAGGCTCTGAGTGGAGGGAGGCGAAAACCAGAGTCGACTCGCTGTCCACCAGCAACCCATTTTGAGGATCTGATGATAACCTCCATTGCCATTACGAATGCCAATGGAGAAATGGTACATCCCGCCATTATACCTACATTCAGGCATTGCCATGAGGTGGTGAACTCTGAGGTGGTGAAGCAGAACTGCAGATCCTGAAAGTACGACTTCACCAGGGTTGTGATGGTGTCCGGTATGTGGAAAAATCTGAAGGCAGACCACAGGAGTTCATGGGGCACAGAGCCAAATGCATTGGCGAGGTCGAGGAAGACTACATGGAGGTCCCTTTTCTCCACCTTGGCCATTTGGATCTGGTGCCAGATCATGCTGGAATGTTCCAAGCAGCCAGAGAACCCTGATATTCCTGCCTTCTGTACAGATGTATCGACGTACGCATTCCTTTGCAGGTACTCAGCCATCCTCTGGGCAATGACCCTAAAGAAGATTTTACCCTCGACATTCAGTAAGGAGATTGGGCGGAATTGGCTGATGTTTACTGCATCCTTCTCCTTAGGGATCAGGACCCCGCCTGCCCTACGCCACACTTTGGGTATTATCTTCTTTTGCCAAGCTGTTCTCATAAGCCTCCAGAGGAACCTCAGGACGTCTGGTGCGTTCTTATACACTTTGTACTGGACTCCATTTGGCCCCGGGGCTGATGCTGTTCTTGCCCTTCGAACTGTGTTTTCCACCTCTTTCCATGTCGGAGGGCTGGTCTCAATATGAAGTTCTGGGGGTTCAATGGGTGGGATATCTGATGGGATGGCCAGATGTTCATGTCGCTTTGAGTCAAAGTTTGTTGTTCTCAGGTGCTCTTCTAGGTCTTTCTTTGTTGTTTTTAGAACTCCACTTTTTTCCTTCGTGAAGAGACTTTTAAGGAACTTGAAGGGATCTTTATAGAATCGAGTTCTAGATTGTTCTTTCTTCCTTCTGCGCTTCCGTAGGTTCTCTGCTCTACGGAGGGATGCCAACCGGGTTTTGATGTCAGCCTGAAGTGCCTCTATGCCCTCCTTTTTCACTTCCGAGGCTTTCTTCCACTGTTTCTTAAGTTGTCTCCTTTCTTGAACGAGGCGCTTGATTTCTTGTTGCCTCCTGGAAACTGGTGGGGTTGGAACCTTTCTCCCGCCTTTTGCCTCTTGCACTCCAAATCTTTCTGCCCCGTACTCATAGATGATGTCCCCCATCCTCTCCAACTTCTTCTCCACTGTGCCTCGAAGTTTCTCGAGGGTCAAGGTAAGGTCAGTATTCACTGTTTCCCACAACTTCTTGTCACTGGCGCCAGGCCACTTCACATACGGTCTGTGCCCTGGTAGTCTCCTCTCGACTGCAGGTCTGGGAGGCTGGGTGAGTTCCACTCCTGTTGTTGGTTCCACCTCAGTTACTTCGGTGCTTGAGTTTACGTCCTCCATGACAGTGGTACTGATGCACTGCAAACTATGGTTTGCGTCCAGTTGCTGTGCTTCATTCGACGGATTTGATCGCTTTCGCAGAAAGTAATCAATGCGAGGCCTCTGTCTCTTTACCCAAACACCCCTTCTTCCCCTGGTGGATCCTCAACCCATGGTGTGATATAACTTTCCTCCAACCACAGACACATACCTGCATCTGTTTGTGGCCTGCTGTTGCAGCGGAACTTGTGACAGTTGCTGTGGTGTTCTCTTGTGCTGTGCTCTCATTACTCGTAGTCGTTTCCGGTCCAGTCGTTACCATGTTGTCAGTCGATGAGTCATCTTCCGCCCCCGCTCTCGCAGACTCTAGGGGTATTCTCGTATGTCGACTTTCTGTAGCTAAAGCGGGCATTTCCAACATACTGCGAAGCATGGGAAACTACAGAAATGGGAAGCTAACCCATGACTGTCCCAGTGGGGTCTATTCCCTCCTGTCAGCCGTCTCTCCTGTGCCGCCACAAGGACTTTCCCCTGTTGTCAGCTGATCTTTCTCAGCAGTCACTGGACAAGTCCAGATATTCAGATTCCAAAGAACACAGGATGAGATGTTACTATCCTTTGCGCAAACACTTCCAAGAGTTCATGAACAGTGAGCCTGGTGAAATTTGGGGAGCGCATCGTCAGTAGTGAACCTTTGGTTCCTAGGGTGTTTCGGCCTTTCATACTATACACCCTCCCCAAAGGCGGCCAGCGACAGGGTGATCAATCCTACGCTTGCGTCCCATTCCCAATTAGTCATAGGAGTTGCCTTGTTGTTGATAGCCAACATCCCATGGGACTATGCATGGCAGGGGTGTCCTCCTCCCTGAGTCAAGCATTGTTGACTGCATACTTCCCGGCCCTCTCACTTTGGGGCCCAGCTGGGGTCTTTCTTCTTCATCCAGAGCCACTGATGCTGCCTTCTGCCGCCTCCGATACAGCTCTGATTGCCGAACGCTGGCTCTGGGCCTTAATTCCCAGGTCTCTAAGCAGTCTGGTTGTAGATGTTGCCACAAAACCTCTGCAGCCCACCTCCACTGGTCGGACTTCTGTGTTCCAGCCATGATGCCGTGCTTCGGCAGCTAGATCGGCATAGCGCAGATGTTTTCGCTCATAAGCCTCATCTACTGAGTCCTCCCAGGGTACTGTGAGCTCAATGATGAAGACCTTCTTGAGCGAACGGGACCAGAGCACCATGTCAGGTCTTAGGGTGGTGGTTGCGATCTCCGGAGGAAACAGAAGTTGCCGGCCAATGTCAGCTGGCATTTTCCAGTCGCGGGCCAAGCGCAGCTGGTCTCGCTCTATTGGTGTAGAGCCGCTCTTCGGTGGTTTAGCCCCTTCGCGGACAAAGGTCGTCCGTAAGGGGTGTGATGCTGCTGGGGGTGGTAGGGAGTTGGTGGCAGCTCGCTTGTCCTCCAGGGCGGACGCAAGGTTTTTAAGGACTTGGTTGTGACGCCAAGTGTAGCGTCCTTGGGTGAGGCCTGTTTTACACCCTGTGAGAATGTGCCTGAGGTTGGCTGGCATGGAACAGAGGGCACAGTCCGGATCTTCACCATACCATTGGTGAAGATTAACTGGTGTTGGAAGGACGTCATATGTTGCTCTGATGGAAAAGCTCAACACAATTACATTATAAGCACAACCACATAACTACAACCTTAGCCACATAACCACAACACCCACATAAAACCACAACCATAATAATCACATAACCCCATTATAATCACTACAATATAACCACAGCCACATAATCACAACGATTACCACATTCTCACCACAATCACCAAATAACCACAACCATCACATAACCATAAGCAATCAAAGATCCCCCATATACAGGTGATTAGGCATCCTGGTGAAGAAAAGGATCAACATCTCCCATAACTTACTAGTTTTGGACCCGCAGGGAAAATATGTTCTTCCCTCGGGTAAACTGCAGGATGGGGAAATCACCTTGCTAAACGTCTATAATCTCCCTTCCATTAACTCTGCACTGATTGAGAAGAGAATGGGGAAAATCATAGTGGGTAGGAACTGTAAGTTTGGTTCTAAACCCTGCCCTCTATAAATTCCATCCTATCGCTTCAGAGCAAAATACTCTACAAAGACTCCTCCAAATATAATGTCCCAGCGTCATCTAGTCGACCCCTTAATGGTCCTTAATCAGACAGATAATGACTTTATCCACACTTCTAAAGCACACAAGACTGTCCAGATTTGGCTTTTTCCAAGCCTCTAAGCTACTTCTGTCAAAGCTCATGAAAACCAAAATTTTGGACTTGCAGTTCTTCGACCACATTTCAATATTTATCCAAATAATTATTGACCCAGACTAGGTAGTGGCTAACTTCTGATCCCCGGATAAGCGGCTGCTGGATGACGAGCAGATGATGGAGGAGTTGAGAAAGGAAATAGGTGAATTAATACAGATTCATTCGGCCTCTAACCCCTTTCTTCCCATATAATTTGGGACTTTCTTAAAGCATTCATTTGAGGTTCACAAACAAAAAAAGGGGGCCCACAGATGAAGAAAGGTCATCAAAGGCAACAAGAGCTAAAGGAGGATCTTGCTGTCTTGCATGAGAAGTTTAAATCCACTCCATCACTACAAATGTAATATAAATTAACACTACAAGAATAGAACTGGAAATGGTTAATAATAAAACTAGCCTGCTATATAAATAAGAGAGTCAGATTGCCCTTTCATGACTCTTCTACTATAGTCAGGTTACTAGCTTAACTGGTCACAACCCGGCGACACCGATAGTTTATTGCCTCTATCCAGAGCGGGAAGGACTCTCCTCTAACCAAAACTAGGGAAATGAACATGAACTTTAGATAATTCAAAAAGTCCCTGTGTATCTTTGATTTCCCGACCGGCGAGGAGATAAACTCCTTTTTAACTAAGGTCACTCACCCCAATTTGGACCTTCAGCAGTTAGGCAGGCTTATTGCCTCTCAAGAACGAATCGATGCCATTGCCTCATCACCCGTGGGGAAGGCTGCTTGGCCCCAATCGTATCCCATTGGAGCTTTGTAAAAAAGTTGGTGCCCCTCTCAACTCACAGTAAATGTTGATGCTTAACACAGCGTTTAATTCCAACTCTCCCAAACGCTATGAATAAAGCCAGGATTTCGTTCTTTCATAAACTGGGTACCCTGGTGAAAGTTAAAGGTAATTCCAGATCTATTTCTCTTTTGAGCACAGACTATAAACTCCTCGCCAAGATCCTCACAAATAGATTGGAAAGGGTCCTTACCGATGATAATTTGGCGAAGCACAAACATGATTTGTCAGGAATAAATACTCGGCCGACAATGTGAAGACTGGTCAACACAGTAGAGATAGTCACGAAGGGCAATCTGGCCGCCTATGCCCTCTCCCGAGATGGGGAAAAGGCTTTTGATAGGGTGGAGTGGCCTTTCCTATTCAGGGTTATGGATACATTTAGTATCCCTCTCTCATTCACTGACAAATGTAGACTCCTGATATGTGAGCCCATCGGCTACGCTGGCTACAAATGGCTTGGCATCCCCAAATTGTACATGAAGTAGAGGCACAAGGCAGGGTTGCACTCTTTCTCCACTACTATGGAGCCCTTCACTGAGGGTATCTGGAGCAGTCAACAGATCTCAGGAGTAAGTTTTGGAGCAGTGGAAAATAAAATTAACTTATACGCCGATGATGTTCTCATCACCTTTACTGACCTAGAAACCTCAATTCTTGCCATTTCGACTCTAGTGAGGGAATATGGGGGAGCGTCGGGGTTAAAACTCAATGTAACTAAATGAGAACTGATGTGCCTGTCCCCTACCTCCCCCAAACCCCCAGAGGGTTTGTTATCCTTTAAGTGGTGCCCAACCCATATCAGATTACCTGGGTGTGACAATCCCCGCTTCTCTAATGTCGCTCTTTCGGAAGAATTCCCCCCCCCACCCCCCTCCTTGCTCCAGGATATTGTTATTTCAGTCGCAGAGTGGACAGATTTCCCCATTTCTTTCCACAACAGTGCCCATCTGGTCAAGATGATGGTCCTCTACATCATGGGACCTCCTTTGCCAGTACCAAAATATGATAATAGGTTTTTCCCCTTTTTTCTGGCAACAAAACAGGTGATAAGATGTTAAAACACCAAAATGAAACCTTTTACAAGGAATCATGTCTGCATTAACCACAATGCTTGTGATCAGAATGCAAACCAAAAACATACACTGATAATAGATCATGATGTTTCGATCGCAACACAAGCAATCGTCATCAGGTGGGACAACCACACCAATAAAAAACTCCTAAAGTAGGCGAGAGATCTACCGTGGCACGAGGTTAGAGGGGGAGAAAGGAGGTGGGGGGAGAGAGGGGGCGGGGCAGAACGTGGACCCCGCCACAGCACTTGGAGAGATCTGAGAGATCGGCTGCAGGGGGGGAGAGAGAATGGGGGGGGGGGGGCAGAAAGGGGACCCCACGACAGCACCCAGGTCACTGGAGTACTGGAGTAGAGATCGGAGAGAGATGTACAGATAGAAAGACAGAGAGTCGGAAATAACAGCTGACATAGGCAGGTAGGATGGAAACATCACAGTCAGTTAAGACTTTACCTGGTTAATAACGTCCTTCCAAAGATTGCTCAGTTTGTACCCATCTTCTCGGTTGAAGTTGTGTTTGTGTTTATATATCTGGATGGCTTCATGAACAAATCTCTGAAGGTAGCCGGTGGGTTTGCAGAGTACCTTCGTCTTGGAAAAGTCAATTTCGTGTGAGCCCACAGCTTTAAAACAATGATCTCTCGCCTACTTCAGCAGTTTTTTCTTGCTGTGGTTGTACCCACCTGATGATGATTGCTTGTGTTGCGATCGAAACGTTGTCATATATTTTTCTACCTACGTGACTTTACCGAAAGAACCAAAGAGTATGGATTCCTGCAGTCACGAAAGCTTCAAATCAAGATTGATACTCTGATAATATATGCATTGTCCTGAAACTAATTGATCCACACCAGAGGCAGCTTTCTTTTGAGCCTCATCTCAAACGGCGTTAGACCAAAGGACGTCAAAAGGCGTAGACCCTAAAGACAATGCACTATCGGAGTATTGAGAGCTCGGGGTGAGAATCTACATCATGGACCTCTTTTGCCAGTGCCAAAATTTGATACTAGGTTTTTCCCCTTTTTTCTGGCAACAAAACAGGTGTTAAGATGTTAAAACACCAAACTGAAACCTTTTACGAGGAATCATGTCTGCTTTAACCACAATGCTCGTGGTCAGAGGACGCCAAAAGGCGATCAGCCCAAAGCCAATGCACTATCAGAGTAATGAGAGCTTGGGGTGTGCATCCTCTGGTCTAACACCGATTAAGACCAGGCTCAAAAGAAAGCTGTCTCTGGTGTGGTCCAATCAGTTTCAAGGACAATCCATATATTATCAGAGTATGTTTTTTGTTTGCATTCTGACCGCAAGTATTGTGGTTAATGCAGACATGATTCCTTGTAAAAGGTTTCAGTTTGGTGTTTTAACATCTTAACACCTGTTTTGTTGCCGGAAAAAAGGGAAAAAACCTATTATGATGGTTCTCACTCATGAATGGTTCCTTCCCAGATCCCAAGGCCCTTCTTCAAAGTATTCCACTCACATAACTCATCCTTCATCTGCAACCATAAACTCACTCGCGCGGATAGGTGGCCACAAGAGAACATAGAAACCTGCACACTATTATAGAGACTAATTTTTTTAAATCACAAACCTACACTGAAAAGTGTATTCATTATCATAAAAAAATCCCCGTGACCGAAACATCACCATTGGACCTTCCAGCCATGGATCAACAAAGGGTCTGCATATTGTTATTATGAGGATGACTTAGACACTCTGAGAAGTGTCTAAATAATAATAATAAATCACGTGATCAGAGGTTGTGCTGCTTTCATTTGTGGTGTCCGCCCTGTGAACCGCAGGTCTGTGATGCCGTCATGAAGCTCTGCCAGAGTCAGCAATTGCCATCCTGCCTCTCTCAGCTGCGGAGCAATGTGGGCCAGGGGCCCGGCCACCCAACAGACACCTCTCGCTGGGCGGCCAACATGGCCAGAGACCTTACCCGTGTGATGCGACACATGGAGCGCTTGGAAGGGGAGGTGGTGCCACTCAAGGTGGGGAACTATGTCAGCTGGTCGCCATTGTATTGCCATGGTCTGTGCGCTGCTATATGTTAGCTGGTGATACAAATAATTTGTTTCCCTGGGGGAACAACTATTCTGGGGAAACCAATATTTGTTTACTTTAAAAAATGCGGGTGGGATTGTATTTACATGAGAAGAAATGGGCAAATCGGGGTGGTCGCCTTCCTTGCAGGCGGAGTTGGAGCAAGAGAAGCAACAGGCTGCTGACATTGCTGCCTCCCTGAGAAACGCAAAGGCCGAATTGAATTTCACAGTGGGGCGACTGCAGCGCGATCATGAGAGAACAGTGCAGGCGATGGACAAGGAGAGGCTGGAAGTCATCCGAGGTGAGATGATGGTTGTATCTTCATCATCATCTGCCATGTTCTGTCCAGTACTAGATGAAGGCCTCATCACGCAGTCGCCATCCTTAACGGTCTTGCAATGTAAAAATCATCTAGCACCTACACATGAGCTTATTTCATCACTCGATATCTGCAGTGGACCGATACCCAACTGTAGTAAAACTATAATTTGGTTTGTCATTAAAGTTGGTTAATCAATGTAGTGGTTTGGTTGTGTAGTCATATGAGAACCCAGATTAATCATGGGTGAGTGAAACCTGGTTTTAATCACAGGTCAACTAAGTTTCTATGACCTCTGAAGTACCCGGCTACTTCCGGTCAGTATTTTTTAAGATTCTTAACATATGATGACCTTTATGCAATGGGTGAACATAGGTATTCCTATCTGAAGGTGTTTGAGGTGACACCGTAGGGAAGGGTCATGGTGTGTAATATATATAAGCGGTGTCCAGTTTAGTTATCATCATCAGTGTTATTGTATATCACAATCCACATTACTATCATTGGCCGTGATTTTCACTGAAAACACAGGGGTATAGAATATCAAATTGTCAAAACTTGGTAGTACTCTGCGATTATTCTTGCTTCAGCTCTATCTCCATCTCCGAGGCCACAGCACGCCTCACTCTCTCACCACCGTACACAGGAAGTCTGCAGAGGATATGATTAATGACAATGGCGCCCATTTATTCGCACACCAACAGGGCCCTGTAATGTTATTACACTAGGTCATGACTCGGCCCGCAGATATAGCACACCTATTTCCCCGCTCCCTCTCAGGGCACCATGTGACTACATGTGTAATGCGAGCATAAACAGGGTGGTTGTTGGCCTCCGCGCCAATCACGCGGGCCGGAGCATTGGGGGGCGTAGCTGGGTCGACGGAACGTGTGGGAGGAGCCACTGCTCATCTCGGCTCTAATAGGAGACGGGGGCAGTACGGGAAGGAGGAGTCAGGGGTCACGTGATGGAAAGGATATAAGGGGAGAGCCGGAAGAGATCGGGAGTGGGAACGGAGTGAGAATAGGGGGGAGCCACGCTGAGCGGAACGGGAGCAGCGACGCCATCTGCCACGTGGTGGAGCGGCGCCATCTGCCACGTGGTGTGCGTGGGGTAAACGGGGCTAGCGGAGTGTGAGGGGCACACGTGGCTAGTGAGTGACTAGCGGAGTGTGCGGGCACACGTGGCTAGTGAGTGACTAGCGGGGTGTGCGGGGCACACGTAGCTAGTGAGTGACTAGCGGAGTGTGCGGGGCACACGGAGCGAGCGGTGTGGCTGGCGGCGTGTGCGGGGCACACGGAGAGAGCGGAGCGGCCACCAGCGAGTGCGGTCCACACGGAGCGTGCGCGGAGGGGTGCGGTACGAAGAACCTAATAAATGACACAACGGAGACCAAGAAAGCCTGACGAGTCGTTTATTACACTGGGGTCAGAAGTGGAACGTGATGTCTAAACACCTCAAGAAAAAGAATATACCGGCACCATCTTCAGAAGACGAAGAGGATCTTCCTCCGGCGGTGGCAGTCCCAACCATGGAAGGCGTGGGCGAAGCGGCGGCGAGCGACACGCCAGGAGTACAGGATGTCGTCGGGGCGGCCGGACCGCCTGCGCCGACGGGCGTCGAGGACGGCTGGCGACACGTCGCAGTCCAGCTGGATTCGCTGCGGGCCGTTCTGCTGCAATTACTCACCCTGGTGGCGCCAGCGACGATGTCGGATCGCCTAAGCAGGGAGCCTTCGAGTGGGGCCGAGCCGTCCGCCATTGGGGCCTGTGCGACGCTTCCCGCCCTCTCCGACACGCGGCACGACGCCGCCAATTTGGGTGTGGTCGGGGACGAACGGCGGGAAGCTGCCATCTTGTCGCCTCCACCGCGGCAAGCCGCCATTTTGTCGCCTTCACCGCGGGAAGCCGCCATCTTGCCCTCGATGCATGGAGACGCCATCTTGTCACCACCGCATGGAACACCTGCAGCGGGAGACGGCGACTCGGGGACCCGCAGCCATCGTCTAACGACGGTTAAGGAATTCTCAATCGGTGGGGATTGGAGTGCATTCGCCTGCCGTTTTGAGGCGGCGGTCCGATCCGCCAAGTGGACGGATGCGGAAGCCCTGGAGGTCCTGCCGACGCTCCTGGACGACGAGTCTGTCAGATTCTTCCGTTCCATCAAGGCCACGAAGAAGACGACGCTGAAGGGAGTGTTCGAGGAAATAGTGGAGGCTTATGAGCCCCCGGACGACGCACATCGCAGATTCGTGCAGCGGCAACGGGCACCAGAAGAATCGCCAGTGGCTTTCCGGGGCGCTGTGTTGGAGCTGGCTATGGCCGCATATTCGGACACGGAGCCCGACTTGCTGGAGCCTTTAATATTGGGCAAGATGTTGGAGCTGTCCAGGGATTTGGGCATCCCCATGCCGGTGTGCGGCCATGAGCAGCTGACCTCCCGGATAGCGGCTAAGTGCTTGGACGTGCAATTCAACCTACGCTGGTGGAAGCAGGTGACGGCCTGGACGGGGAGCCCCAAAGTCGAAGGTGGTGCCACCGGGTGGGATCCGTCCAAAGCCGTCTACGTACGGGACAAGAAGGGGCCTGAGGAGCTGGCGGTAGCATCGACCCAGTGGCCTGCTCGAGGGGGAGCGGAGTTGCGCTCGGGCCCACCGTTGCGGGATCAGCAAGATAGAGGGGGTGCCGGACGACGAGCTGACTCGTCGTGCTTCCGCTGTGGCCGTCGGGGGCACTTCGCCAGGGAGTGTTGGGGTCGCTCTCGGCCGCCACTCCAGCCGGAGGCCCCTGCCGGGAACGCGACGCGGGAAAATCCACCACGACAGGCAAGTCGGTACGCATCAGACACCCGGCAAGGCCTGTCATTTCATGCATCACCGTCACTACGCGGTCCGGGAGACATTCCTAACGGGGGGGGCGCTAAGAGATCCGCGTCGTTCGCTCACGCAGTGGCGGAAATTGGCACGGAGGGTGGTTGCAGCCGCTACTGGGTCGTCGACTGTGCCTGGCTCGATCCAAGGGGTCGACGTGCGCATTTTGGTTGACTCGGGTGCGTCCGTGACCATTATCTCCGATGTGATATTCCATCTCCTGTCCATTCCACCGGGGCGGGTACGACCGGTTTACGACTCGTGCATAGCGGCGAACGGAGGGAGTATGGGCATCGTGGGTCAGGTGGACGCGAGTATATCGGTTGGGGGTGTTTTGGCTTCAGGGACAGTGTTGATCTCCAGGTCCCTCGCGGTGCCATGCCTATTGGGGACCGATTTTCTGGCAAAGATGCCCATTCAGATAAGAGTGGATCAGAATTGTATCGAATTGCTCCTGACTGCCAGGTGCAGGCGCTGTCCGAGGTTTTGGTTGACGTTCCACCTGGCTCGCAGATGCTTATTCCGTTGCGGTATCGGGAGCCAGTGCCGGGAATCGAGGGCGCAGCGGGCGTGTTGTCGCCGTCCAAAGCGATTACGGGTGACTTGACACTGGTCGCAGCACAGACGATTGTTCGGCCGGGTCAGCCTCCGTTTTTGCAAGTTTTGAATGGGAGCGGGGAAAATGTCATCATGCCGGCCGGAACGGTTTTGGCACATGCCACGACTGCTTTCACGGCCCATGATGATCGGTGCCACCGGGGCCTCATAGGGGCGGTCTCTGCCTCGACGGCACAGGATAATTAATGGATTGCCGAGTTGTGCCAGGAAAATGCGTCTTTGACTGTGGACCAACGGTCCGCGCTTCGCGCGCTGTTGGGGAAGTATTCGGATGTTTTTAGTTCGGACGATTTCGATCTGGGACGTACCTCGTTGCTCTCCCACCATATTGATACGGGGGATGCCGCTCCGATTCGGATGAACCCACACCGGTTGAGTCCGGCGGAGCGGGACCACGTACGCGGCGCAGTGGAGGATATGCTGGCCGCTGACATTATTTCCCCGTCCAACAGTCCGTGGGGCGCTCCGGTGGTCCTTGTGAAGAAAAAGGATGGGAAATTGCGATTCTGTGTCGATTACCGCAAGGTTAAATAAGGTATCGGTTGCGGACGCGTACCCCCTGCCGCGTATGGATGATTCCCTCGATGCCTTGTCTGGGGCGCAATTTTTTTCTACTCTTGATCTCTCATCGGGATTCTGGCAGCTTCCCCTGGACGAGTCCTCGAGGGAAAAGACGGCTTTCCGTACACCGCAGGGCTTGTTTCAGTTTAATTGTCTTCCCATGGGCTTGAACGCCGCCCCCGCGATGTTCCAGCGATTGATGGAGCTTGTGTTGACCGGTCTGCAGTGGGACACGTGTTTGATATATTTGGATGACGTTATCGTCTTCAGCCGCACGTTTGAGGAACATCTTCGGAGATTGGACGCGGTATTTGCTAGGATGCGTTCCGCCAATTTGAAATTTAAGCCTAAAAAGTGTCACTTGTTCCAACGATCCGTGCGCTATTTGGGCCACATAGTCAGTTCGGACGGCGTGGCCACGGACCCAGAGAAGACGGCGTGCATCCAAAACTGGCCGACTCCGGCCACGGTGGGGGACTTGCGCCGGTTCGTTGGGTTCGCTTCCTATCACCACAGGTTCGTTCCAAACTTTGCCACGATCGCTAGGCCGTTGCACCTCCTTACGGCAAAGGTGACCGAGGTTCAGTTGGGGGCCGACGGAGGAGGCGGCGTTTCAGGGCCTACGCGATCGTTTGGCGTTGGCGCCGACGCCGACGCTGGACTATCCTGATTTTACTCGGCCTTTTATTCTGGATACTGACGTTAGTGACACCGGGATTGGGGCCGTCCTGTTCCAGTCTAAGGGCTGCGTTGAACGCGTCGTGGCTTACGGTAGCCGCGTGCTATCTCCGGCGGAGACCCGCTACTGCGTTACTCGTCGGGAACTCTTGGCAATAGTGCATTTTCTTCGTCAATATCGCCCGTATTTATACGGCCGTAAGTTTATTGTGCGCACGGATCATGCGGATTTGCAATATTCCCTGAGGGTTGAACAACCGTCTGGCCAATTGGCACGATGGTTGGAAACCTTGCAGGAATTTTCGTTTGAGATTCAGTATCGTAAAGGATCGCGTCACGCAAACGCGGACGCGCTCTCCAGATTGCCGCAGGGGCCTCCTTGCGCCTGTGCTTCGGGCACAAATAGGTGCACGCGGGTTCCGCAGCCCCCGCGGCCTGTTATGTCCGCAGTGGAGGTGCCTGAGGCTCCCGCATGTCCGGAACCGGCTGATGGGGTTTTGAATTTTGCCGCGTTTTGTATGGGTTCGCGAGCAATTGCTCGATGAGTCACTGGGGGCCTTGCGGGGTCGGGCCGCGAAGGAGAGAGGTGGGCCACTGTCCGATGGGACGCCGGGAGCTGCTCTCCGTGATGGCTTGTTGTTGTGGAGGGAAGGTTTGCACGATCGCTGGCGTCTTGTTGTGCCGTCGTCGTTGCGATATGAGTTGATTCGGACTCTGCACTCTGAGAAGTTGTTACATCTCGGGGTGCAGAAAACTTTGTTGACGTTACAGCGGGATTATTTTTGGCACGGCATGACGACTGATGTCGTCGGGCACATTCGGGCGTGCTCCGACTGTGCCCGGCGGAAGCCGCCGAAACACCCATATGTCCCACCAGTGCAGTCCATACAGGTGTCGCGGATTAATGAGTTGGTGGCGTTGGATATTTTGGGGCCCTTTCCGCCGTCCGCTCGGGGGAATACATTTTTGTTGTTCGGGGTGGAATATCTTTCCCGCTGGCCGATGGCCTGGCCCTTGGCCGACCAGTCAGCGGCGTCTATCACGGAGGCCTTTCTGTTCGGATACGTAATGGACAAAGGGGCACCGGAGAGGTTGCTCACGGACCAAGGGCGAAATTTTTCTTCCAAATTGTTGAGCGACGTGTGTGCTGCACTGGGGACCAAGAAGGTTCGGACGTCTCCCTACCATCCGCAAACGGATGGGATGGTTGAACGGCTGAATCGGACCCTGTCGACCATGCTCTGTCAAACGGTTAGCGAAAAGCAGGCTGATTGGGATTTGCATATCCCTGGGGTGCTCTCCACATACCGGATGACGCCACATGCGTCGACGGGGTACTCATCGTTCTTTTTGATGTACGGCCGCGAGAACGTGCCGCCGGTGGAAGTGCAACTGGGCGAAGGGTCCTGTCAAGCCTCTCCCTGAGTATATTCGGGACACCGTTCATCGCGTGGCAGAGGCGCGGGAGGCGGCCCGATTGGCTACGGCCAAGACCCAGGCCCGGAACGAACGTTGTGCACGGCGCTCGCATGGTGAGTCCCCCTGGCGGGTGGGGGAGATGGCCTGGTTGCACTGCCCACAGGTACCGGTGGGGACCTCCCCTAAGTTGCACAAACCGTGGCAGGGGCCGGTTGTGCTTATTGAGGTTCCTAGTCCGCAGTCCGCGCGTGTTCGGTTCAGATCGCGGCGCTGGTTCGTTCATACGTCTCGATTGAAACCCTACGTGGCCCCGCGGGTGGATGCGTCATCTCCTAATGTTGCCTTGCCGGTGTCTGTCGTGGCCGACGCGCCACTGACCTTGCCTGTTCAACCTGCAAGCGCGCCTGTCGTGCCTCCTGTAGACGGACCGGCTGTGATCCTGCCGGACACAGGAATTCCTGCACCGGGTGGGCCTACCACGGCGACAGGGACACTTGACCCCGCTGCCCTTCCAACCCCGCCGCGGGTGCAGTTGCAGGAGGCCCCGATGACGGGCCTCTCTGGGGAACGAGACGCTGGGATTGACAGGCCTCCACCAGCGGCGGACGGTTCCGGTTCCGCCGCTCCTAAAACCCTGTCCAGATCACGGTCGGTGCGGGGGTCGGGCCCCGTGCAGGACGGGCCGGCGACCCGCACTCGTTCGAAGTCCCTTCCCTTTCGTTAATTGTTGTTGTTCTAATCTCCGTTGTGTCTTGTGAGTCCTGACTGTTATGTTTTGCTCACATTATTATTGTTCTGTTGCAGCCGGGGACGGCTGGCTTTTTCATCAGGTGGGGGGGTCATGTAATGCGAGCATAAACAGGGTGGTTGTTGGCCTCCGCGCCAATCACGCGGGCCGGAGCATTGGGGGGCGTAGCCGGGTCGACGGAGCGTGTGGGAGGAGCCACTGCTCATCTCGACTCCAATGGGAGACGGGGGCAGTACGGGAAGGAGGAGTCAGGGGTCACGTGATGGGAAGGATATAAGGGGAGAGCCGGAAGAGATCGGGAGTGGGAACAGAGTGAGAATAGGGGGGAGCCACGCTGAGCGGAACGGGAGCAGCGACGCCATCTGCCACGTGGTGGAGCGGCGCCATCTGCCACGTAGTGTGCGTGGGGTAGACGGGGCTAGCGGGGTGTCCAGGGCACATGTATTACAACATTTAACAAAACACGTAACAGTTAAAAAATATGATCCATTAATGTATACGTTAATTAATTGCACTTCCCTAGTTATCCATATAATCACTCGTCACGGATCGTTAGCCAAAGCACCACACCCCATTTTGTGAATGTTATGCTCTTCTACATGCTGTAAAGCATCACATTTAGCAAATTACCATTTTAGATTTAACAACTCTAGATTTATGCTATAGACATAGGTGACTTGTATTACTCTATCATTGCAGATGGCGATAGATTGCAATTCAAATATTGGAGCTCCATGCCGACATGCCTTCACTTCTCAGCACACATGACTGACCTGTGAGCCACGTGTCCACCTACGTTTGCCTGGTGGAAGGGGCAGGGTCTAAAGTACCACCCATCTGCCCTTAGCCAAATGAGACCCAGTGCTCTACACGCAACTATTGCTCAATATCCTTGCGATATTTACTGCAGACATTCAATTTCCATAAACTTGTCATGATGTATCGTGATTATAAGCACGATTTATCACACACACATAACTACATGTCACATCTAGACTGATCTAAACTAATATGCTTTAGCTCTTTTTGATTGATATTGAAATTTACATGACAGAAAAAGCCAAGTGTGAAGAAGTCATCCAACAACATCAAGAAACAGTCAGATGCCACATGTCCACAGTGTCAAACCTTGGTGAGTCAACTGCTTCTACTCCGGTCATTGTATTTATTAAGTATGCTTGTTCACTGGGAAAAGCCTCACCGAGTCCTAAGATTCTGTGTTGGGATGGTTCTGCCAAGTTTTCACAGTTCTGACGATGTTGCAATGTATAATCCCAATTGAGTAATTTGCAGGTAATGTTTCAGCATTGGGATGTTTGCAATACCAGTTACATTGTATAGTTATTTTTTCGTTATGCCAGGAAATCAGAGAACCCAGAGAAAACCCATGTAGAGTAGGGGGAGAATGTGCAAACTCCACAGAAAGTTTGCCTAAGTTGGGAATCTAACCCAGGCACTTCTTACTCTCATGCACAAACAAGTGTTAACCATTGCACGACTCTGCTGGGATTTTAACATGTTTGTAGATTTGTTGGTAATGACGCCCATATTTTCCTATGCGTGTCCGTGCCACAAATGTAGAGTTGAAACTAAGGGCTTCTGAGGCTCAGAGCAGAGCCCGCATTCAGGAAATGGAGAAAGCGCTTGAAGGGGAGATTTTACGAGCGAGGGAGGCAAAGAAGGATCTGGAGGGGGCGTGGGAGAGAGTGCGAGACACAAAAGCTCAGGCCGCGAGCCAGACTGCTTTGGCAAACAACTTGCAGAAGCATGTACAGGTGATAAAACAAATACTTTACCACACCACTGTGTTGGACACATACTTACAGCAGCAGGTTAATATTTTAAGTATAATATTTTTAATGTACTGAAAAAATGTAATGGAAAAGTTTAAAAGCACGCAAAGAGGCATGGAGAGGTTAATGGTACATGTGAGATTACTCTGACAACACCCACAATTTTATTAACCAACCATGTGTCAACCAATTTTCAAACATTAATTCCATATGTGACAACTAGTATTCTCAAAAAAGAATATAAGGATAATAAAAATTTGGGTGGGGGTAGAGCTGAAGCATACATTCTCTGACAGAGGGTTGTCCTTCCCTGCTTGCCACAGGCAGTACTGGGGAAGCAGGCATCACTGTGCGATCGAGTTGCACAGCTCGATGCGGAGTGTGAGCAGCTAAGGGAGGATCTGGGAATGAGCGAGGAGAAGCGCGTGGGGCTCATCAGCGAGGCCGCTTTCTCCGCCAAGTCCTGCGCCAACCTCAGGGAGCAGCTCCACTCTGCCATCGTAAGTCAGGCTCAGATAGTAACTATATCACTGGACATTGCTCAGTGGTAGCACGTTCACCACTTTTTGCAGAGTTTCGCACTTCAAACATGGTGGCCACCCTGGTTATTGCTGCATGCGTATTAACCATAGAATATGCACTTTTCTTGGCAGTAGACGTTAAAGATTCCCTGACATTATTTGAAGCGAGGAGGCCATTGTGTGCCAGTGTTATGATCCACATTAACCGGATTCACAAATTACTCGATTGGAATTACACAAAGCAGACTTTTGCCTGCTTTGTAGCAGGTGCTCAATGAATTGGACAGCTGCAACTAGGGGGGCCCTTTATAAAATTTGGGATGATGTAAGTCGCTTATCTAACCTATAAAAGCCATTTTTTGTCTGTCCGTCTGTCTGCTCACGCGCGCTTGCGAGGGATTTGGCTCTCAAATGGTGGGGTTCACGTGGAAAAATGTTTTCCAGGCAGCACGCCGTAAGCCCCACGGTGGGCAAGCGCTATTCTGTTTTGCCATCTGTCAACTTTAAAGTAGTTTAATTAACAATTTAGTGCAATTTAGCGCAATGCAGCATTATTTAATTATTTCATCGAGCCGCGACAGCTGGCCGGGGGTTGCCCCCCCCCCCTTCGCGTTCAAAATGCAAAAAAAATACACGCAACACAGGTAAATTCATCAAAGTGTCATGTCCTCTTCTCTCCCCCCCCCACCCCAATGTGTGCACTTACTACTATAGGGTCGGTATATACTAATATTATAGCGCTTATTATTGTAGCGTGGGCAGGGGGATGGTGGGGGGGGGGGGTAGCGGCCAGCCTCCGCTGGCTGGGAAATCTAGGCGAGGCCAGGGGCTCTGCACGGGACTAGGCCTCACCATGCCACTCTGTCAGGTTAGTAGTTTGTGCTATAGATTCGATATATACTGCTATGGAGTCAGAATGTACTACTGGAGTAATAGCAGGTACCACCACAGTCAGTATGTACTGCTGTAATCATACAGGTACCACCACAGTCAGTATGCACTACAGTAATCATAGCAGGTCCCACCACAGTATACATTGCTGTAATCATAGCAGCGACCACCAGTTAGTATGCACTT
The DNA here is from genome assembly GCF_015708825.2 of Lethenteron reissneri. Classification (NCBI taxonomy): domain Eukaryota; kingdom Metazoa; phylum Chordata; class Hyperoartia; order Petromyzontiformes; family Petromyzontidae; genus Lethenteron; species Lethenteron reissneri. Next base: position 13,307,442 of record NC_083809.1, read on the forward strand.
CTGTTTTGAAAGCAGGTACCTCCACAGTATTCACTGCTGTAATCATAGGTACCACCACAGTCAGTATGCACTGCTGTAGTGAAAGCAGATCCCACCACAGTCAGTATGCACTGCTGTAGTCATAGCAGGTACCACCACAGTCAGTATGCACTGCTGTAATAGCAGGTACCACCACAGTCATTTTGCACTGCTATAGTGGAAGCAGGTTCCACCAGTCGGTATGCACTGCTGTAGTTATAACATGTCCCACCACAGTCGGTATGCGCTGCTGTAATGAAAGCAGGTAACCATTACAGTCGGTATGCACTGTTGTAGTCATAGCAGCGACCACCAGTCAGTATGCACTGCTGTTGTGAAAGCAGGAACCACCACAGTATGCACTGCTGTAATCATATGTACCAGCACAGTCAGTATGCACTGCTTTAATTATAGCAGGTACCACCACAGTCAGTATGCGCTGCTGGCGAATTGCCCGATGATGCTGGATGCAATTACCAGCGAAACGTCGTACTCAAAAATTGTAAATGTTGTGGATTCACTCTTCAACACACCGGTGGGCTAAAGTAGTGAACTATTTGTCTTTTGTCAACGTGACACTTTTTTGCTGATTGGCTGTGTCGGGTGGTGTAGGGTTACGACACATTTATAAATAATGCGATCTAACCCAAAAACTTTATTATGAACAGTCAGTATGCACTGCTGTAGTGAAAACAGGTGCCACCACAGCAGTATGCACTGCTGTAATCATAGCAGCTACCACCACAGTCAGTATGCGCTGTTGTAGTAAAAGCAAGTACCACCACAGTCGGTATGTACTGCTGTAGTAATAGCAGGAACTACCACATTCAATATGCACTGCTGTAGTGAAAGCAAGTACCACCACAGTCGGTATGCACTGCTGTAGTGAAAGCAGGTACCGCCACAGTCGGTATGCACTGCTGTAATCATAGCAGGTACCACCACAGTCAGTATGCACTGCTGTAGTGAAAGCAGGTGCCACCACAGTATGCACTGCTGTAATCCTAGCAGGTACTACCACAGCAGTGTACACTGCTGTAATCATAGCAGCTACCACCAGTCAGTATGCACTGCTGTAATCATAGCAGCTACCACCACAGTCCGTATGCACTGCTGTAGTCATAACAGGATACCACCACAGTCAGTATGCGCTGTTGTAGTGAAAGCAGCTACCACCACAGTCGGTATGCACTGCTGTAGTGAAAGCAGGTACACCACAGTTGTATGCACTGCTGTAGTGAAAGCAGCTACCACCACAGTCGGTATGCACTACTGTAGTTAAAGCAGATACCACCACAGTCGGTATGCACTGCTGTAGTGAAAGCAGGTACACCACAGTCGGTATGCACTGCTGTAGTGATAGCAGGAATCACCACATTCAGTATGCAATGCTCCAGTGATAGCAGGTACCACCACAGTCAGTAATGCTCTGACTGTAATAGCAGGTACCACCACAGTCAGTATGCACTGCTGTAGTGAAAGCAGGTGCCAACACAGTATGCACTGCTGTAATCATAGCAGCTACCACCATAGTCTGTATGCACTGCTGTAGTCATAGCAGGATACCACCACAGTCAGTATGCACTGCTGTAGTGAAAGCAGCTACCACCACAGTCTATGCACTGCTGTAGTTAAAGCAGGTACCACCACTGTTGGTATGGACTGCTGTAGTGAAAGCAGGTGCCAACACAGTATACACTGCTGTAATCATAGCAGATACCACCACAGTAGTATGCACTGCTTTAATCATAGCAGCTACCACAGTCTGTATGCACTGCTGTAGTGAAAGCAGGAACCACCACAGTCGGCATGCAATGCTGTAGTTAAAGCAGGTAACCACCACAGTCGGTAAGCACTGCTGTAGCAAGATCAGGATACCACCACAGTCAGTATGCACTTCTGCAGTGATAGCAGGTTCCACCACAGTCAGTATACACTGCTGCAGTGATAGCAGGTAACCACCACAGTAGCTATGCACTGATGTAGTGATAAATAACAAAATAGATAAAGCAGACAATGTCTCTCCATGTAAAAAAAAATGTTTTGCTAAACCCATCAGCCACATGACAGCATTGATTTCATTCAAGCAAATTCTGGACATGTTTTGACACTGTCTCATCAGCAGTCAGGCTTATATGCTGCTGAAATTATGCACTCCCAGAAGGCTAAACAGCTGATAGGTTTATGTAAGATACACTTTTATATTTTAGGTGGAGAGACATATTTGAAGGAAACCTATTGTGGGCATATCTATTTTGTAATGATCGTGTATGATTATTAGGAACTTGCAAGGCAGGAGGAGAAGCGGAGGAAGGAGGCGGAAGAGGCTATTATGGACCGGGAGCGTGCGCTGAGTGCCCTGCAGGAGCAACAGCATCTACTCATCTGCCACCCAGAGCTGCATACGCCCACAGAGCTGATACCCGAGTGTACACAGCACCGGCATTTACACTCTATTACATGAAGAATAGTTTGTAATGAAGAATGCATCGACTATTAATTATAACTAGCCTTTTGCCAGTCCTAGGACGGAAGCTGGAATATTTACAAAAAATTTAACAGAGTATAATTGTGTCTTGTGTAAATTTAATGGCAGTAAATCTTGCACGAAAGTATGTCATCAAACACTTCACTGCATTTCACTGTAACACTGTATTAATGGCAGTGATTCTTGCACCAAACTATGTCATAAAACACCTGACTTCATGTCACTGTAGCACTGGATATAACTGACCTTCAATTTGTTCAAATTCACTTCTCTGATACTTTATTCTCTTCTGCTTTCGGTCGCTGGGGTTGAAATTATCTGGTAATCGATACAATATCTGGAAAATCACCGAGAAATGTCTATTTTACCATAATGTAGAAGCATAAATTAGACTTACTTTTTGTCTCAAATGCTGAAGAAATAAATACACCAAATCCACTTTGTTGCTGTGTAGAATTATTAATTAGATTCACTTTCAATAAAGAAATGTGAAACTTAAAGCGAATTTGCGAAGAAAAATGTCTTTCCGTTCGACCTTCTTCTGCGTGAGTGTAAAAATCCACCCGCTCATGAATATTAATGATGGGGGGGGGGGAGGGGTGCGGCATGTGGAGTGACGTCACGTGTGTTACACACAGATATTCTTGGCTCATTATAGTAGTAATTAGCCCAGTTCAACATAATACAATTAGAATATATTTTAATGGTTACTATAGAGTTCAAATCTGATTGGTTCTTGTAAGGTCATGAAAACTATATTTAAGAATATGGATCAGGTGACACAGTGATCATGACTTCCTGGATCTTGTTTTGAAGATGCTTGTTGTTACAAGTGAAATATTGTTAATCGAATTGCAAAATGTTGTCGTGAGAATTGTTCTGTAACTTACCGGTGTGAGCTAAAACAATAATCATTGGCGCATTGTTAAATACTCATGCCTCATGTGACAATTTGTTTTAGCTTAGTCGGGTGGTTGGGGTCTTCATGATATTAATTTGGTCAGATTATGTGGCCAAACTCAAAAATCGATTTTGCATTGCTACATGTGAAATCAAGATTATCTATGGCCTTACCCCTGCGTACCTCTCATCTTCCTGCTCCAAGGTTTTCTGTTGAAGCCCCCAGTCAACCTTTGCTCAGTGAGATGTTACCCATTTTCTTCTGCAGCCTCCAAAGTCTCTGCCTACCGAACTGTGCTGTTGACTGCCTATATTCTAGACCACGAGGTCATGTTGTTGAGTGCATTGTTGTTATTGTGTGTGACATGCAGACTCTGGGGATGTGCTGGGTGACATGGAGAGGCACATCCAAGCGAATACCACACGGGTTCGGATTCTACAGAGCGAGAATTCCCGCCTCTCCGCTGCCATTCACAAGCTCCGACAGAGACTCCCAAAGCCCACCGGCAGAGTAGGAGGCACATAAAGGGTGGCTCTGTGGGATAATTGTGGTGTCAGAGAAATCAAAAGGCATTTCTGACATGCTAGTTACAAATCCTAGATCTGGCTGTCTCTTTTAGAGGGGGTATAATGGCTCTGTGAGAGACATGGAGCCAGAACCATTCAAAACTTGGGTTTGAATCTGAGTTTCAGGCATTAATAATATAATCGGATTCTCAAGTGTACAAAGTGTTTGGTCTCAGCTTGGTCACCAATGGCTGTACAATATTCCAGTTCTGAGGACTAAACATTTATATTATATTGACCTGAGATGGACGCTCCTAAGAAGTGTATATACAAGGTGTAACCCTTGTGTGGATAACAGTCTACTGAAATAAATTCACTCATGGATGATAGGAAGCCGTCGCATAAAGCAGGATGGGAAAAACCACGGATAATCATGGATAGCAGGAAGAATATGGCCACAAACCCTATAGGTCATGCGGATATTAGCAGTCGTGGGTAAAAAGAGTCGTGGATCGATGAGGTAGAGTTCAGGATGCATTCAAGTAGGGCTAAGGGTAGGTTCGGGCTAGGGAAAAGTTAGGGCTTTTGTTAATAAGTTACGTCACCTGTGCAATAGCATTGTCTGGCAGGAAGCGCTCAAAGGTGAGGTGTGGTTCCATTGGCCATTATGACCCTGTGAAAATTATTTTCAGCAATTGCATTTTGTGATCTTTTTTTATGGGGAAGCGGTGGTGCAATATTAACGTACTACACTATGAACCTGACCACTGAGTTGGTTCCTGGCCATAGCTAGCATCAGTGGCTAGTGATATCTGGACCGGTCCTGGCCCCCTCCATCCCCTTCAATAATTCACTTCGACCATGCTTCATCACGCTTGTCAAACAATACCTCCGACCGACACAGCGTGAGGAGACCCTTATGCAGCAGTGGAAATGGGAAAGTGTTGTAAATAATGAATCGTAATTGGTTTACATATGTTATTCAATAGGCTTAGCATGAGAGTGTTAATGCTGCGATTGCATGGGACTTTTTTTCCGACTTTATCTTGTCATCTATTAATGTTTTATTTATATGCTAGCGGGAAGTACCCAGCGTTGCTCGGGGGAAAAATATATTTCAAAACTTGTCTTCTCTTAAAAACATAACATGTACAAATACAAAGCTATTGTGGAAGCCCGGTGTTCCGTTTGTCCATTTTTCTGTCAACAAAATTATAAGAGGCTTGCAGATGTCCTAAAAGTTATAGAAAGTGGGGGGTAAATAGTTGATCTAAAAGGTTGCCAAAAATTGTCGACTCCCCCCCCTAAAAAACATGTTTTACCCCCCGTAGGCATATATACTACATATCCTACATACAATAGAGTGAGTAGTATCTAGTGACTATAATAGTGTTGCGGCGCAATGTACGACTCCGAGACGGGTTCCTTTAGGGACTCACACCAAGTTTATTAAGGGCTTACGCCGAACCCAAACCATCCTAGCCTATAACTCCCCAGGGGACAGGGTACTGTGATCCTTACAACCCCGGCTAACTCGGCTCTCCTCCCTGCCCCGGGCCGGGACTACCCCAACCTCGGCCGGTCGGGCGGAGTAGCCTCCCCTAGCCTCATGTAAGGATCACTTACCCCGAGTCCCCACTCCTACGCCTGACGACCCCGGTTACATCCTGGGTCCCCCTTTAAATACCCCCCCGGGGGCATAACGTCACCATCCCCCAAGATCCGCCTGATGTCACGTTCTGCAACGCCACTCTCTCCGAGGGCGAGCGTGACGTGACATCACCCACTACTCCCCTACAATAGTGTCTGGCTCTACATGAGTATCTATTGCCACTACAGTAGTATCTATTGACTCTATAGTGACATGACGGCACTACCATGTCGGGTCTGTACACACATGACGTCACTACCATGTCGGGTCGGTTCGGATGACTTCACTGCCGGGTCGGGCAGGGTGGAGGCCGTTGACGAGTGCCACGGGAGTCGTGGCAGGCCGTGGCACTCTGAGTGACCCTGGCTGGACACGTGACCGGATCAAGGTGGGGGCCAGGGGCCTAGGGGGGACCTTGGGGTCACGTGGTTGGGGTCTGGAGCCTTCTCGAGAGTTTGAGAAGGGGGGCGTGGCCGGGGTGTGGCCGGTCACGCCGGGAAGCTCATAAGTGGGCGCCTTTGAGGGAGCGGGGTTGTTTGTGCCTGGGATGAAGACGCCTCATGATGACTGAAGCCCCAAGTCGTGGCCAAACAGAAGTCCTCCTGGCTTGGCCACACCAAGTAGTACCCGAGTGTTAGTGAGACTAGGACGGTGGTCACCACCCTATGTATAGTGTGTGTAACAGTTGTGTGTTAAATCAATAGTGTTGCCTCCACACGAGTGTGCGACTATCCTAGTATATGATGACTATAGTAGTATCTGCTAACTATAGTAGTGTCTGCTGACTCTAGTATCTACTGACAGTAGTAGTAACTACTGACTCTACAGTAGTATCTACCGACTCTATAGTATCTACTGAACATAGTTACTACTAACTCTATAGTAGTATATGCCGACTCTATAGTAGTATCTGCTGACTATAGCAGTATCTACTGAATCTATAGCAGTATCTGCTGGCTCTATGGCAGTATCTACTGACTATAGTAGTAACTACTAACTCTATAGTAGTATCTGCTGACTATAGCAGTATCTGCTGACTATAGTAGTATCTACTGACTATAGCAGTATCTGCTGCCTCTATGGCAGTATCTACTGACTCTATAGTATCTACTGACTCTGCAGCAGTATATACTGACTGCAGTGGTATCTACTGACTGTAGTAGTATGTACCGACTCTATCGTAGTAACTACTGACTCTATAGTAGTGTAATAAAGGAATCGGTCACAAGATGTCGCTCTCCGTTGGTCCTTTATTTAGATTCTTCTCCTCCGCACCCCGCTGGCCTCCTCCTCTGACCAGCATCTCCTCTCGCGTGCCACGCACGCCCTGCTAGCCCCTCCGCTAGCCCCGTGCACCCCGCACGCTCCGCTAGCCACTCCGATAGCCCCGTGCACCCCGCACGCTCCGCTAGCCACTCCGCTAGCCCGTGCACTCCGCACGCTCCGCTAGCCCCGTGCACCCCGCACGCTCCACTAGCCACTCCGCTAGCCCCGTGCGCCTGGCTGACGGTGTCCCAAGCCCCATCAGCCACGTGGCTGATGGCGCGGCGGCCACCCAACGTGGTCCCACCTCTTCACTCCATCGACTGGCCCTGATCTCTTCCGGGCTCCCTCCTATAACCTCTCTCCCACGTGACCCTGACTCCTCCCTATCGGATCGTCACATCCGGCCTTCCCATTTACGCTGGCATTACAGTAGTTTCCACTGACTATTGTATCTGTTAACTCTACAGTGTAATCTACTGACTGTATAGTAGTATCTTCTGACTAGTAGTATCCACTAACTCTACAGTAGTATCTATTGACTGTATTTACTGACCGTAGTGGCAATCTACTGACTTTAGTAGTATCTACTGACTCAGTAGTATCTACTGGCGCCTTGGGCGGCTGGGGCTAGGCTGCTACCCCCCCCCACCATCCCCCCGCCTGCTCTACAGTCGTAGTACCTACGGCCTATAGTAATATCTACCGACTCTATAGTAGCAACTGCAGACATTGGGGTGGGGGGAGGAGAACATCACACTTTGAAGAATTTACCTCAGCGTTGTGTTTTTTTTTTTGCATTTTGAACGCGAATGAGAATTCCCCCCCCCCCCCCCCCCACCGAGTCAGCGTTCTCGCGCATGCACAGATGCGCGCTTTGTTTGGCGCCGCCACCTGCAACTACTTTAAACTTGACAGATGGGAAATACGAATAGCGCTGTCTCATCCCGGGGACGGATCCCCCGGACCCTGCAGCGCTTCCTCGTGGGTGCGGCCCAGACGAGGTGCTCCAGTCAACCCGGGACGGGGACTGGCACCTCGGGGGGCTATGTGATGCCACCGCCATGGAGCCGATCGGCGGGTGCCCCCACCTACGATCTCGCCGCCCCGAGCGGCGAGGCCGACGCTGCTTTCCCCTCACCACCCCCCACCTAAACACCCACTCACGCATTCCCCCCACACATAGAGCACGAGAAGAGATCCCCTGGCTGACAGGTTTTAACCCAGAAGCCCTCGTATAGGGATAATCTTCACGGTTTCCTGCGGCCAGGGAATTAGACGGTCTCCTCCGACGCTAACGCACACCGCGGCGTCGTGACTCGAGTGGAAATTACATGGTCACGACAGGGCCGTCCCGCCATCACGGTTGAAATGCACCCCCCACACACGTATCGACAAGGCAGACAGGGGCCCGCAGTCACGAAAGAAGGGAGAAGCCAGGGGGGGGGGGGGGGAGGCGGCTGATTGGCAGAACAGAACAAAGGCGCCATGGACCGCCGCCAGCGCCGCAGTCAAGCCAGCAAACTCATTGTTAGGGAAACCTTGGAATGCGGCTGATTAGCGGGGACGATGTGCGCAGGGACCATCGCAATCACAGCAGCCGCAGCCAACCTTTGTTATGGACACCGTGGCTGATTGGCATAACAAAGGCGCCCGTGGATCGGCACCGCAGCGGCGGGGGACCCATTGTTAGTGCAATCTGGAATGGGGCTGAACGAGCGTGACGACCTGATTGGCCGAGAAGGCGCTCGGGTCGGGATTCTTTGATGTAGATGGGGGATAAAAAGGGGACGCAGAGAGGTAAGACTCTCTCTTACTCCAAAAAGTCAGCACTCGAGACGGCTTCCAGCTCGGCCACCCGAACGTCCGTGCGACGCGTCGAGGTGAGCGGCGAGGGACCAACGGAACGCCGAGCGCATCCAACCGTGAGTAAAGAGGTAAAGGAGTATCCAAATCCGCTTAGAGCGCATCGAATTAGATAAACCGGGAATAGACCCTTGGGGCGTTAGCATAGGTCAGCCTTGTCGATCCACACTGATTTAACAGCAAATCGTAGGCAGCCAATAATAAATCATTAATAACTGATCGTAGCCTCGTGTGGTTTCGACGATAAGTGTGGACGCGCGCGGTGCTGTGTGTACGCACGCTCACAGCGTGTGAGTGTTGCGCGGGGCGGTGCGGGAGGAGGTATCGCGTTTGGATTGTCGGTGCTGTATGTACGTGCGCTCACAGCGTGTGAGTGCTGCGCGGTGCTGTGTGTACGTGCGCTCGCAGCGTGTGAGTGCTGCGCGGTGCTGTGTGTACGTGCGCTCGCAGCGTGTGAGTGCTGCGCAGGGCTGTGTGTACGTGCGCTCGCAGCGTGTGAGTGCTGCGCGGGGCTGTGTGTACGTGCGCTCGCAGCGTGTGAGTGCTGCGCGGGGCTGTGTGTACGTCCGCTCGCAGCGTGAGTGCTGCGCGGTGCTGTGTGTACGTGCGCTCGCAGCGTGTGAGTGCTGCGCAGTGCTGTGTGTACGTGCGCTCGCAGCGTGCGAGTGCTGCGCAGTGCTGTGTGTACGTGCGCTCGCAGCGTGTGAGTGCTGCGCAGTGCTGTGTGTGTACGTGCGCTCGCAGCGTGTGAGTTCTGCGCGGGGCTGTGTGTACGTGCGCTCGCAGCGTGTGACTGCTGCGCGGGGCTGTGTGTACGTGCGCTCGCAGCGTGTGAGTGCTGCGCGGTGCTGTGTGTACGTGCGCTCGCAGCGTGCGAGTGCTGCACAGGGCTGTGTGTACGTGCGCTCGCAGCGTGTGACTGCTGCGCGGGGCTGTGTGTACGTCCGCTCGCAGCATGAGTGCTGCACGGTGCTGTGTGTACGTGCGCTCTCAGCGTGTGAGTGCTGCGCAGTGCTGTGTGTACGTGCGCTCGCAGCGTGCGAGTGCTGCGCAGTGCTGTGTGTACGTGCGCTCGCAGCGTGTGAGTGCTGCGCAGTGCTGTGTGTGTACGTGCGCTCGCAGCGTGTGAGTTCTGCGCGGGGCTGTGTGTACGTGCGCTCGCAGCGTGCGAGTGCTGCGCGGGGCTGTGTGTACGTGCGCTCGCAGCGTGCGAGTGCTGCGCAGTGCTGTGTGTACGTGCGCTTGCAGCGTGTGAGTGCTGCGCGGTGCTGTGTGTACGTGCGCTCGCAGCGTGTGACTACTGCGCGGGGCTGTGTGTACGTGCGCTCGCAGCGTGTGAGTGCTGCGCGGTGCTGTGTGTACGTGCGCTCGCAGCGTGCGAGTGCTGCGCGGGGCTGTGTGTACGTGCGCTCGCAGCGTGCGAGTGCCGCGCGGGGCTGTGTGTACGTGCGCTCGCAGCGTGTGAGTGCTGCGCGGTGCTGTGTGTACGTGCGCTCGCAGCGTGAGAGTGCCGCGCGGGGCTGTGTGTACGTGCGCTCGCAGCGTGTGAGTGCTGCGCGGTGCTGTGTGTACGTGCGCAGCGTGCGAGTGCCGCGCGGTGCTGTGTGTACGTGCGCTCGCAGCGTGAGAGTGCCGCGCGGGGCTGTGTGTACGTGCGCTCGCAGCGTGTGAGTGCTGCGCGGTGCTGTGTGTACGTGCGCTCGCAGCGTGTGAGTGCTGCGCGGGGCTGTGTGTACGTGCGCTCGCAGCGTGTGAGTGCTGCGCGGGGCTGTGTGTACGTGCGCTCGCAGCGTGTGAGTGCTGCGCGGGGCTGTGTGTACGTCCGCTCGCAGCGTGAGTGCTGCGCGGTGCTGTGTGTACGTGCGCTCGCAGCGTGTGAGTGCTGCGCGGTGCTGTGTGTACGTGCGCTCGCAGCGTGCGAGTGCTGCGCAGTGCTGTGTGTACGTGCGCTCGCAGCGTGTGAGTGCTGCGCAGTGCTGTGTGTGTACGTGCGCTCGCAGCGTGTGAGTTCTGCGGGGGGCTGTGTGTACGTGCGCTCGCAGCGTGCGAGTGCTGCGCGGGACTGTGTGTACGTGCGCTCGCAGCGTGCGAGTGCTGCGCGGTGCTGTGTGTACGTGCGCTTGCAGCGTGTGAGTGCTGCGCAGTGCTGTGTGTACGTGCGCTCGCAGCGTGTGACTGCTGCGCAGGGCTGTGTGTACGTGCGCTCGCAGCGTGTGAGTGCTGCGCAGTGCTGTGTGTACGTGCGCTCGCAGCGTGAGAGTGCCGAGCGGGGCTGTGTGTACGTGCCCTCGCAGCGTGTGAGTGCCGCGCGGTGCTGTGTGTACGTGCGCTCGCAGCGTGTGAGTGCTGCGCGGGGCTGTGTGTACGTGCGCTCGCAGCGTGAGTGCTGCGCAGGGCTGTGTGTACGTGCGCTCGCAGCGTGAGTGCTGCGCAGGGCTGTGTGTACATGCGCTCGCAGCGTGTGAGTGCTGCGCTGGGCTGTGTGTACGTCCGCTCGCAGCGTGAGTGCTGCGCAGGGCTGTGTGTTCGTGCGCTCGCAGCGTGTGAGTGCTGCGCAAGGCTGTGTGTACGTCCGCTCGCAGCGTGAGTGCTGCGCGGTGCTGTGTGTACGTGCGCTCGCAGCGTGTGAGTGCTGCGCGGTGCTGTTGTACGTGCGCATCGCAGCGTGCGAGTGCTGCGCAGTGCTGTGTGTACGTGCGCTCAGCAGCGTGTGACTGCTGCGCGGGGCTGTGTGTACGTGCGCTCGCAGCGTGCGAGTGCTGCGCGGGGCTGTGTGTACGTGCGCTCGCAGCGTGTGAGTGCTGCGCGGTGCGTGTGTACGTGCGCTCGCAGCGTGCGAGTGCTGCGCAGTGCTGTGTGTACGTGCGCTCCGTCGCAGGCGTGGTGAGGGGGCTGTCGCGGGAGTCGCGGGGTCGTGTGTACGTGCGCTCGCAGCGTGTGAGTGCTGCGCGGGGCTGTGTGTACGTGCGCTCGCAGCGTGCGAGTGCTGCGCGGGTGCTGTGTGTACGTGCGCTCGCAAGCGTGTGAGTGCTGCGCGTGCTTGTGTGTACGTGCGCTCGCAGCGTGCTGAGGGCTGCGCGGGGCTGTGTGTGTACGTGCGCATCGCAGCGTGCGAGTGCTGCGCAGGGCTGTGTGTACGTGCGCTCGCAGCGTGCGAGTGCTGCGGGGCTGTGTGTACGTGCGCTCGCAGCGTGTGAGTGCTGCGCGGTGCTGTGTGTACGTGCGCTCGCAGCGTGTGACTGCTGCGCGGGCTGTGTGTACGTGCGCTCGCAGCGTGTGAGTGCTGCGCGGTGCTGTGTGTACGTGCGCTCGCAGCGTG